>NC_061796.1:32107641-32428777 GCF_021462225.1 Girardinichthys multiradiatus
CTGCAGTCAATTCACGGTGAATCTGTGTATTTATACTAATCATTCAGAACTGGAAATTTAGTAAGAACATCCTCCCTGGATTTGCCACATGTCTAAAATCTGTAAAATGTAAATTCGTGCAGAACTGATCTTGGTCCATAGGCAGGCAGAGCTCATCTGGTGATGATCAGACCAGGATGTAACTTCCCAGTATGGAGCTAAAATGACCACCAGCTTCTAATTACGGCTGGAAATATAGAGCCGTCTCTCACAATAGCTATTAAGGAAACAAAAGTGTTTTCCTTGACCTGCTCTGCCAGCGATGCCCAACTCATTAACATTTTAAGATCAGATGATAACTGTAGCAGAATAACACAAACTATGGTGCTCTAAATGTCGAAACGCAATATGTGGCATAAATGGAGAATCTGTGATCTTATATTTTGGAAACATTATAACTCTCGTGGGAAATCAAGTCTTTAATCTCTTTAACTTTGTTGTCCCATTTATGTTAGCTGTGCATTCAGGCTTTGGTTAAACTCTATTTCTTTCACAAATGTCACTTGAGATCCAAACGTCTCAAAGTAAATCCCAATATGTCAAGTTAAAGTTTCATTGCATGGATTTACATCACATAAATTGCGTAAAAAGCAGTAGTGAGACTTCTCCTGCGAAATGTTTTGAATGCTTGAACCCTTTTGGATATATATTTAGAAGAATTCTTCTATTTTCCTGTCGCTTGCCTCTTTTTTGTTTCACTTCCCCTCCGTCCTTCACATTTGTGCCCAGTCTGCCGCTGCTGCTGCCACATCTGGGCACAGTTCAGCTGTAGCCTCTCAGCTCTGGTGTGACGGGGCTGGCGTGGCGACTGCAGCCTGGCGGCGGGTCCTCCGGTGATTTGAGCCCCCGCCCTCAGTCGAACCAGACTCTGGTATTTGGTGACATTTAGCGTTTTATTTAAAAAATATTATGCATCAGTGTTGACATTCAGTTTGCATAATATTCATGATGTATGTGGCACTTCCTGAAGGCGCCGCAGCAGAAAGAGACGAGGAGTTTGTGACAGCTGAGGCACAAACACACACAGAACTTCAGACTGAGCATGCAGCTCTATTGACTAATAGAAATAAATGCACACATACTTGTTTTAAATCTAGGTCATCAAACTTTACAAGTGGTTGGATAAGGCATGGCTGTCCCCAGCTTGTATTCAGTTGGAATCCCTGCGTCCGTCTGCACAGGTTCACTTGTCCCTGAGGTGCTTCACTTTATTCATTCTCCGCAGATTAATTTCAGGACGACACTTTTTATGATCCCCAATTGATGTCACCAGTTGGACTCCCTTTTCACCGCCACCGCCTCTCGCACCTCGCCTCATCTTCTCGCTTCCTCTCTGTGTCTCAAGATGTGCCGATCAGTGAAACGCTGGTACTTTCCATTAACAAACAATGTGTTTGTCAGGTTGTTCTTGAAAGAAAGGCTTGCATATTAACGGAGGGAACAAGACGATGTAAAGATAATAGGTTTCTGTGGCCATTAACATTCCTGCATGGTGCGTCAAAGTGTGGCTTTGTGTCTTTAGTGACGGCGGGATGAGCAGAGCTCTCGTTGGCTAATAAACACACCATGATGAATATGCGTCTTAAGTGTGTGAGAAATACCAAAGGTGGCTTTTCTCTTTTCGTCAATTGAGCTGAATCCACAAAATAAAACCAGTTTGACAAGCGAGTGAGCTGCTAGTCTCCTAGACAGCGAGTTGACTAACAGGTCATTCGTTCTGTCACGTAGGATTGCCAGATTTCTGGTGTGACACACCTGTCACCTGAAGCAGAAACGATACTCAGCCAGCGTGGAGGTGTTCTTTTCTCTTCCTTTTGTTCTGTTTTTACCAAAGCAGAAAATGATGCGAGGCAAGCCAGCGATCCACCGCACGGAGAAACAACATCATTCCTGTTGAGTGAATCCTGTTGACATACAGGCTTTAGTGGAGTGTTAGTAAATGGTTTGCACACAGCTGCAGGTCAAAGGCGCCATTGCTATCATTAAAGTAATTTAACGGTGTGTAAAAAAAAAAATGCAAGGCACTGAAGTTAAGAAATAGGATGGTGAGAAAATACAAATGCTCATTTTTCACAATCAGAGCGTCTGGTTTACTGTAACCTGTATTATAGAGAACCTTTCAGCTAATCATTACATAAGTTACATTTGTTTAAACGGTGCTTGCCAAATTTTACTATAAAATCAGTCAAAATTATTTACAATGCCGTTATTCGTCTGTAAAACTAAATGCCACCATCGGTTTTCCCAGTTTGTGGTAGATTTATCTTACCCTCCAAAGAACCAATCTCTGTCATTAAGTCGACCAATTTCTTATAAATTCGGCCTTTCATTTGAGCTTGTTACATAAGATTCCAGCAGGAAATATCTGAGCCTTAAGTGGGAAAACTGCATGGGTTCAAAAGCATGGAAGCATTTTGTGAAGCGAATGGAAGCAGACTGGATGAGACAGATTTCATCATTAAAGATCTACAGGGATCATTTAGAGGCAGGTTGTGACAAACCATGTGGCCCGATTGGTTCTGTTGGATGAGTTTCACTTGTCAGATTAATCAGCCAGTATCTGCTATTTTATGCTGTAAATATTTTCATGCATTCAGTAGTTTATTCAGTTTCTGTCGATCCTCACCCACTTGTGCTGATCCTTACTCCAACCTGTGGTGTCACTGACCCAGGTGAGCAGTATCCAGTGCACTTCTTTAAAAAACGTAGTGTTTTCACAGAAAACCCTCAGCTGAAAATCATAATTTATGATGCGGATTTGTTTTTATGACCGTTATAGAGTTGACATCAACAGGAAACACACCTGAGGCTAGTAGGTTTAAGTTGTCTTTTAAATGAAAACCCTGCATGAGCTCTTGGCCTTACTAAACTTGTTACTGGAAGATATATATGCTGGAGGTTGTGAGGGGTTCTTAAATTTAATAGGTAATAGCTTAACTAGGGAAATATCTTAGTAAAACATAAATGATTTATCTAAGTCTAATTCCTCAGCCTCGATATGAATGCAGCAGCTTTACATAATCATTTTTAAAGAATAAACCGACTCAAGCAGGAACATTTTGTATTTGGCTTTTATACAGATAAAAAATTCAACAAAGGGAAATAATGGTCTTGTTCCTGTGAAAAGAACAGAACTCTAATACATAAATCACACTAAACACTTTCCCTACTATCCTCGTGTTAAAATGGGAGCTTTATAAAGGTTGATTGCACTCGGAGGTAAACCTATAAACTTTAGCATTGATTTGTGTCATTTTGAGCTTCAAGAGGGCCTGACGTACAACTTTGCCCGAGGCTTTACCATCAATATTCCCCTCACCTCGCCTGCTTGGATATAGGCCACAACTGCCTAGCTAATCAGCTAGTGTGTCTGGGTGTTTCTGGTGGATTTGGAGCCAAGATCCGGCTGATTCCCCCCCCCACATTTTCCTGTCTTTGATCCTAACATCTCATCTGCTCTCGGATCAAAATGTACAACCGACTTTCCCCCACTGTTTCTCTGGTGGCGCACACTCCGCCGCGCGCTCAGGTGTGCTTTGAAATCTAAGCAGAGCAGACGGGTTTTTGAGCTAAGTTAAGCCACGGATTAAGGAGAAATTTACAGCTCATCCAGGTGTGTGTAATAGTATTTATTTTTGACTTGGAGGAAAATGCCTGGATTTTCCTCTGGAAGGCATCAAAACCTTTTGCATCATCTCCTGCTTTCACTCACAAGCACTTTTGCAACCCACAGACTCGCTTTCTCTGTCTCTATTTGCTTTCCACACACCTGGCTGTGCAGGATGTGTGTGTATGTTATCCCTCTTCCTGTGTGCCTAACCGAATTTGACACATTTTTGACTTTATCGGGCGAATCTGCACCATCGCCCAGAAAGTCATTGCAACAGACTCTGCTCACCTCACATTCCTTCCTCTCACTTCTTAGACCACCGTTTCCTCTTTCTGTTCGCCTCCCATTCTTTTTTTTTCTCCTCCCTACGTCTTGCCCGGAGCCCTTATTAAAAATGTAGTGAGTGTGTGCTGCATATTTAAAATGGTCATGGATGGATTTAAACGGCTGATGGTATTTAGTGTCTCCTCAGGGAGCTGCTATGAGCCCTTAAGCTGACTCCTCTGCCTGGAGCCTGACTGACTGGTGAGCACACACTAAACCTCTAATAATGGCTTGTGTACACACAGTTAGCCATGGTGCGTGCACGTACGCGTGCACACCCCCTATTATAGCCCACTCTAGTGGGGACGCTGGTCACGTTTGTTATTGGTGGAATGGGTGCATGCTCATCGGTCAATAACTCATTAGTTTGCCTGCTTTGATTCTGCAGTGTGTAAACGTTTCTAAATGTATCAGAAGACCCTGATTCAAAGTTCAAAGACATGCCAAAGTGTGTGTTAAGCAGTGTGTGTTTGTGTGTATGTGCACGTCTTGGTTTAAATGCTCTCTCTGCAGTCGGTGTCACACAGAGCCCCTTCAGGTCCAGCAGCAAGTGTTTCTGTCATGTTGTCTTTCATGCTGGCTTGAATTTGGGCCCCGATGCGCTGCTAAGTGTCCTTCGCTGAAACACTATTGATTACCCCACACAAACACGCACAGACACGGAGCACAAATAGTGTCGATGGGGAAACACAGACACACATACATGCTTGGTGATAAACTGATGCTCCTTACAGAAGAGGGAGAGCAGCAGCAAAATCTGAGCAGCCAAGACCAAGAGGAGGAAGAGATTGAGGAGTTTAGTTATGTGTCAGCATTGAGATGAATGGTGCATAACAGAGCACCTCCATTAGCGAACGTGCTCTTGCAGCCACTTTTAGTTTGGAACAATGAGATCAGCGGCATTGCCTTTGGTGCACGGTAATGTAGATTTATTCATTATTGATGCTGCAGGCAGTTTTAATAGCGGATACTCAGTGTAATGCCATTTGACGTGTGTAGAACAATTCAGTCTCTTTCATTCCTGACGTGAAGGTTTATGGTACGTCTGTGAACATTTGCATCACTGCATATTGATTCAGTTGTACTTCTTTTACACGGGCCTCAACATGCAACTGACAGCATCCATGCTTCACATTTATATATTTGTATTTGCATGTGCAACTTGCAAAAGCTTTAATTATGGAAGCAAATCATTACCATATTTCAAATGAAAAAGCATTTTCAGAAATGCTTTTTCATTTTAAGAATGTGGCTGCATTGTTTGACTCATAAATGAAATTAGTAATCAATAATCCTATTTGCATTTTAATTTTCTTCTTCAAGACTGCTCATTCTTTCACTTAATTAAAATGAAAAAGAAATACATTTGAGATTTATTTTTCAAAATGTACCCCAGCAAATAGATACCAAAATTCAATTTGAAATGTAAAATTTGAAAATGAAAAAGCATTTCCAGAAATGCTTTTTCATTTTAAGAATGTGGCTGCATTATTTGACCCATAAATAAAATTAGTAATCAATCATCCTATTTGCATTTTCTTCTTCATGACTGCACATTTTATGCCATAATCAAAAAGAAAACAAAGCAGACATTGCTTTTTCGTTTTCGTGGTCTGCCCGCAAAGTACTGCCCAGAACTCGAACACGAAAAAGCATTCAGAGCGGCGGGCGCAGAAGAGTGACGTCAGCAGCCGCTTTTCCTCAGCTCCCTGTTGACCGAGCTACCCATCTTGTTCAGTAGGGGGCGCTGTGCACGTCTGCATTGCATTACATTGCAAACGTGCCGAGAAATTGATTGAATTGCAGCAGGGAGGAGCTCAATTTGTGGCACTGGCAGGCAGAACTGGTAGTTCTGGTGGCATCCTTATGGCCTGGGACATCCAGCGTGTTTTTAAGCATTTATTTATAATTTTCTGTGAGTGACGATTCAGAATAGCCGCTCGTGCTCTATAATAAACCGGCTGTTTGTGCAGTAAATCTTCGTCATCCTTTCAACACGTCACACATACACATAGTGCTATTTATTTTCCATGTCAAGTAAATACAATCACCTTATGTTATGGGTCTAAAGCTGTTTATTAAATAATAATCAATAATGAAATCATTATGTAAAGGTAACAGGCTATAACAATAATGACATCCCGTTTGCCGATAATCAGCATCAGCTTCCACAAAAACAGCGGCAACTGCATTGGCAAGTTTATACGGCCGGTCTGGCACCTTCTGGCATCCTCGCAGAATCCCCTGCCACCCTGCAGCAGGCTGTGGCAGCTCCGGTGGCAGGCTGTGGCGGAACTACCAGTTCTGCCTGCCAGTGCCACAAATTGAGCTCGGCCCTGCTGCAATTCAATCAATTTCTCGGCACGTTTGCAATGTAATGCAATGCAGACGTGCACAGCGCCCCCTACCGAACAAGATGGGTAGCTCGGTCAGCAGGGAGCTGAGGAAGAGCGGCTGACGTCACTCTGCTGTGCCCGCCGCTCTGAATGCTTTTTCGTTTTCGAGTTCTGGGCAGTATTTTACGGGCAGACCACGAAAACGAAAAAGCAATGTCTGCTTTGTTTTCTTTTTGATTATGGCATAAAATGTGCAGTCATGAAGAATATGCAAATAGGATTATTGATTACTAATTTTATTTATGGGTCAAATAATGCAGCCACATTCTTAAAATGAAAAAGCATTTCTGGAAATGCTTTTTCATTTTCAAATTTTACATTTCAAATTGAATTTTGGTATTTATTTGCTGGGGTAAATTTTGAAAAATAAATCTCAAATGTCTTTCTTTTTCATTTTAATTAAGTGAAAGAATGAGCAGTCTTGAAGAAGAAAATTAAAATGCAAATAGGATTATTGATTACTAATTTCATTTATGAGTCAAACAATGCAGCCACATTCTTAAAATGAAAAAGCATTTCTGAAAATGCTTTTTCATTTGAAATATGGTAATGATTTGCTTCCATAATTAAATTATTTTTATATTTAATTGCAGTAAAAGATGGTTGTACAAAAAGTGAATTGACCCGAATACAAATGAATGCCACACTTTTCAGATTTTTACTTGTATGATAAAAATTAAAACCTTATTCAAGGGACTTGAGCAAGGCAGTGTAAACCATGCAGGGGAGGGAGGTACAGCAGCACAGTAATGTGTTGGATTGTTGACAGACACACATCGATGACCATTGGGAACACAAACATGCACAACATTCTCAGAAATCAAAGGAGCCGAGACAGTTTTGTTTTTTGCCCAAACAAATACAGTTTAGATTTGCTTAGAGGCGAGTGTGTGCAAGTTGTTTTCCTGCAACATTATGGGAATCCAGATCATAAATCACCAGTAGTCCATGACAGTCAGCCAATCAAACACATTTAAACAATAATGAAACCATTCCTTGTATCCACACAGATAAATTGGACCTATAAATTCTTCTTTCCCCACCTTCCCATCTCCGCTGTTTGCTATTGTGTCCACACCGGCTCCCAGTGGCCCTGCATAACTAAATGGCAATAGAGGAAGATGTCTTTCCTAATGAGCGTTTGTATTTGGGCTCAGCGAGAGCGCAGTTTTCGGGTGTCTCGATAGCTCGCATTATTGTGGTTTCTCTCCAGGGGTGTTGGATGAAGAGGAGAGTAAATGAATGTGGAGAGTACGCGGGGCCATTACTGCTCTGTGTGTCATTAATCAGTGGCTGATGAGAGGCCATTTGAGGGAGAGATGGGGCCTATTACAGCGATGGTGCTCTCAGGACTCTGTGTGAGGCTCTTTTTGTCTGCCTAGTTTGAGGTCAACAGTGCAGGAGGTACAAACAACACAAACAAAGCTAGAAGGGAAATGGCTGCAAAGAAAAACACCAGTAATTCTGCACATATCTAATTAGTCGTGTATGCACTCAAAAAGAGTAATAGTCAGGCATTTTGCCATTTCTCTTTTGCCGCACATCTTTCTTCTATTCCTCTCCTTCCAAGACATCTTCATCGTATTCTCCTCCGCTCTCCAGACTGAATCTCCTATTCTGTCAGTTCTCTCTGTTCCTTCCTATATGTTTGACACTCCTTTCCCTCCTTCTCCATCTCTCTCGTCCTCTGTGCCTCGTTTCTTTTCTGGTAGGCTTTGTGAGCAACTTGGTGGGAGGGCGACATGACGAGCGCTCTCACGAGTCGGTGTGAGTTGAAAGGAGCGAACGAACTGACTCTTCATGCTTGGAGAAAGAAAGGGAGGAAGAGCTCAGTAGCCAAGTCCTCTGCGTTATTTTTTCCCTTCTCCTTATATGTTAGATTGTAGCTCAGCAGGCTGCAGGAAAGAGAGTGCATAGCTTCTTGTCTGTAGGGTAGAAATCTAAGAGGATATCAAAGTTTTTAAAGTGTGTGTATGTGTGAGGCTGCAGAGTGGTGGGCAATGAGGTGAGAGTTGCTTTTAGCCAGAGGTTAGCCGCGGTTAGCAGGGCAGGTAAACATCCCAGCTGCTCCTGACTGCGTGGCCACAAGGCTGCAGTGACAGTCGCACAGGAGGGAGGAGTGGTGAGGGGGCGTGGGGAGCAGGAAAAGGATGCTGAGAAGATGGATGTAGAGCCCGAGGGCACGGAGGGCTAAAATAGGTTGCTGCGTTTTCTTAAATTGCAACATTTACTGTAGCTTACTGTATTTGTTCAGGGTGAGAGGATTACCTGCCTGAAGTTGGCTTAAATTAGTTTCAGGGTTCCGACATGTTATTTAAAAATGTCAGACTTTTTTTATGGATGGATGGATGGATGGAAATCCAAATATTTTTCCATGCTCTTTCTTTTTTCATGCTCCTCCAAACCTAAAATAAATACCTCAATTTCATCCCTTTTCAGCCAGACTTGTCTGTGTAGGAACCCTGTAGTCTCCTTCTCTTTGTGAACCTTGTTCTGGTCACATATTTAGAAATTTCTTTATAATATATGGACACCCACAGATTTATTGGCTGCCGCCCCCGTACTCGCTGTGTAAGCAGTGAAGTCCAACTGCAATGCAATAAAAGATCCATGCAGACACATTAGTTTTAATTAAATATTGTGAATAACTAAATTACAGTGTGAACTACTTGGCCGGGAGTGGTAACAATGTTGTCCAAGGGCTACTATGTGGTTAGGCGTTTGTTTATGCAAGCAGAGGTAATTATGATGGTAGATACAAATATCTAGCAGCGTTGGTTCCAACACGGAGTGTATTTGCGTCCTAAACAAAGCAGAGATGAAGAGTAATTTGATTTAAAACGTGATTCAACACAATGTTATATAATGAGGTGGGTAGATTTGTTTTTCCCCCCTGGAAACACTTTCTACTTTTTGTTGAGTGTGTTGAGGTGATTATTGCTGCTGTCACTGTTAATAATGAACAACAAGTGAGAGCTGTAAATAAAAAATGAAAACAAATTGACACGTTGAAGAAAATGTTTTCATCTTCTTGTTGAAATAATTGTGATGATTCATCTCCTGTAAATCATGGACAGGTGAAAATTGCTGCCAGCGGGTGATGATTTGAAGTTTCTGTTTCTGTCTGCGAAGGGTTGTGGCTTCAAGCGGTTCGCACATGTTTCTTTCGTTTCTCTTCATTAGATCTCTCCAGAGACTCCACACAGTCATGTGTACAGTTCAGAGAGACAGATCGGGCTTCACTCTCGGCAAGAATACAAAAAAATAAATCTTTCTAGTTCTCTGGAGTGAATTTTATACAAAATTTCTATCAGGATCCTGCAGTGAAAATGTGATCTTTTTCCCAACTTCATCAAAATGGAATATAACAGATTATTTTTTTGTCATTGCAATGAAATAAAATCAGTTTCTGTCTGGCATCACAAATAGATGGGGAAATGTGTAAATGCAAATGGCACCTCACCTCATATCACTTCATTTTCTGTGGAGTGATATAAAGGGGTGCTAATCTAAATTCATCTGTATGCTTTTGGAGAGACCTACAATGAAAAGCGTGTGCGCTGAGTGATGTACCTCTACGTGGCCGTTACATAAAACGCGATAATTGCTCTGGCCCCGAAAAAGGCTGTTTGAAGATGTGCTTAAACTGGACTGTGCCCCCCAGATTCTGCTATATCAAAATGAGAGACAAGCTCCATAATTTTGTTGGGTTTTTCTGTTAATTTATTTGTGTTTTAAATATTACAATACAGCTTCCTGCTTTAATTCTTGGAAAACAGACTCTATCCTAATCATAGGTTGATAAAAAAAACATTTAACAGAGCAGATAATTTGACTATTAGATGTGCCATTTGTTTCTATATCTGTGGCTGGTTGAAGCGACACACTTTTAAAGCAGTGCAAAGTTGTTAAAAAGACCCAGGTTTGGTCTTGTATGAAAATTTGCCACCTGCCAGCTACCTAAACATTACTAGCCTTTGTTCTTTTAAGTAGTCTAAATATAAAGAAAAAGCATGCAGCTTTCATTGCTTCGCATGTGAAATGTGTAGGGGAACAGCCAACGTATTGCACCTGATAACTATCTAGATTATCAAGAACTTAAAGGGATGGTTGTGACCTTTCAAAGAGCAGTTAGGGAAGTATTACACCTAGTTTATACCCACTTTTGTCTGTAGGAAGCAAGTTCTGCTGCTCGGGAGGCTTTGCATATCCCCAGTTCTGTAGCTGTCTGCACACAGCATGCATTGCACTCAAACAGTAAAAGCAGCAAGGTAGAGTCTGAAAGCAAATGAATTTTTTTTTACAAGCCTTTACATGGTTAAATATAAACATGAAGAGGTTAGTTACTGCAGAATGCTGCATTGACCTATAAAGGTGCTAAAATGTAACCCTTAAAAGGTAAAACTCTAGAAATGCGCATCCTCTATAGATGCTCCGTCTGCTACCAATTATTGAAAACATGTAGATTTTATCTGCAGCGACATCAATTGTTTAAAACAGATACTGCAGTGAACAATGTGTGCCTCAAGTGAAAGTATAAAAGTGAGCGACATTCTTAATTTCCAAATTCTCTCTAGATATCTGGTGCCTGAACATATGCTCCACAGCCCTCCACTTAAACAAATCGGTGTTATTACAGGTTTAGTTGCAGTGACGTTTCAGGAGTGACCAATAGTTTCCACCAACCACCAGTAGTGTCTCCTTCTGAGGAGTCAGAATCAAGCCGCCTCCGGTGCAGAGCTTGCTCAACAGTGACAGCAGGAAGTACAAAGACTTAACTGGGATTGTGCAAAATCTGATGAATTCTTCTAAAGGTTTGGGTCATGTGTTTGGAGAAGAAAAGCTTGGATTCATCCTGATGCAAATCATGTGTTGGAAAATGTTGTCCAAGAGCAACTGCTTACATTAATTCAGGTTCAATTTTATGATCCTCTACTTCCTAGCTTGATGGAGCACTGTGTCAGATGGCAAAAGGGATATAAATGCTCAAACATCAGCGTAAACATTGTTGATTTATAGTGAGATAACTCTCCAAAACTCAGCCCTGTTATGATGTTTTTGTCAATTATATTTAAAATAGTGGGTTTATAAGCAGAAGCCAAAAACATGATTGTGTTCCAAGACTGGGCCACCACACAATCTGTCAGGATTTAGCTCAGAAGGTCATCTCAAGCATGCAGGACTGAACTGGAGAAGTAATTAAGTATCAACCCTCAACTCTTTGTATAAAACCTAAACGCTGAATATTTCTGCTTGTTCTTCAGTATACCCTAGAAAAATGTACAAAAAACCCATCTAAATGTTGAAATCATATAGCCAAACTTCATCCCAAGACTTTACAGTCCAATAATGGTGAGACTCACATTTGACTTTAAAAGCCTTTTGTTTGTGGGAGGAACTTTCCTTTGTCCAAATATTGAAGGGTTAATGTTGGCTTTCTGTAGCAGTTTTGCATGTTAAAAGGGAATTTCTGCATCAAAGTTAAAGATTTTATGGTACAGTAAAATATTAGAGCTTATAATTAAAGAGGGATGCTGAATAAACTGCTCGTTAAAGCCTCCACATGTTGGATTATAGTTGTTTCTTTACTATTTGATACGTTACAGCTCTGTGTAATTATTTTAATGCGCTGGAGTGCTAAAACTGTTTAGAAAACATAATGTGCTCCTATAGCTGTAATGACAAACTGACCTGTGCTTTTAGAGCACTTGTCACTCTTGTGTAAAGTGCCTTGCGTTCGGTTTCCAGCTCTACCTGGCGCCCTTCCGTGGCGGTGCATGTGTTTGCAGAGAAGTAGAGTGTTTGCAGTACAACAGATCATTCATGTCCTGAGTGGACAGCCACATTTGGCTAATGCACCCCTGCTTTTCTCTGCTGGCTGCAGTCGACCACCTTCTTGCCAGTGTAAAGTGGACTGTAAATATTGACAGGGAAGACAGCAAGGGGGGGATACAGCGACCTTGTCAGAAAGGGGAAGGAAAAAGTGGGAGATGGCGGGGAGCATGATGATGGAGGCATGCAGAGATGGAGGGAAGGGGGGGTGGAAGAGGAGAGCTCCTGTCTTCTCCCAAGGCAACTGAGTATGCTTTGATGCACTGTGGCAGGGAGCACACTGTCTACCCAGAGAGAGAGGAAGAAGAGCATCATTAAGTTCAGACAGTATCCACCACAGAGCTTTTTAAAATACCGAAATTCACGTGTGCACTTACACAAGATAGTACACTAAGTCAGGGACGTTAATTTAATCCTCAGACAGCTGAAATGTACAATGTTGATCTCTAGGATCACGGAAGATTAGAAAGGCCCAGCCTTCCTGATTTCCCCTGACCAAAGACCCTAACTAAACCATCTCTCTCTTTTACACACACACACACACACACACACACACACACACACACACACACACACAAAAAGCCGAGCAGTTCAGCTTTTTGCTTCAGTCAGATCGTCTCAGAGCCGTCCAGCCGGTTGTGTTTGTCTGAAGAAGCACAATCAATTTGATCTGATTTGTTTAGAGCTAAAATGAATCGTGATGTTGTTGCCAGTGCGGAGAATAATAAATGACAGTTGTGGTTGTGGGTTGCAAAATTAAAGTGAGGGGTAGCCGCAGCTCCTGCATTATTGGTAAATAATTTGTGTGTTTGTGTGTGTGTGTGTGTGTGTGTGTGTGTGTGTGTGTGTGTGTGTTCCTGTCTTGGCATCACAGTGAGAACCAATTTTCCGATTTCACCATCAAATTGAGGACCATTTGTACCAAAGTGAGGACATTTTGCTGGTCCTCACAACCTATTTTGCTAACGGTTAGGTTTAGGACTAAGGTGTGAATTGACTTTAGGTTAAGGTTAGGGTTAGCCATGCACTGGTAATGGTTAGGTTTAGGGTTATTGTCAGGGTTAGGGCATAGAAAGGGTTGAAAATGACTGAAAATCAATGGAAGTCAATGGGAGTCAACACATTGTCCTCACTACATATAGCAAAACAAGAGTGTGTGTGTGTGTTCGGGGGCAATAGTGTAGACCCGAGCATGCTACGGACTTCAGCTCTTTTTTTTCTCCACTTTTTCTGATCGTGGTCTTCTCGTCACTGCAGTCCATTCTACTTTTGTATTACAATTCCTTGCAAATGAATTTGTAACCCTTTACGTTTTCACCTTTTCTCATGTTACAACCACAAACTTCAATATATTTTTATGAGACTTTATCTGATAGACCAACACAGAGAAGTGCATAATTAGTGGAAGGAAAAAGATGTATGGTGCTCCTGCTTTCCTCTGGTACTCCTAAATAATTTGCAGTGCAACCAATTATCTTCAGAAGCCACCTAATTGGTGAATGCAGTCCATTTGTGTGTGTAAATTTACCTCAGTATAAATCCAGCTGTGTCTCACAGGTTTGTTAGAAAGCATCAGTGAACAAACAGCATCATGAAGACTAAGAAGCACAGCAAATGTCTTGGAAGTTTAAAGCAGCGTTAGGATACAAAAACTATCCAAAGCTTTGAACATCTCAGAGCTATGTTTCATCCTTCAAAAATGGAAAGAGGACGGCACAACTGCAAAACTACCAAGAGGTGGCTTTTTAATTAAACTGACGCAAAGACGGACACAAAGAGAGCAACAGAAGCTGCCAAGAAGTCCATGGTAACTCTGCAGGAGCTGCACTGATCCACAGAGAATCTGTCAAGAAGACTATTAGTAAATGCACTCTACATCTGGAGACTTTATGGAAGAGCGTCCGGAAGAAATCAATAAAAACTCATAATTGCAGTTTACCACAAGCCATATAGTGGACAGTAAACATGTGGAAGAAGGTCCTCTGGTCATGGAAGATTAAACAAAATGTTTGGCTTGTCACTCGGAATATAGCATCCTCATGGTAAAGCATGGTGGTGGCAGTTTCATGCTGTGTGGATACTTTAGTAGGGACAGGGAAGCTGGACAAAGTTAACGAGAAGAAAGATGAAGATGAAACGAAGTCATAACTGGAAGAAATCCTGATACAGGCAGCTTGAGACTGGTGCTGAGCTTTCCTTTCCAGCAGGACAGCGACCCTAAACAGCCAGTTATGATTTATTGGTTTATATTGGGGAAGCACAATGTAAGAAAAACATGGAAATGTGATAGCTTTGCAGTTCATAGATTTAAAATTTTAACAATTCTTTCTACGCTAAACAATAAACTTGCCTAGTCTGTATCTAAATATAATATTGATCACTATTAGCCCACATTTTTCTGACTCTTCCTTCATCACAATGTCCCAAAGCTTAAATATGTCTGCCACTAAGAGGTGTGAGCATCAGGGGCACTGAAGGTCTATCCAACAGGGCAAAAGTATCCACATGCAAAACTTGCATCCAAGATATTGCACAACATGATATCTTGATGATGATGTAATATACTGTGCACCTGACGTTTAGGGCAAAGCCTAGTCACGCGTAGGAATGGCCTAGTCAAAGTCCAGACCTAAATCCAATTCACAATCTGTGGCACCACTTTAAAATATAAACCCAATCTGCAAAGTAATGGCTTTTTATTTGCCAAACAGTTTGTGAATCATGTATCATTTCCCTCCCACTTTACCATTATTCACTTGCATTGACTAGTCATACAAAATCCTAATAAAATACAGGAAGCTTGTGATTGTATCATAGCACAATGTTAAAATACTTCTGCGAGGTACTGTACCAAGTGCATAAAAAATGAACCTTAATGAATGCACTAACAGATGGATGGGCTGTGTGTGTTTTTTACGAAGTTACCCGTGCAATCTAAAGGCCAGGGGTCTCTATTTTCTCTTAGTGAGCAACGAGATTACACGCACTGTTCTTTATCTTAATCTCCTTCAGAGGCCATCAATTCATTCGGTCCTAATCTCATCTCCAGGCACTCTGTTGGGACCGTGATAGCCTTGTGTTTTTCTGTGCCTTGTGTCTCTTCTGCAACCAGAGTTTAAGCTCAAATTTCAGCCGAAACTGATTGGTCTCAAAAACGGCGCTTAGCTCAAACTTTTGTAGAAGTCTTGAATTTTAACTGACATCTTTTAAAAAAAAGAACAAAGTAACTCTTGCAGAAAAGAGAATTTTAAATCAAAAATGTATTTTCAATCAAAGACATTTAATGGTTACAGGATGACCAAGAGTGCAGGATTTATATAGTGTGTTTGAGTTTGCTTTAAAAGCATATTTGGGTGTGATTTGTAGGAGTACGACTGGGTCAGAGGGGGGAAGGTTGACGCACATTGAAGGCAATCCCATAACATCAGCATCACGTGGCCAAACCGGCATCGAGCTTTGGATATTTTTGTCAGCTGTCACTTCATAAGAACTTCAGTTAACCCATTAGAAACAAATTTGATCGCCAGCTGCAGCAGGATTGTTTTTTCAATGAAAAGTCATACTGTAGTTTTTTAAACCAAGATCCAACCTCACATATGTGTCCCTTTTTCTTCTACGGACATACCTGGCTGTGTTTAAGGATCTAGAAAAAATGCTTTCAGCACTGTAAAAACTTGTTTGTGTGTTGTTCCAATTTATCGAACAGGTCAGTGGGGGTAATAAAAGCAGGCTTATCTCTTGTTAGGCACACAGCAGACAAGAGATGCAGACAGAGACGCTGCAGATTTGTGCTGTCGTAATACGGAGCCAAGCAAGCGAATCCCAAATTGAACCAGAGACGAAGCAGGATGACAGAGACGAAGAAGGGAGGGGTGTGGGGTTGATTGGGGAGACGGAGAGGAGGGCAAACAAATGCAGTAAAAGCCAGCAGCCCAGTGCTGTGAAGTTGAGGATAGGCCAGCGTGTTTAACTTTAATCCCTTCAGGGAGAGGCATAAACACGCAGCAACAGAGAACAAGGGATTGAGCCAAAGAGAGAGGGATGTGAGATCTTTGTCTTCTGCTTTCTCCTTCATCCCCTCTCAGTGTGATCAGCTAGTTGAAGGCAGCAGCAGGGAAATCCCACTGTACTTATCCAAAGCCAGCCTCTTAATCACAGGCTTCATCTCTCCTGGCTCTACCTGCTGCCTCCTCTCCTCGTCTCTCCTGAATGTCTTTCTTCCTGCAACGCCGATGTTTTGACTAATCTATGTTTGACTTATCTTGCCATGAATCCTCTTTTCCTGCTACTCTTGCCTACTTTTAGCTTCTTTATAACTGATTCACATTCTCCTAGTCATTAGAAAGAGCTGATCTGTCTCCTGCTACTCACAAAAGCACTTTAAATGGATTGTTCTGTCAGGTTATTAGTAATAGTTCCCTTATCTGTTATAGAAAGATGTCCTATTACAGTAGGTGTGTTGAAACTCAAAGGTGGTGTTAGGTTAACAGTGTTGGGAGTATGATTATTGATTGAATAATCTTGATCAATAATTATAATTACAAATCATAATCTGACAAAATCAATTTCTTAACCATAAATCCTCATTTACAAATCGAGACCAGAGATATTTCTGGTGTTGTAATTGTGGCTCAACGCCTCTGACAATTACAACCGTTGAATACTCCATAATAGTTAATCACTATTGCCGGAGATGTCACTGTTTAATCGACCGTTTCTGCCGAAACGTGTGGAACTTGAACCTTATTTTGACTGACACATCACTTTTTGCACACAATGAAACACCAAACGCTCTCTCTTTATCTATGTGAATATTTATTAATTTTCACCTACTCAACATGCAAAATTCTACACACACAGGGGTAAACACATCTAAATAAGCAAAATCAACAAACGGTAGTGGGTATGTATTGAGTCAACCAGCAGTTTATGGCACAACAGATGAAGGGAGAGGATATGAAAGGGGGGTGTGGTGATGACTGATGGGGGTTGGAGTGCAGCTTAGAGTGTCTTTTATGATCTTCTGATCATAAAACTTCCCCCCTTACTCCTGACCACAAAGGATTGATAACCTTTGGCGGCAAGTTAGCACAGTGAGATTGAAGACAAAGGTAAAATGGAGAATTTTACCATGAGGTCGTTTTAACAGTCCAGTTTTGCAACGCACCCGCGTTCAGATAGTAAACACAAACAGCTCTGGGGGACACGGCGGATCCCGATATTACATAACAAATCAAAGTTTCAACAAGCAAGGTTACATGCACATATTATTCAGAACACATGAGATCCTAACCAGCGATTCTGATCGCTTCTACAACCTCTGACCCTGCCCAGGCCTTCTAAT
Organism: Girardinichthys multiradiatus; assembly: GCF_021462225.1. Taxonomy (NCBI): domain Eukaryota; kingdom Metazoa; phylum Chordata; class Actinopteri; order Cyprinodontiformes; family Goodeidae; genus Girardinichthys; species Girardinichthys multiradiatus. Next base: position 32,125,187 of record NC_061796.1, read on the forward strand.
AAAGAAATAAAAAAAAAGAAATGGATTTTACTTGTGTCGTCTTCTTCCTGAGCGAGGGAATTCGAAAAACGTGGGGTTGAGTTAATTGTGCGTCCACAATTAACTTCAGGGGAACGGTCAGTCTTTGTCCTTCGGTCTTCTTGACAAAAAGGAAAAATATGATCTGACCATCAAATTCGACTTGAAAATGAAACACGGTAGCGGTTCGTCTCTCCGAAGCTCCGTGTCTCCAGTTACGTGTTAACTCACGTCTTCGATCGGCAAAAGTGAAACCTCTGGCCTTCTTAGTCCACAGACTTCAGTTATGAATAGTTCGTTGTCCAACGAGAGAGAATGAATGAAACTCTTCACAGAGTTCTTCTCTTAAAGTGACGCGCTTCGATTACCAGATCTGGTTTCCAGCAGAAGGCGAGTTTTCAAACATGAGCGCCTCCTATATAGCACCCTGTGACGTCAGACTGGGGACGCCCAGTCATATCAGTCGCAATGCTCGATGGGATATGTAGGAGCGGGCTGTCCTGGGTACAAAATGGCCGATGCCATTGGAGGGGCACAGTGACGTCCAACAACGTGCAGATAATCCAATACTCAGCAAACAAGTGGTCCAACATTCCCCCCTAGGTTCAAAGGGTGAGATGAATCGCAGTCTTTGAAGCTACTGGGACCATTCTGTCCTTTGCTGAGCAATCAGTGATCCGTGGCGAAGCAGAACAAAACAAAATTGTCTCTGTGTTACTCAAAACCTACGACTGGGCAGGATAGAGGTTAGCCTGGGCAGGACTAACTCTGACTAAACTCATCCCTTTCTACATTGTTCAATGAGACAAATACAGGACAATACATTCACATCATCATTACATTCTTTGGTCATCAGCTTTGGTAATCCTGAGACAAAATGAAACAATAACAGATATCGTACATATATATGTATATATAAGAATAAAAGGAACAAAACAAAATCATGGTTCATAGCTTATTCATCCAACTTCTATTAGGCACTGGACCCTGGCTGTGTCGTTGGCAAAGGCGGTGCTATGAACCGTGAGGGAATGAATGTGAGGGCATCAATCCTGACCTGTACACGCTTAACCTGTCTGTATGCGGTGAGTGCCATTCCAGCCGTCACGACCCACCCGATCACAAGGAGAACTACCGTAACGGTCATAGTGTGGGTTTCTGTCCATTCTGTTCGCCGGGGAAACCGAGGGAAAGGTGTGACGCTTGTTCCGCAGGGGTGAGGCTGAACTTAATCTGTTTGGTCCCTTCCACTATCAGTTGTTTTTCAATACTAGCGTCAATGCTGAAATTATATCCCTTGAAAGCATCCATAATTTCAATTTCTGTATCGTATCGGTCGCGATTAAGGTGATGAAGGATTATGTCCCCGAGATGTAGGAGTGCACCTTGGGGTACGGAGACGAACATTGTTTGGTTGGGTAATTTTATTCTGGTAACGGTGTCGTGCTGATCGTAGGATAGCAAGGCTTCTGTTACTGGGGTGCTTACAAGCCATCGGTTACCCGCACGTTCAACCTTGGTTTCTAACCCTACATCCTTCAGAGTTATCTTTGCCTGACAGTTTTGTTCGGGAGCTCCCTCCCTTAACCCACACATGTAATCGGTGACATCTCTAATAAATGGGTTACTCGGGCACACCCAATGGAGGTCCTTGGTTTTGGTGCACAGGTCTAAATTGGGAATCAAATAAAGTTTTGGGTCAGCCTCGTGGTAAGGTTCAAGTTCCACACGTTTCGGCAGAAACGGTCGATTAAACAGTGACATCTCCGGCAATAGTTATTAACTATTACGGAGTATTCAACGGTTGTAATTATCAGAAGTGTTGAGCCACAATTACAACACCAGAAATATCTCTGGTCTCGATTTGTAAATGAGGATTTATGGTTAAGAAATTGATTTTGTCAGATTATGATTTGTAATTATAATTATTGATCAAGATTATTCAATCAATAATCATACTCCCAACAACAGCTAGTCAGAAAAAAACCCTCATTTTATCTGATTTTAGCCATTTAACACCACTTAAACTCAAAATGTTTAAACCCACAGGATAATGGCTAATAATCGTCTACATCACTAGTTCTTAGTTTTTACTGCAAGTACCACTTTATTAAATACTAAGTTGTCTAAGAACCACAAAACTGTTTGAAGCTGAAGTGCCGCAGAATTTGGGCTTTGTCAGTTCATGTTGTGAACCTAAGAGATGTTTTAAAATGATCGTATTAGTTGGCACTGCATGATTAGTTGAAAGGTGCAGTTTAATTGGGTGATCCATTTTTAGTCAGAAGTAAAAATGACCAAGTTTAAAATTTAGTTATACCCACATTAAACAACTATTCATTTGCACATCTGATAATGTTTTGCATTACCATGCAAACTCCTTAAGATAACCTGTTGCTACAGTGTTTGAGAAAACAAAATTCAGGGTATGCAGTGTCTATTGCAAATAGCTGTTATCCTGTTCACTGAGCATATGAGCCAACAATTTTTACTGGTTTTACACCTTGGAACTGAAACACGGTTGAGTTTGGTTTGATTTAACTTAGGGCTTCTCTGGTAAATGACACATGGCAGCATAAGTATCCTCCAGCATTTCTTTCCTGGTCCAGTCGGCTGTTAAAGTTTTTACACGGAGATCCCGGATGTTTCGCAAAGACCCGTGTGTTTGAACAATTGTTCTGTTTGGCTGCAGGTGCCCCGTAGTTTTGACATCACTTCATTCGCTTGTATTTATCTGACACCAAAAATTCTCGAGTACTAAAGACAACCAATACCACCAGTTGTGCTTTTACCACAGTTTAAGAACCACTGGTCTACATTACCACAAGGTTGTTGCTGTTTTTCAGCCAAACCTCTGTCTTACCGCTGCCTATGGCTGTCGGTTGTTTAAGTTTTCACAACAAGACTTGGAAAAGAAAAGGGATATTTTATCTTTAGTGGTGTTGCATAAATGACAACCTGACCAAAATCGAAAAGCTTTGACTCTTGGTTTCCTCAGAGTAGACGTAGGAGTTACAGCTGATGAAGCGGCTTGATATAGCTGGCAGCCTCAACTAGTGGAACTGTAGAAGCACAGGCTGAGAACATTACGACAATCTTAACAATGGTCCGCAAAAGTATAGAAGATTAATATCCATTTATATAGCGCCCGGCTGCAGAAGCAGAAACTCAAGTGTGGGAGGAATTTAGGAAGGCTATGAAGAAGGAATTTGGCTTGGCTTCATGAAAGTTCTGGAAAACTGACTCAGAAAGGGAAGCGGACCATCCCAGACTAAGTTTGAGCTGTGGGGGTAACTGCAAACCCTGACCGAGGATACAGTTGGGTTGTGGATGGAGCATTTTTTGGATCTCCTTAAGATGGTCACCATCTCCTCAGCTGAGGGGAATATAGAGAAAGGAGACTGGACTGGTGGTCCAATTCTACTAGAAAGTGAACCAGTGAGTGTGTTCCAGCTTTCAAGGGATCACATCTCTCACCCTCCCTTAGGATAACTGTTGGAAAGGACTGAGTGTCGGACATTGTTATTGTGAGGGGTGCTGCTGGAGTTTGTGGTGCCAGGGAAGATTTTAAGAACAGCATGCTCATTTTCCACACAGGGTCAGTCTTATTCCTCGTGCAGGGGGGTGAGCTTGAGCTTTTTTGTGGTGTTTATTGAGAGGATCTCATGCTGTGTTTGAGAAGAGGGTTTCTGTGTTAACCACTGGAGCAGTCGAATTTAAAGCCATGCTTCTCAGTTAGCAATACGTTAGCTCTCTCTGGGGTGGGGGTCAGCCTTTGTCTCAAGGACAGGAGTCCAGGTATATCTGTCTTATCAAGTGATGGAAGGATAGAGCAGGAGATGGATTCATATATTGTAATGCAGGCATTGCTCAGGTCCTATGTGGTGAAGAAAACAAAACCAAAATTCTTATTTACAAGTCCATCTACCTTTCAGCCATTTGTATCTAGGATATTGTCTTTTAAGGGCTTGACCCAGATCTCATAGTTGAGGGGTTGGATCTAAGACTTTGATTTAGGACGGAGCAGTCTGTCTTTTGGGCCAACCTCAGAGTAGACCTGCTGCACCTTCACATCAAAAGGAGGTGGTTTGGGTGTCGGATCACAATGTCTACTTTGGAGAATTTCCAGGCATATCCCACTGGGAGGACACACTTGTCCAGACCCAGAAAAGACACGAGGAGGTATATATCCCATCTGACCTGGGAACAGTGTGGGATCCACCCAGAATGACCTAGTGGGAGTCCCTGGGGAGGAGGATGTCTGGGTTTTTCTCCTGGACCTGTTATACTTGGAATCTAATCTCGGATCAGCAGAATGGGTATGGCATCTTGTCCGTTGAGCTAAAATTATGAGTTTCAGTTCTTACATAATAGCTAAAATCAACAAAAAATTATGGTTTGCCTGAATTGCTGTTAGCCCTTTCACTGCTCTAAAGATTACTTGACTTTTCTTCAAAGTCACTGCAATTTGTATTTCTGCTAACGATAAGAGAACAGTTATTACAACTGAACTATCCCTTTTTAACAGAAATAAAGAAAAAAGAGGTAAAACTGTGGAAAGATAAATGCTCTGTTGTGGAGCTGTGTCCAGGACTCATCCAAGCATCTTTAAGCTCAAGAGATTCTGGTGGTATTTTCATCCCACTGAAGTAGGTCTGCAGTAATTTCAGACATCTTCAGCCAACCATTCAGCCTCATCTCCTTTTCCCCGACACTCCTTCTCCTCCCTCAGCTCCTATCTTCCTCCTCTCCTATGCCCCGTGGGAGAGTGGTGGTACATGGCTGACTGGCTGGTCAGGCAGGGAAGGCTTTTATACAGGAAGGGGGGGGGGGGAATGTCCAGATTGTTCTCAAATTGATCTGCTCACAGGAACAGACTCGACCTCCAAAACTAAATCTGATCTCTGACCCAGTTTTCTGTTCACAGTAAAGAAGAAATAAAACAGAACATGATTTAGTTGAAAGAAACGTGTCTGCCTTGGGGCTGCTTGCCTCTCAGAGCAATTGGACGGTGCTTTGTGTGCGCTTGTTGTTATGTCTGTTTTCTTGTTATTTATGTATATTGCGCCTCTGTGTCTGCATTTCTGGAAGGGAGAGGCTGGAGGGCAAAGGGAACGTAGCGAAGCAGCAGAGTTCTTGTGTAAAAACGTCAAGCCATATGACGAGAGCATGGGATACAAAGCAGAGCGATCATTCACTGTGTTTACTCTGTTTGGATGGATCCTAACTGTGCTCACGTGTTTGTCCTTGGCCTGAAGCTGCTCAGGTTTAAGCACATCCAGCAAACTAACCAGAGATTTCATTACAGAAAGACATAGCCGGTGTGCAGGGCCAACACAAAGGCCACTATCACCAGTCACTTCTTTCACACTCGCACCTCACTCCTTTCAACTGAGCCTTATTTCCTGCAGCTTTTTCTAAATTCTCAATCAGAGGTTATCTGAAAGGAAGGAATCACTTTCTACCTGAAACCTGCTGAGTAAAATGACATGGTTGGATAATGACGCCTGCAAGATAAGAAGCAAAAAAAAAGAGGAGAAAATGAGAGGGCTTTAGTGTCGTTTTTGAAAAGCGCTGGGAGCTGAAAAATTAGAAGGTTGGCTTGATGATAAACAGAGACAGAGCTGTAATGAGGGAGCAGTCACACGGGCTATATGGGGAAAAGGCAGGTATTTAAAATGCCTTGTGGCCAGCATGTGTTGCACCGCTGAAGAGACACAGCATCACCATGAGGCCGAGGGCTTTCACTACATCAAAACAAGATTAAGATGTGATGCATGTGCAGCACGAATGTCAGTGACTACTTCCTCTTACTTTTTAAATGTATATTTCTGTGCGAAGTTCATAGTTTTAGTTAAGATTATTAGTAGCTTTAAAAATGTGTCTTACTGTCTGTTTGCTGACAACATTCAATTGTACTGCTCCTCTAATGATTCAAATTTAAACAAGTTACTTGATAAATTGTCTCCTATATTAAGGACTGACTAGCTAAAAACTGCCTTGTTGATTCCTTATTTTTCTGGCCACACTCTTTGATCCTTGGTCCAGAACCTCCTGAAGACCCTAACACCTAGTTATTTTTTTCTTAGCTGCTCTTACTTCTCTGTTTTATATTGAGCCTTTATTTGTATCTACTTTCCTCGCACTCTGTAAAGAACTTTGTGATTTTTATCAGTGAAGGGTGCTAGATACATAACGTTTATTATAATATTATAGTTAAACGTTAGTTTTACAAAAAGTTATTTTGCATATGAAAACAAATCCATTTAGTCTTCATTTTGCATACAAGGGTTATTTATGTATACAGGTAGTCATTTAAGAAGCTTTGTAATCAGGTATTTAAAGATTTCAGGCAAGTCATTAATTAAAGTATTTGCTTTGGGCTCTTACTTTATAAGAAATGTATTTCTGTGTCAGAGTTTTGAAGCAGGAAATACTTTAACCTGACAGGCTTCTAAAACTGAGGTTTCCATCTTTTCTGCTTCCAAACCTCAAAATAACAGTGGAAGAGACTCGAGACCATAATTCACAGGGGTATGATTGCAACCCAAATAGCATAACAGTCAATATATGAATGTTTATTTCTTATAATATTTAAAGCATAAACATGTTATACCTGTATAATATAGCGGTCCCTTGGTGTCCCAACTTAAACTTTGGACCACTGTCTACAACACCTGAAATGCTCATTGAATTAGTATTATTTATGTTTATAGCATAGAAACCTTTTACACTTTTGTTTTTTAAGAGCTTATTTTTGGATCCTAGATATTTGGAATCATAATTTTTCCTTTAATGAACACTGTCTTTTTAATATTTAAATAACATGTTTGAAGGGTTTTTTATGAAAGCTTTTGTGTCACTGCCTTTGTTTAATTTCCAATAATAGATTTTTGACATTATTACCCTAATTGCTGCATTCAGTCTGTTCAAACCCTCACATAAATTTGTTATAAAGCTAGAGAACGAGGAGTAGCTTTTTGTATTAAATTCTAGGATTTTATTTAATGCCAGAATTTGCTTTCTAACATTTTTTGTGATTGTGTTGTTGCATCAAATGTGGATTTAGCCTTAGGGTTTTATACACGTTGGTGCTGCATCTGAAAACCAGTTCTGAACCCCAAATATCCAATATTTGACCTGGTTTAGATAAAATTACACCATCAAGACAGAGCCACCTTTGCTGCATTTTGAAGTGGTCCCCCGTGTGGTTAATTTCTTCAGATTTTACATCTACCTGGAGAAAAAGAAAATAACAAAATGAAACTCTGACGGCTGGGAAACTGCGGTCAACTTGACATGACTTCAGGTTGGATCACTTGAATATAATATCTTATCTTTCTTAGTTTTTTTTTATGTCCTTGTCTCTAAATTTCTCGGCACAAACCATCTTTCCACAATCCTACCACAGTCATTGTGACTTCAAAAACATCTTCATCTTCTCACTTTCTTCTTGACGTTTAGTGGATTCTGTTTTAAATTCAGCATCTTCCTTTATTTAAATCGGACAGAATGTTTATCTTACCAAAATAGTTTTTAACCAGCCAGTGTTTTGACTCTTAGAATGAGGGTTAAAACAATTAATTACCTGCTACAGTAAATCATTGCAGAAGTGTTTCATAGTCCCCCAATTTGTCGATAAATCTAACTTTAGGAAGCAACGCGAAGTGCTCCTAACATACCCGGAAGATCCCAAAATGAATCCTCTTGTGAGTGAGTGGATTGTCACTTTGTGACTCTGACAATGAAAACTACACATGCAAGATTTCCCAAAAAACACAATTAGCTCGGTTCACCTCATCAAACAACTGTCTATGTTGCATCAAGGGAGCCAGTTTTGTTTAATCTTTGAGGAGCTTTTTGATTATTTCTGACTTTTTTCTCTAAAGAGATGGGATTGCGATGATAGATTTAACATTTAGAAAGTGTCATGTGTTGGTGCACAGGAACCTCTGAATATAGCTTTAATAAATTGGAATATAACACCTAAAAGAGAGAGGAAACCCACAGCTTTGTTCTGAGCAGCAGAGGGCGTGCTGGGTCGGTCTTGGAGGTGATGTACGGAGACATAACAAGCACTCTGAGCAGACAGGATCATTAGAGCAGCTTCTGTACATGTGAAAGAATTAAAATTATTTTAGGAGATGCTCAGTAGTCTATTGTTGGAAAAGAATCACAATTAGAAGGCTAACAAAACTCAATCATGACCCCTCCAATTACTAAGACAAGGAGTTTGTTCTCATCAGAGGAGCCTCAGATCCTCTCTGCCCTTTACCTCCCCCTCATTAGCATAATCCCCCAGGAATACTGAGGATAATGAGTTGAGCTGCACCTTCAGTAAACATGCCTTGTGTCTCTTTCTCCGTGTGTGTGTGTGTGTGGGTGTGGCTGATGCTCAGCATGGACATGGTTCATTAGTCGAGCTTCTGCGTGATTCCTCTGGTTCTTTTTAATCACCCCTGTGAATCGACACTCTAATCAAGACCACTCCTGTACTTCAGCTGCAGTGCTACACACACACACACACTCTGGTTTTGCTATATGTAGTGAGGACCATGTGTTGACTCCCATTGACTTGCATTGATTTTCAGTCATTTTCAACCCTTTCTATGCCCTAACACTGACAATAACCCGAAACCTAACCATTACCAGTGCATGCCTATAACCTTAACTTAAAATCAATTCACTCTTTAGTCCTAAACCTAACCGTTAGCAAAACAGGTCATGAGGAACAATAAAATGTCCTCACTTTGGTACAAATGGTCCTTAATTTGATGGTGATATCGGAAAATTGGTTCTCATTGTGATGCCAAAACAGGAATACATACACACACACACATACATTTCTTCACCCGGCTCAGTCACTGAGTGTTTTTTCTTTATTCCCTCGCGTTATTAAGCCACTCATAGCGATGTGAAGTAACGTCTGATATCTTCCTGCCTTGTGCTACATGACATTTCATTAATAGTAATGGTTGTTATATCAGTGCCTTCCAACCTGAGCAGCTTGGAGTTTTGAAAAGGTCATGCAAATGATGGGAGCCAATAAATGATTATTGAAATAGAGAGAGGTGTAGTTCTGGTATTTGCCTTGTTTTAATTTGATCATTTCGCTTTTCTTCACCTTGATGGTGGTTATAAAACGCTTTATTAAGGCTAAATTTCAGTATTTCAGTACATTCTTTATAGGAGGTTTAATGTTTAGGGCATGAGATTCCCAAGGTACACTGTACTGCAAAATGTTTTCACTCATCTGCCTTCAAACCTGTGAACTGGAGTGATCCTATATATATCCCATATATGTCTGCTTAGCCTTTGCAGCTCTAATGGCTTAAACCAGGGGTGTCTAACTCCACTCCTCGAGGGCCAGTGTCCTGCATGTTTTACATTTGTCCCTGCTCCAACACATCTGATTCAAATGGCTGATTTACCACCTTGGTATGTCATCAAGGTCTGCAGAGGCCTACTAATTAAGCACACATTAAGTTCAGTTGTGTTGAACCAGGACAACACCTAAAACCTTCAGGACACCAGTCCTTGAGGGCAGACTTTGGACACCACTGGCTTAAACTCTTCTGAGAAGGCCTTTTTTTTTAGGTTCTTCCAGAGGTGCATTTGTGAGGTCAGACACTGATGTTGGACATGAAGGCCTGGCTCACCATCTCGCCTCTAATACATCCCAAAGGTGTTCTTTGAGGTTGAGTCTAGGACTCAGTACAGGCCAGTCAGATTCTTCCAGATCAAACTCTCTCATCCATGTCTTTATAGACCTTGTTTTGTGCACTGGTGTGCAGTCATGTTGAAACAGGAAGGCGTGAAACTGTAGAAATGTATTTGTATGTTGAAGCACTTAGTTCCTTTGACTTGAACTAAGGGGCTGACCCCAACTCCTAAAAAAACAGCCCTGCACCAGAATCCCCTATGCACCAAACTTTACACAAGACACAATGTGGTCAGACAAGTGGCAGTTACCTGGCAACTGCCAAACTCAGACTTGTCCATTGGATTCCAGACCGGGAGATGGGATTAGTCACTCCAGAGGATACGTCTTTGCTCTTCTAGATTCCCGGGGCAGCATGCTTCACATCACTGTATCAGACTTGATATCACCTGGTAATGGTAGGCTTGGATGCAGCTGCTCGGCCGCAGAAACCCATTCCACGAAGCTCCCTCTTATGCTAATCTGAAGGCCACAGGAAGTTTGGAGCTCTGTAGTTAATGACTCTTTAGAGACCACTACGCACCTTAGCATCCACCTGCTACTTTGTGACTGAGCTGTTGCGCTTGCCAATCACTTCTCCTTTAGTATAATACTACTAACAGTTGACTGTGGAATATTTAGTACCGAGGAAATTTCCAAGGCTGCAGTTCACTGAGCTCCTGAGAGCGATCCATCCTTTCACGAATATTTGGAGAAGCAGTTTGCCAGCCTTTAACACACCAGTGGCCATAGACGTGAATTTAACACCTTAATCCAATGACTCGGAAGGGTGACCCAATACTTTTAGCAATATCACAGTAATAGCCCAAAAACCTTAAACAAAAATGTATATCTAAAAGCTTTTAGTTAAAATTGAAAAGCAACAGTAATTACTACTGTGGCAAAAATAATCAAAAATGTTTATTACTGTTGGGGCAGCAAGGAACAATTATTTTGATAATCGATTAATCTGTACATAGATTTTTTGATTAATCGATTTAATATTCAGAAAGCTAAAGAAGCTTAATTGGAGATTTTTTACAGAATATGATCTATGCCACTTGAGGAGTTCTACATACAGCGAGTTTTTCATTTTAAATGCAAATGTATACAGGTCCTTCTCAAAATATTAACATATTGTGATAAAGTTCATTATTTTCCATAATGTCATGATGAAAATTTAACATTCATATATTTTAGATTCATTGCACACTAACTGAAATATTTCAGGTCTTTTATTGTCTTAATACGGATGATTTTGGCATACAGCTCATGAAAATTCAAAATTCCTATCTCACAAAATTAGCATATCATTAAAAGGGTCTCTAAACGAGCTATGAACCTAATCATCTGAATCAACGAGTTAACTCTAAACACCTGCAAAGGATTTCTGAGGCCTTTAAAACTCCCAGCCTGGTTCATCACTCAAAACCCCAATCATGGGTAAGACTGCCGACCTGACTGCTGTCCAGAAGGCCACTATTGACACCCTCAAGCAAGAGGGTAAGACACAGAAAGACATTTCTGAACAAATAGGCTGTTCCCAGAGTGCTGTATCAAGGCACCTCAGTGGGAAGTCTGTGGGAAGGAAAAAGTGTGGCAGAAAACGTTGCACAACGAGAAGAGGTGACCGGACCCTGAGGAAGATTGTGGAGAAGGGCCGATTCCAGAGCCACCGTGCACAGGCGTGTGCAGGAAATGGGCTACAGGTGCCGCATTCCCCAGGTCAAGCCACTTTTGAACCAGAAACAGTGGCAGAAGCGCCTGACCTGGGCTACAGAGAAGCAGCACTGGACTGTTGCTCAGTGGTCCAAAGTACTTTTTTCGGATGAAAGCAAATTCTGCATGTCATTCGGAAATCAAGATGCCAGAGTCTGGAGGAAGACTGGGGAGAAGGAAATGCCAAAATGCCAGAAGTCCAGTGTCAAGTACCCACAGTCAGTGATGGTCTGGGGTGCCGTGTCAGCTGCTGGTGTTGGTCCACTGTGTTTTATCAAGGGCAGGGTCAATGCAGCTAGCTATCAGGAGATTTTGGAGCACTTCATGCTTCAATCTGCTGAAATGCTTTATGGAGATGAAGATTTCATTCTTCAGCACGACCTGGCACCTGCTCACAGTGTCAAAACCACTGGTAAATGGTTTACTGACCATGGTATCACTGTGCTCAATTGGCCTGCCAACTCTCCTGACCTGAACCCCATAGCGAATCTGTGGGATATTGTGAAGAGAACGTTGAGAGACTCAAGACCCAACACTCTGGATGAGCTAAAGGCCGCTATCGAAGCATCCTGGGCCTCCATAAGACCTCAGCAGTGCCACAGGCTGATTGCCTCCATGTCACGCCGCATTGAAGCAGTCATTTCTGCCAAAGGATTCCCGACCAAGTATTGAGTGCATAACTGTACATGATTATTTGAAGGTTGACGTTTTTTGTATTAAAAACACTTTTCTTTTATTGGTCGGATGAAATATGCTAATTTTGTGAGATAGGAATTTTGGGTTTTCATGAGCTGTATGCCACAATCATCCATATTAAGACAATAAAATACCTGAAATATTTCAGTTAGTGTGCAATGAATCTAAAATATATGAATGTTAAATTTTCATCATGACATTATGGAAAATAATGAACTTTATCACAATATGCTAATATTTTGAGAAGGACCTGTATAGTTTTTGCACAATTTTGGCCTACTTACTGCTCTGAGTGAGTTCTTTCAGCAAATGATATGTTTTGGAGTCTGCATACTCCATTTAACGATTATTCGATTATTAAAGTAGTTGATGATTAATTCAATAATCAGTTAATCACGATTAATCTGATTATTTCAGCTCCAATTACTGTTAATTATTGTTATAACATTTCTAATTTGGTGAGAGACTTTTCTGAAGTTGTGCATCTTTATTTATGTGGCATGTCCAGCCATCGGTTTGTGAGCTTACTCTCAAGCGCACCTGGGTTGTGCATCACAACAATTATCCAAAGCACACCAGCAAGTCTACCTCTGAATGGTTAAAAAAAAACCAGTGAAGGTTTTACAATGTCCTAGTCAAAGTTTGGACTTAAATTCGATTGAGATGCTGTGGTGTGAGCTTAAAAAGGTTTTTATTATGGTCAAATACCATCCAGTGGGTCATACATGCTCTTTTCCATGAATAGATAAAATCATAGTAAATAAATAATTATATTTAATCAGGTCATCCTTTGCTATAAAATTTGTTTGATTTAAAATACTGAAGTGTGGCAAATCCGTAAGGGAGGTTTTTCACTTTACTTTAGGGTTTAACCTTGTCATTTGCTTAAATGGAGTAAGTAGAGACAGATGTCTGCTCTGATGGTGGAGTGCTTACAGAACAGAAAAATACAAACTATCCCTTTAAAACCTCATTACTTTGACTCAGCTAAAACAGCTGGATTTGGTTCCATATTTATCCTACATACAGAAAATTTATTTTATCTGGCACTCGACTTGTAAATAAACATAATTCAGCAATGTCCAAGTTACCTTATGTCTTTAAGAAAAATAAATAAACAGAATTATTATGGGACTTGTGCTTCTCCTATGCACTCTTTATCCTTTGCATAAGCACTCCTGTGCCAGATTTGCAGTGCAAGAAGTTCAGTCAAACTCTTTTGTTATTCCAGTTCTTATTTTCCACGTCGTTCTTTATTCCCCAGCTACTCGTCTCCCAATGAAGGGCGCCGCCACAGGCAGCATCATCGGCAGCATCATCGGCGTCATTCTGCTCCTGGCCCTCATCGGAACAGGCATAGCGTTGTACCGCAAACAAAAAGCCAAGAAACTTGCAGAGTGAGCATCTGTGACCAACTGAGCGTGGGCAGCTCAGTTTCACTTCACTTTTTTTTCCCTGTTCTTCGTAAATCTGTTCCCTTCAGATGGCACGGCATACAGCGTGCCTCACATTTGTGTGACTCACTAAACATGACAGCTGTGTGTTTTTGTTTCAGAGGTCCTCCAAGGTACAAGCCCCCTCCTCCCAAGAAAAACAACAGCTCTGCTAACAGGGTGAGTCACCAACATAAAATGCTTGTAAAGACAATTGTCAAGTTCTCTGTTAAAAACTCAAAGCTGATTATTATTTGATTTGATCTCTTGAAATGTATTGATTGATGTGTTTGTGTGTGTACCTCCACAGCCGATGATGTCGAGTAATGTCCCAGTAACTGAGGATAGACGTCTGCAAAGTCAATATTACTCCACCCAAAGCCAAGAGCCCATCACGGTGAGAGAGCCTTCTGCTTATAAATTAATCCAACTTTAATTTTAACTTTACTGGATAATCCTGAAGTTATTTTGAACACAGAGAGACCACTGAGCTTCTATCAAATATTCATTACATTACTCAACTCTTCTCCAGCATCATGATTTATTTATCAAATGTTTTTAGCTAGCTGCCCTTTAGCAGGGTGGTGAGTTCATCCCAAACTGTCTGAACCGATGTATAATATTTTATTAAAGTGGGGAAAAAATAGTTAAGACAACGCAAACTGCTCTATTAGTTTCACTAAAGTCTTCCTCAGCTAGTGGGGCAATCAAGGGTGATCCAGGGTAGGGCAGTGGCAACCCTATACATTTGCGGATGAGCTTTCATTACTTGTGTATTTATTTCAAATATTTTGTTTTTTTTTGTTTTTCAAAAGCTTCCCAATTTTTAAATGCTGTTGTCCTGGCCCCCATGTATGAAAACAATAAAAAAAACTCCTGAAATCCAGTTATGGCTTTAGGTTATGGTTTGCCAATCTCAAAGCTCTGATTTATTGCTATGTAAGTCATGTAGGCTTTAAGCATTTAGAAGGTGAAACCCAAGGGTTTGCTGCCACCACATCTTGCTTTATGGGGGGTTTGTGTCCACTTGCCTCCTCAGGTATCTGGTAGCAGCTAAACTATGCTTCATTCAGTATATTTAGGAGCACTCCAGGTCTTTATTTTTTTGGATCCTTTTCCTTGTTTGTAGACTATTAAAAATCATCTGAACCTTGCAGTGAAACCTTACCCACAACCGTCCCTGGTATTTAAGGTTTTCCATCTCCAGCACAGCAGATGTAGCTAATGAACTACTTGATGTGTGAGCCTATGAAGAATTTACCTTTGTGTATATAACCCTAACATTTACCTTTTGATTGTCATTGGCAGGACCTTGATGGCTACCAGGAAGAGGATGTTGATTGTCTTGAGGACCACGATGGAGAGCATTACTTCTCTGTTACCCCTTCAGGTTGGGATGACCCTGGGAACAATGAAGTCCCGTCTGCCTACATGGAGACAAATGTTGAGCCACAGGACGATAACGGGGGCCTTCACATCAGCCGTGCAGAAAGCTTTGTGTCATCCGCAATGATCGTCTGAGTCGTCATGAGAAATGGACGTTTGTGTGGATTTACTGGACACATTTTTGTTTCTAAAACACACAATTTCACTCTATGGTAGAGTAATAACTTTGGGGATGTGAATACTTTCTGCCACTGTGAGGTAATCGAGTTTAGATGTGTTGCTTCTATCAAATTGAGCAAGATACAAACTGCTGCTGTGCACTGCTGTAGCATACAGCTGCAAGAATGTAATATAACTAGAAGTTTGAAATCAGAGCATGATATACAGTTACAGACCATCTTCAGATTATTAGCACATTTATACATATCAGCCTGTTTATCAAGGAGAGACTTTAGAATATGAAATATTCCTACCTGCGGTGGTTATAAACGTAACTTGGTTGCATCTATAACCACCGCAGGTAGGATAGGAGAAGCACAGTAGAGCTTTGTAGCTGCATCTGTTGGTTTTCAAGCCCAGCTGGCATGAAGTCGGTGTGAAACAGGCATCCTGTGGAGAAGCCATTAGCTGCAGTTAATCAGCCAGCACAGAGACGAAAACCACAGACCGTGACGACATTAGGGTTTTTAAACTGCTGTCTTATCTTGTTTTAGCACATATTCTCTTAGCTTTTTCGTTGAGACTTTTTAAGATTGGGCAAAAAGCCTGAGAGCCATGTTTTTGTTTTTATGCAACAGCCTATTTACATCCTTCTTCCTGTCCTAAAGTCATAGAATGTTGCTAAATGCATTGCTATGTCTGAACACTGAAAAACATTTGTACCTGTTTTTTATTATTTACTACGTGTGGCAGTGTGTTCGGTTGGATTAATATAAATCTGCATTATAGCCATGAATCTGTTGCAATGAGGCTCTTACGATTGATTGTTGTTTTTTTTTAAGAGGTCATGAAGGGGTCGACATGCAGACAACTAAGTGTAATGTGTTGAATACTTTAAATCATCCCCCTAATGAATTTAAAGGGATTTCTTGTGTGTATGTGCTGGTGCCACAAGGGTGTTTCATATATAATTTGTTTCTATAACAGGTGATTTATGCTGGAAAATATCTAGTTTTAATTATATCTTATATGTAAATTTATCATTATTCTTGATTCAATAAAAACAAATTTTTATGTTGTATTGTGCAATGTATTCGTTGCAGCATCATATTCTCACCTCCAGTTGTTGTTTCACTTCTTTACCACCTGAGGGCAGTATTTACTGGGTGAGGGAGCACAGCTGAACAGTCTAGCCATGCTTGACACCTGCTAATGACTACCACAGAAAATACCCATTAGAGTGGGGTGTGCTCCTGGTGCTTAATGAGAGTCGTTTTGTGCCATTTGTCAGGAAATAGTGGAATGTGGTGCAAGATTAGGCTACAGTTCACACGCTGCATATGAGGACTGCATTGGCTCAACTGATACATTGTCGGACTCTTGTTCTGGTGCTTTCTCTCATCTTGTGTGACTCATCTCTTTCTATCCTGAGCTGCATTTCCTTCAGCCTCACACTCCAGCAGCACACGAAATGGCTTTTTTTGGATCAAGGTGATCCAGTTAAAGCACTTAAATCACGGCAAACAATTTCTCTTACAGATGCAGAATCTGGGCATTATGCAGATATCTCTGTAGTAGCACTGAATCGTATGTACACCACTCGTGTGTTGCAGCTTATCAGTATTAATTGGTACGGTGTGCTGCTGTGTCCTGGGCCTTTGCAGATTAGCCTGAGCTGCTGCAGATGAAGGCTAGCAGCACACCATGACTCTGCAGTCTGTTACCTCTCTGCCTGCATTCTGGTCACACATGAACAACAAGCTCCACAGAACTACTGAATGTATAATCGGTTGATTGCTGACATAATGTCTCATGCAGATAAAGGCCAGTCAGGTTTCCTATGCAGTCTGGAGAACATCTGGAATTTTAAATATTTTTCTGGTGTGGATGAATATGGAGACAAACAATTGGGGAGTGAAACATATTTGTATTTTAAGACCTTATTCCTTTTCCCAATATCTGAAAGCTGCCATTCCTTCCTGTATTGTTTATTCACACATCTTTCCATCCTTACTGATTTTCTTTCCTTTGTTTCATGTTCTTACATCCTGTTCCTTGTGCCCTTCTGTACCTCATTCTGTCCTCTCATAACCTCTTTCCACACTTTTGTTTTTGGCTTTTTCTACATTCTTTGACTTTCCTTCAGTCCTTTTTCTTTCTTCCTTCTATTCCATTATTCCTTGTCCTTTATTCCTTACCTCTTCCAATCCTTCCTTCCATCCATCTGTCCTTTCAATCCTTCCTGTGTTCTTTTACCCTTCCTTCCCTGTGTCCATGTTTTGCTTTCTTCCTAATGCCCCTTATTTCTAATTTTCTTTGTTTGTCCTCCATTCCATCCTTGTGTCCTTGCAGCTAGAAGAGTTGCAGCTATAACAGCTGCAACTCTTGGCTGTCCAAATGGTTTAGGAGTGTGTTCATTTGAATTTCTGACCATTCTTCCAGAATCACATTTGTGAGGTCATAGACTGATGTCAGACGAGAAAGCCTGGCTCTCAGTCTCCACTCTAATTAATCCTAAAGCTGTTCAGGTTGAGGTCAGGACTGTGCAGATCTGTCAAGGCCATCCACACCAAACTCTCTCATTCATGTTCAGAGGTCATTTCACTGGAACTAAGGGGCCAGGCCCAGCTCCTGAAAGACCACCCCACAGAATAATCCCTCCTCCAACAAACTTTACACTTGGCACAATACAGTCAGACAAGCACAGTTTTTCTGGCAACCACCAAACCCAGAGTCGTCTATCAGATTGCCAGATGGAGAAGCGTGATTCATCACTCAAGAGAATGCGCTTCCACTGCTCTAGAGCCCAGTGCTTTACATCACTGCATCCAACATTTTGCATTGCAATTGGTGATATACAGGTCCTTCTCAAAATATTAGCATATTGTGATAAAGTTAATTATTTTCCATAATGTCATGATAAAAATTTAACATTAATATATTTTAGATTCATTGCACACTAACGGAAATATTTCAGGTATTTTATTGTCTTAATACGGATGATTTTGGCATACAGCTCATGAAAACCCAAAATTCCTATCTCACAAAATTAGCATATCATTAAAAGGGTCTCTAAACGAGCTATGAACCTAATCATCTGAATCAACGAGTTAACTCTAAACACCTGCAAAAGATTCTTGAGGCCTTTAAAACTCCCAGCCTGGTTCATCACTCAAAACCCCAATCATGGGTAAGACTGCCGACCTGACTGCTGTCCAGAAGGCCACTATTGACACCCTCAAGCAAGAGGGTAAGACACAGAAAGAAATTTCTGAACGAATAGGCTGTTCCCAGAGTGCTGTATCAAGGCACCTCAGTGGGAAGTCTGTGGGAAGGAAAAAGTGTGGCAGAAAACGCTGCACAACGAGAAGAGGTGACCGGACCCTGAGGAAGATTGTGGAGAAGGGCCGATTCCAGACCTTGGGGGACCTGCGGAAGCAGTGGACTGAGTCTGGAGTAGAAACATCCAGAGCCACCGTGCACAGGCGTGTGCAGGAAATGGGCTACAGGTGCCGCATTCCCCAGACCTGGGCTACAGAGAAGCAGCACTGGACTGTTGCTCAGTGGTCCAAAGTACTTTTTTCGGATGAAAGCAAATTTTGCATGTCATTCGGAAATCAAGGTGCCAGAGTCTGGAGGAAGACTGGGGAGAAGGAAATGCCAAAATGCCAGAGGTCCAGTGTCAAGTACCCACAGTCAGTGATGGTCTGGGGTGCCGTGTCAGCTGCTGGTGTTGGTCCACTGTGTTTTATCAAGGGCAGGGTCAATGCAGCTAGCTATCAGGAGATTTTGGAGCACTTCATGCTTCCATCTGCTGAAAAGCTTTATGGAGATGAAGATTTCATTTTTCAGCACGACCTGGCACCTGCTCACAGTGCCAAAACCACTGGTAAATGGTTTACTGACCATGGTATCACTGTGCTCAATTGGCCTGCCAACTCTCCTGACCTGAATTGTGAAGAGAACGTTGAGAGACTCAAGACCCAACACTCTGGATGAGGTAAAGGCTGCTATCGAAGCATCCTGGGCCTCCATAAGACCTCAGCAGTGCCACAGGCTGATTGCCTCCATGCTACGCCGCATTGAAGCAGTCATTTCTGCCAAAGGATTCCCAACCAAGTATTGAGTGCATAACTGTACATGATTATTTGAAGGTTGACGTTTTTTGTATTAAAAACACTTTTCTTTTATTGGTCGGATGAAATATGCTAATATTGTGAGATAGGAATTTTGGGTTTTCATGAGCTGTATGCCAAAATCATCCGTATTAAGACAATAAAAGACCTGAAATATTTCAGTTAGTGTGCAATGAATCTAAAATATATGAATGTTAAATTTTCATCATGACATTATGGAAAATAATGAACTTTATCACAATATGCTAATATTTTGAGAAGGACCTGTATGGCTTGGATGCAGCTGCTTGGCCATGGAAACCCATTCCATGAAGCTCTCTACACACTGTTCTTGAGCTAATCTGAAGGCCACATGAAGTTTGGAGGTCTGTAGTAATTGACTCTAAAGAAAGTTTGCAACCTATGAGCATCAGCATCTGCTGTCCTTTTACGTGGCTGAGTTGCTGTTGTTTTCCAGTCGCTTCCATTTATAATATACTGACAGTTGATAATGGAATATTTAGGAGCAAGAAAATATCATGGCTAGACTTGTTGCACAGGTTGCATCCTATAAAGCTGCAAGAGCTGAGACTGGTGCAGAGGTTCACTTTCCAGCAAGACAGCGACTCTAAACATACAGACAGAGCTGCAATGGAATGGTTTAAGCATATTAATGTGTTAGAATGACCTAGTCAAAGTCCAGACCTAATTGGGACTGTGGCAACACAAGTGCTAAAGAATGGACAAATTCCTCAGTCTCTTGATGTGCAAAACTGGCAGAGACACACTCTTCATATTTTCATTTCCAAAATCCTTTGAAACTCATGTGTAATTTTTCTCCCAATGTACAATCACTCAATACTTTGTGAAAAGTGTGGTTGTAATCAAATTTGGGATTTTATCCTCTTGCAAGGCACTGTAAAAAAAAAAAAAAGAAACTGGGACTGCACTAGAGTGTGTTTTCTTTTCCCATGACTGTCAAATCGATCAAAGACTTTTAGACTTAACAAGAAGGAACATTTCTCAGTAGAGAACGCGCTCAGCCTGTACCCTGTTATACTAATATAACTGTTCTGAGTATTTGCCCCATTACAGGATTAGCAGACCTTGTGAACTAGCAGCCAGGTAACCAGGAGTGAGGAATAAGGCAGAGAATAAAGCTCTCGTGCTTCCAGCGCTGCTAAGCCGGTTAAAAATAGAGGCAGAAGAGAAGGGATTGAGAGAATCAGGGTGGACAGAAAAGTTGTGGGAAGGAGCAAATGACTGAATTGACTCACAGCAAAGTAGGTGATCGGGGATTTACTGAGTGACCTTGCAGCTTGAGATTTTGGTGATCCTGGCAGCTCATTTTAAAGCCACCAGCTATTTGACACTATGGACAAACTCTGCCCAGACTCGCCATGTGTATGACGATGATGAGCATGTTTGGCTGCATGCTGATGGCTTGGTTGGTGAGTAAAGGACACATTGATTTATAAATACAAGCCTGAAAGGGATAAACGCACCCCAGTGTTTTAAACAAAACCAACAAATGAATGCAGAAATGGGATAAAATTTGATTATTTTATCTCCTATGAAATATGTAGAAGTTGACTTGAGATGTTGATCTGAACAATAATTGGTTCCCTGAAAGGAGGAAATAAACCCCCAACTGATTGTTCTATATGTACTGGCTTTCATTTAAGCCTCTCTCACTTTGTTTCCCACCCTTTCTGTTCTTGCTTATCATGACTATTTCTGTAAACTTCAGGCCAGAAGGGCATGCTGTGTGAAAGAGCAGGAGGACGAAGGGGGCACGAACACTGGTGACACGGTGAGTGACGCTGTGAAGCCACCAGCGCACACATGAAGGGATGGAAACTGTGAGGGGGCTGATGGAGCGAGTGAATGAGGGCTGGGAAAAAGGAAGACAGAGAGGCTTTCGAGGATTAAAGTGGAGTGTAAGGTGGAGGACAGAGAAGGCCAGTGGACAGCTGGGGGAGGCCGGGTTCAGATTGGTTGAAATTTGAGGTATTTGTTCTGAACTATTGAATAAGTCAGATAAATACTGCTTTATGAATCACAGATCTATCTAAAATGTGGAAAAGAATAATCAGTGACCGCTTTATCTAAAGGGTCGAGTTTATATCTGGACAATACACATTACTTTAACAGAGTAAAGCAGGTCTAAAAATATCAGAGGAATGTAAATGTTACAATGTTGAGAGACCAAACTATCTGCTTGGCACATGTTGCTGTTTCACACATCACGGACAGCTGCCCACTGAATGTGGCAACCAGAAGCTGTTATATTTTAAACCTCCTCATTGGCTGCATTCAGAAAAAAGAAGAAAACATTTTTATAGCACTTTTAAATTCACGCATTGAGAGGAAAACACAAGTAACTTCTGATTTAGTAATGTTGATTTATAGAAATTTATGCACACTTCCTTACAAATGTAGTTGTACTCGTTGGGTTGTTGGGCGTGATTTAGCGGAACAGTGGGACCCCATATGTGGAGGTTATGAGTCCTCACTGCAGGACTCATAACCTCCCAACCTTGGGACTTTAGCTGCATGTCTTTCTCTCTCTGCTCTTTTCTTGTCTGATTACTGTCAATAAATGTCACTAGGGCCACAAAATATTTTAAAAAGAACACTCCTTAAACTGGATTCATGTTTATGGTGTTGGGAAGTAAAACCAGGCTGGTTTTCCAGCTTCTTGTTATCTTTCAGGATTTCCCTGTATTTAGCTCCATTTTCCACATTTGATCAGTTTCATGCAAAAGAAAACCATCCCCCAGAATGATGCTGCCATCACCACGTTTTGCATGTGGGCCAAAAAGTTTTATTTTGGTCTTAGCTGACCAGCCCACCTTATTTCACATGTTTGTCATGTCCCCTTGGACAACATAGCCTCTAGGATCATTCGAGCAGTCAAACCCCTCCACCACGTTAAAGTCACGGTTCAAGGAGGGGAACCCGGTTCCAGATAAAGCGGGAGACGACGAGTGTCAGTTTGAGTACGAGTGTTGTGTCCCCCACGTGGCTGGTGGCATGCTGCTACTGGAACATCCATCAAGGCCAGATTTGTGGAGTGCATGATTAATAGTTGCCCTGTTACCAGATTGTCCTACCTGAACTTTGGATCTCTGCAGCCTCTCCAGAGTCACGATGGGCCTCTCAGCTGCTTTAGTTATTAATACTTTCCTGTCAGTTTAGGTTGACAGCCATATCTGGTAGGTTTGGAGTTGTGGCATGCTCCCTTCATTTTTGGATGACACATTGAATGATTGATGGATGGACTGAAGCCATCTTCTCTGGGTGATGTCTATTGTTTTATAACCTAACTACCTTATCTCTGACCTAACTGCTGTGTTCCTTGGTCTCCATGATGCTGATTGTTCACTGAGGTTATCTAAAAAACCTTCACAGAATTTCTGGATTTATACTGAGATTAAAGTAGGTGAATATTAAGAGGAATTGGCTTTTATTTAGGGGTATTAGAGTATAGGGGGATGAATATGCATGTGAAACATTTCAGATTCCTATTTGTAAAATAAAACAAAACAATGTTTATTTTTCCTTCTACATCAAATTATGCCCAGGTGGTTCATATGTTTGGAAAAAATAATAGGATGCTTCCAAGTAGAAACAAAATGTTTTTTTCATTGAGCCATTCTTTTTTTAAGCATGTCCAATTAAGATTTCTGTCTCTTCACTGATTTCAGTGTACATTTGAAGTGTACAGAAAGAATAGGGGCCGTTGTCAGAGTTCAGAGCTCATTGCGATTTGTACAGCTCCAGATGGGTTTGCTTCCTGTTTATCATTTTAACGTAGTTCTGTTGTAGAATCTAACATTACATCATCCCAAATTATTCTTCAGCATGGAGTTCCACAGGGTTCTCTTCTAGGCCACCTTTGCTTTACTTATATTCTGTTTCAAGATTGGTTTCCCATCACTGCTATGCAGATGATGATCAGCTATTTATTACTTATAAGTAGTTCATCTCAACGGTCTAATCTCACAGAATAGTTTGAAATATATAAAATTATGGCTGTCGGATAACTTTTTTCTCCAGTAAAAAAAAGGTAAAAACTGAGGTTCTGATTTATGAGCTGGATACATTGGTCTCACATATTGTTGAAAACCTTGATTCACTTTTTCAAACATTAAACCCTACCATTAAAAGTTTGGGATTGAGTTTGTTTTGATGGTAACTTCTCATTTGTTCATTCCTATCTTTACAGTTCAGGAAATTTGGTAATCTGAGCGATAAATATCTAATACTGACGTATTAATGGTTATTCTTGCTTTTATCTACTCTCACATAAATTATCATAATTCTCTTTTTACGTGCCACAGTAAAACTCATCTTATTTTACTTGATTGTAATTTATCTTTTTATTAATGTTATTTTACTGTGAAGCACCTTAAGATTTTTATCTCAAAATTTGCTTAATAAATAAATTGTACTTTCTTAAAATTATCCATAGCCATGGAAGATTAATTTCACCAACATGTTTCTTCTCACTAAAAGTAATATTAACATTTTGCTAAGGTCTGGTGGAAGCTAAAGATTAGGGTGATGGCATAAAGGCCATACCATTGCCACAGATGAAAAATACCATCGCCAAGAAAGGCTTTTCCAATGGTTATTGAGAAGGGTATGAATCATTTTCGACCTGCCATGCTTTGTTGAAATGTGAGTTAAAAACAGAAACATTTCTCAACTTGTACATTGTCTTATCTTTTGAGGTATGCGTGTGCCAATTCCTTTTTATTAATGTAAAGACATTGAAAAAGTGATTCATGATTTCCGTCACCTCTCATGTGGACAATTGTAACGCTTTGAATATTGGCTTAGATCAATCATCTCTAGATGACCTACAAGTCGTTCAGAATGCAGTAGCTTGTCTTTTAACAGGTACTAAAAAACAAGAACACATATCTCCAATCCTGGCTTTGATTTTAAGGACTTTGAGGTCTACATCTGCAGTCCACTGAGAGCTCTCCGGTCAACCAACCAGCTCCTCTTACATGCTTCATGATCCAAATTCAAACGTAAAGATGATCGAACCTTTGCAGTGGTTGCTCCAAACAGCTAACAGTATATCCAAACAGAAATAGTTTATCCTCTCATATTTATTTTGTTCTGCAAACCCATCCTTTCTCCTTGCCGTTCGACTGAAGCAGAATATGAGACCCAAATGGATCTGATAGTTGTAGGTAGTATTTGGTATTTTATCTACTTTATTTGTTAGTTTTCTCTTTTGTTTTATTGTTTATACTATTTAACTGCTTTGCTTGACTGAATTGTAAAGCACTTTGGTCAACTTCTGTTCTTTTAATGTACTATAAAAATAATTCTTAGAACTTGGCTTTAAATATAGGGGAGCTTTAACATCACATACAGTGCCTTGCAAAAGTATTCGGCCCCCTTGAACTTTTCAACCTCTTGCCACATTTCAGGCTTCAAACATAAAGATATAAAATTCAAATTTTTTGTGAAGAATCAACAACAAGTGGGACACAATCATGAAGTGGAATTAAATTTATTGGATGTGTCAAACTTCTTTAACAAATAAAAAACTGATTATTATTCAATATTATTCAGAAACAATATTATTCGGCCCCCTTGCGTTACTACTTTCTGGCTCCACCCTTTGATGCAATTACAGCTGCAAGTCTCTTGGGGAATGTCTCTATCAGTTTTGCACATCGAGAGACTGAAATTCTTGCCCATTCTTCCTTGCAAAACAGCTCGAGCTCAGTGAGGTTGGATGGAGAGCGTTCGTGAACAGCAGTTTTCAGCTCTTTCCACAGATTCTTGATTGGATTCAGGTCTGGACTTTGACTTGGCCATTCCAACACCTGGATATGTTTATTTGTGAACCACTCCATTGTAGATTTGGCTTTATGTTGTGGATCATTGTCTTGTTGGAAGATAAATCTCCGTCCCAGTCTCAGGTTTCTTGCAGACTCCAACAGGTTTTCTTCCAGAATGGTTCTGTATTTGGTCCCATCCATCTTCCCATCAATTTTGACCATCTTCCCTGTCCCTGCTGACAAAAAGCAGGCCCAAACCATGATGCTGCCACCACCATGTTTGACAGTGGGGATGGTGTGTTCAGGGTGATGAGTTGTGTTGCTTTTACGCCAAACATATCGTTTTGAATTGTGGCCAAACAGTTTAATTTTGGTTTCATCTGACCAGAGCACCTTCTTCCACATGTTTGGTGTGTCTCCCAGGTGGCTTGTGGCAAACTTTAAACGAGAGTTTTTATGGATATCTTTGAGAAATGGCTTTCTTCTTTCCACTCTTCCATAAAGGCCAGATTTGTGCAGTGTACGACTGATTGTTGTCCTATGGACAGACTCTCCCACCTCAGCTGTAGATCTCTGCAGTTCATCCAGAGTGATCATGGGTCTCTGATCAGTCTTCTCCTTGTTCGAGATGAAAGTTTAGAGGGATTTGCAGTGGTCTGATACTCCTTCCATTTCAATATGATTGCTTGCACAGTGCTCCTTGGGATGTTTAAAGCTTGGGAAATCTTTTAGTATCCAAATCCGGCTTTAAACTTCTCCACAACAGTATCTCCGACCTGCCTGGTGTGTTCCTTGGTCTTCATGATGCTCTCTGCACTTTGAACAGAACCCTGAGACTATCACAGAGCAGGTGCATTTATACGGAGACTTGATTACACACAGGTGGATTCTATTTATCATCATCAGTCATTTGGGACAACATTGGATCATTCAGAGATCCTCACTGAACCTCTGGAGTGAGTTTGCTGCACTGAAAGTAAAGGGGCCGAATAATATTGCACGCCCCACTTTTAAGTTTTTTATTTGTTAAAAACGTTTGACACATCCAATAAATTTAATTCCACTTCACGACTGTGTCCCTCTTGTTGTTGATTCTTCACAAAAAATTTGAATTTTATATCTTTATGTTTGAAGCCTGAAATGTGGCAAGATGTTGACCAGTTCAAGGGGGCCGATTACTTTCGCAAGGCACTGTATCTCAGCTAAGGAGAGAGGGCTCATGTAGCTTCATATAGCGACTGATTAAAGCTTATTCCAGCTCACTTGTATTGGAGCTTAAATTTTCTTCCGTCTCATCATCATAATCACACCAAACTGTTTAAGATATCTGTGCTGCTTGCTTATGCACCCTATGACTGTCACCCTTTCCATCGCATCAGATAATCTGGCTACATAGTCATACACTTTCATCCTGAATTCCAAAGACATCTTATAAAATACTTACAAGATCTAAAATGCAAACCTTTTGCTGTTTTGATATTATTGAGACACCTTGTTTATTTCAAGAAAATGTCGACAAACTGGACCTCTTACATTAGCCTAAATTATAGTAATGAGTTATCATAAATCAAGAAATCAGATTTATAAATCTATGGAGCAGCTGATGTCCTACATCCACATATTTCTTTTGCTTGGTGCAGATTTTGAAGCTTCATCAGCATCAACATTAGCAATTTTAGTGAGTAGTGGCCATATTTTTATTTTCAACCTTTTCTTGACTGATACCTTCTTGTGCTGCTCCCCAACAGTTGGGCACTCAGCTACGACCTCCACCTCAGGTCATGTAATGGGTTCAAGTGATACCAGCAGAATATTTAGTCCAAGAGGGATAAAAAGCAAAGCAATCAAAACGTTCAGTAATGAGCACAATTAGATTTGTTTAAGTTATGAAGATGATCATCATCCTTCTCTTTACCATTCTCTTTAACCTCAGCATCCTTTCTAGCATCCATCATGGCTTGTGGATCACCATGAGTCCTGCTTCAACTCAAACAAATGAGGCTGAATGCTTCCCCCCTGTCTGGTCTGATTTTACAAAATCTGTGCTTAGAGCTCAAGGAAAAAGTATATTGGACTGGAGGAATCCATGTTAGAGTTTACAAAAACCAAGAAATCTCCCCTTCAAATTCACTTCTTTCTGTCAAATTCAGCGGTTTACTTCTTTTTTCTCCCCTTTAGTTGTTTCTGCCCTGATGTTCGAGGACAGGGCTTTGTTTTTCCAAGCCAATTTATTTAGTTTATTTCTACAAAACCCTGCAGTGGAAATCTTGTTAATCTTGCTGCTGTTTGTTATAATTGTACTATTTGTTTTAATAAACCTATTGTTGCTTGGTGTCGAGGTGTCTTGTATGTGGGGATGTTCACAGCTGTAAGGAGGCTCCCAGATCAAATTGTGTCTAGGGCCTCAATCCCCCTATGGTCTGCTTAGCTTCTATAAGTATTTTTGTTTATTTATTTACAGGTGCATCTCAATAATTTTGTATATTATTAAAAAGTTCATTTACTTCAGTAACTCAGTTCACTGAGTGAAACACGTTATATAGATTAATTCCATACAAACGGATGTTTTCAAGCCTTTATTTCTATCAATTATGATGATTTTCTGACAATTATGATGATTTTCTGTCAATTCTGAAGATTTTCTGTCAATTCTTCCACTTAAACCGAATAAAAACATGACATTTGAGATTACATCAGGCCAATAAAAAACATTTTATTACAGAAATGTGTGCCTAATGAAAGGTATGTTTAATACCTGCTGAAAGGTGTTTTTTCTTTTTCAAAACTTACTTTTAATCTGACAAACGAGCTTCATTGGAACGCATATAAAAATTTACTGAGATGTACCAATATTTATTTAATTGTTTTTTTGTTTTTTTTACTGTTCAATAAGATTAAATTTGTTAAATCATACTTGCATCTGCAATGCTTGTTGATTACGTACATTTGGAGCTCTCGGAGCTAAAATACTACTGGAGAGATGTTGCTGCAAGAAACATTCAAATTAAAATCTTTCCTGTGAACTCATCCTGTGAAGGTAAATAGCAGCTGTGTTCGTATGCGTCCAGCAATATGAGTTTGTTTGTGTGACATTTAATACCCTGGAAAGTCGTGACGCTAGCTTGTTTTTAATATTTAATGCTATCAGCTCAGGTTGGATCTTTTCTTCTGTACTGTAGCTGAAGGACTCCCTCTTTGCTTTTTCTCGTTTAAACGGACGGGATGTCAAACGTGGCCTTTAAATATCTTGTCAAGTGTTCCTGTCTTTCCCACAAACAAAGTTATCTATAATCATAACTATTTCCTGAGTTATTATCAGCATGGAGCAGTTTACTGTGACAGGATGGGATCCTGTTGAGGTGTTGAGTGTTTGTGAAGATAAGAAGGAACCAGTCACAGACATGTGGCTTTGAAATCAAATGTTCCTCAGTTGACTAATGATCGTCAGTGTCCTACCTCACATTTTCTAACCAATCATTTTTAATGCTTTATGTGGTTGTGTCAACTAAATTAAGGAATATTTTTATTCATACAGAGAATCCCAACTTGCATGCAGTAAAACCTGGTTTTGTCTCCTCTTTTCTTTTTTTTTTTAAGCCAAGAGCATATTATTAAGATATGCCTGTATAATAGAAAAAGTGGCGAAAACACAAACACTCTCAAAACTTGTTAATTTGTTCTAAAAATCAGTTTGCTTCTGCGGCAACTATCAGAGTCCCTGTAGCTGTGGTTGGAAGCCACTAAGGGAGATCAAGGCGTCCTTTCATCAATTTTCCCATTAATGTTTTTCTTACAATGATGACAAACAGCCATGTCAAATACCCGTGAATATACCTTAGATTGCGCTAATTTGGCATAAGAGAAATTCTTTTATATGGGGATGGAAATACTGAACCAGTGTTGCCATGACCCCAACAACAGAATCACTTTAGAGATGAGCATTGCTTTGCAAACGTTTCAAAGGTTTTACAGCACCCATCTTATTGGCACCCCTTGTAAAAATGTCGTTTATTGTTGTAGCCCAATCTCACACTGCAAAATTTCAAAAAACTATCCTTTAATTTGAGTTATTTTAGCCACTCCTTCAAATGGGAAAAAGACCCAAGTTTATCTTGTGACCATGAAAATACAAGATGAGGTCATTCTTGGTTTGTTTACTATTAATAAACCCTTTATTTTTTACTCAAAAAAAGTGAAAATTACTTAGTAGAAAACTAATTTTCTGCACAATTCAGAATAACCCAGTTTGCTTCTTTGTGCTGGTTATGAACAAGTACAAGTTGAACTTGTGCTTTATTGTGTTTTTTTCAAATCAGTCTAAGCATTTTAGATTTTGATTCCAGGAGAAAACTAACATTAAAAAGCCTAGCTAGCATAAAATTTGAAGGTGTAAATCAGCCAGATGCAGTGTAAAGTTCCCACAGTGCTTACACTGTGCACAACCCAGGGAGTTGCCCTACGCAAATTTATGCGGCATGCGAATGAACAGCAGAAAACCTGTTTCGTTAACTGCTTAGACTGCCTCCAAGATTTTGCAGCCATGGGCAGTGAGCCACATCACCCATGTAGAAGTTTGCCTGGCTCACACTCCATTTCACCAGCTGTAGAAACTCTATCAATTAATTGCAGTAAACAGATCTTTATCTACATATCAGCTTTGGTTCCAAAAATGAAGAGATCAAATTAACAACTGTGCAACTCTGCATGATATATAAAACAAATCACAACTGTTGGAAGATGTTTCTGTAACTGTTTAATTCTTTAAAAATATATTAATCATATTTACCAAAACATGAATATCCTAAATTTCTTCAAAATTTTACAAATATGCATTAATTAAGTGGTTTTTTTTTAAAGGCCTCCACAAAGTAGAAAAAAAACACTTCTAATTTGCATTATCCTTAAAACAAATACCTGCAAATACTTAATGTTCAAATTCTTCCTGAATTGAGAGAAAGAAAGTTGCAGACGTAAGGAAAAGGAGATATTAAAAGAGCAAAACTAAAAGAAACAAGATGATGGATACATGGAAAATTCAAAGATACATCAGAATCAGAATCAGCTTTATTGCCAAGTTCGTGCGTACAAACAAGGAATTTGACTCCGGTACACTTTGCTCTTTTGTTCTGTTTTTGCATTACAGAATATACAAATTTACAATTTACAATGTACAATATACACATATCTAATAGATAGATCTATTGGGCAAAGAGATGATACCTGTTACCTTTGAATTATTGCACAGAGGT
This sequence comes from Girardinichthys multiradiatus, assembly GCF_021462225.1. NCBI lineage: Eukaryota > Metazoa > Chordata > Actinopteri > Cyprinodontiformes > Goodeidae > Girardinichthys > Girardinichthys multiradiatus. The sequence goes on from NC_061796.1 coordinate 32,155,472, forward strand.
TTAACATCAGGCAACATTTGGAATTTATAAATATTTACCATTTTCCACATTTCAGTTTTATAATGTATCTGTCTGGCACCGGATAACACCATAAGTATTTAGTGAAAACTAAAAAGAAATTCCTACAAATCTGAACTTCTTTTTGTTAATGTCAAGCACATTCAAGCTGTCAATAAAGCTAAAAGAGAGGCAACAAACATGAGGTGTATGGTTCATCGTATAATGATTAGTTGGTTTTTCTTCTACTTAATCAGAAAATGTCCTAAATAACAGATATTTAACTTATTTTTTAACTCAACAAAATGTTCATGTGCTAAATATCAAATATGTTTTTCCTTCCCTTCTGAACTTCTGCCAACAACTCCAGTTTTTGCCAGAGGTTGTAAAGCTACTCAAGTTGATGAGTTGTGTGTGTTTTTGTGGTTTGGATACAAATCTCCACATGCTAGCCTGCCAGGATGTGTCCAGATGCTCACGTCAGTTCGATCAAGCCTGCAGTTGTACCCACGGTTCTCATGGAAACAGCTTTGCAGCTTTTAAATCAGTCAATCAAATCCACAAATACGGCTGACAGATGTCAAAAAGAACATCCGTTATATGCAAGCATTCATCTAATGCAGCTGATTAAATATTTCTGCACATTTAACAGCTTATCTTTAGTTTGGCCACTCTGTGCTTCTGCTAATGATGTGACTTTCCTCTGATTTTCTGTTATAACTCAGCAGTTTAAATGGGGATGTGACTCTGCTTCAGGATTGGTCATAAACAGGAATCTGCCTCAGTTGTTTCTGTGTTTGTGTTTTGCAAGCTGCATGTTTTTGGCATGCATAACCTTAGGAGATATGCTTCCTTTAAGCATCCCGGAATGCGTCAGAGGACAGGGAATTAACCAAAAGGCTGTCAGGGTCACAGCCATTTGGGGACATGTTTCCTCCTTTTCTCCTCGCAACATTACTCCATCTGTTCATACAGCAGCATGAACACATATCTGTTCAAGATGTTCCAACTAAAAATGCACATGAATGCAATTTAAATCAGATTTTCTCTCAAAACACAACAAAGGCATAAAGGAAGGAAATACAAATCCTACGCAGATGAACAAAACTCTGGCATACTGTCAGACATTTTAAATAGATGTTTTGTGGCTGGAGTTTTGTTCTCTTATTTAAATATTTAAATCAAATTGTCTCAATGTTACCGCTGTTTGTAGATGTGGGAATGAATGCGCTCCATGTAACAGTAGTACAGAGTTTAAAAACATGTAAATGGTAAAAAGAAACATATAAAATTTTTTTTTAACATGACTGGCCAGAAAAGTATTCTAGAAAACAAAATAAATCCAAAAAAATGCAACATTTCAGAACATAAAACTTATTTGTTCCTGATCATTTTGAATTGTCTATTGCTGTTTTTATTAATATTGCAATGTGCTAAGTTTCACCAAGTTTTTCACCAAAATCCTACTTATCTCAATGCAGAAAACCGTATTCATGACATAAGAGAGGCAGGAAACCTAAATGATGAAAAGAGCAACCACTGGTTGTTTTGTCACTAAACAACCACAAAGTGTATTTTATTTGAATTTTATGTGATAAACCAGGAGACGTTTTTGGCCTCACTCCTAATAAATAAAATTTGTCTAGAGCAGCAAAACCTACATGACCCTTTAAATAAAGCAAGCTCATCAGGCTTTATTATCACTTGTTGTAGAAAACATATTTGTTTTAATGGTTAAGTTAAAGAAACACAGTTTTACATCTAATTTTAGGTTTTAGAACAAAGACACACATCAAACTTTTATATGACGACAAAGAAAACATTTTCCTAAATTAAACTTTTCACATCTGTGTAAAATGAAGAGAAGATGTTTAGCAGCTTAATTCGAAGTCTAAACAAGAACAACAAAAGCCTTAACAGATTCTATGCAAATACAGCTTGAAACAACAGAGAAAATGCTAGAACCAGTTTTATTACCTTAATATTAAAAAGCACTGCTTAGTTCTTAATAGCTTTTGAGTAAAATTATGTAGAGCCACTGTAGACAACCTCCAGACCCAAATGTCCTCCATAGCTGCAGGTTGCAGACCCCTGCAGCACAACATACCGACACAACTTATTGCATCAAAGACTGGTGTGCATTTCTATAATACAGCTAAATCATGTCTTTGTAGAACCACATTTTGGTGCATTCACAACTGCAAGTCTTTTTGCTACCAGCTCTGCACATCTAGAAATTGACATTCTTTGCCTATTCTTCTTAATAAAATTGCTCACGTTCAGTCTGGTTTAAAGGAGAGCATCTGTCCCAAATTTGGTCTAGGTCTTGCCTTTGACTGGACCATTTGAACACATTAATATGCTTTGATCTAACCTTTCCGAATGCTTAGGGTTGTTGTCCTGCTGGAAGGCGAACCTCCATCACAATCTCAGGTTTTCTTCCAGGATTGTTTTGTATTTAGGGTCCCTTCATCAACCTGAAAGGTATACCCACAGCATAATGCCGCCAATGCCATGTCTCACAGTGGGAATTGTATGTTCAGGATGAAGTACAGTGCTGCTTTTCTGCCACACATTGCATTTTACGTTCAGTGGTTGGCCATGTGTTGGTGGATTTGCAGTTGTGCCATACTCTTTCCATGTTCAGATGATGGGATGTTGTTTTATAACCCAATCCTGCCTTAAACTTCTCCACATCTCTTTCTCTGACCTGTCTGCTGTGTTCCTTGGCCTCCATGATGCTGTTTGTTCTCTAATGTTGTCTAACAGACCTCTGAGGCCTTCACAGAACAGCTAGGTTGATACTGAGAATAAATTACACGTAGATAAACTATGTTTACCAATTATGTAACTACTGTAAGTTGCAGTGGGTTTTTCTGAGTGGAATAACAGAATGAAGGGACCCGAGTAGGGATGCATGCCACACTTTTCAGATTTTGGTCTATCACATAACATCCCAATAAAATATAATAGTTTGTGGTTGTAACATTACAAAATATGAAAATGCTCAAAAAGTGAGAATTATTCAGAAAAGCAGAAACTACTGTCATATTTGCTGCTCTGTCATCTTTTACAAATTCCAATGGTTTCTTCATCTGAGTCCTAAAATGTTGCTGTGTTTTGCACATCGGGGCTGCCTATCATCAGATATAGCTAAACTCATAAGCTAAAACATCTTCATAGCTGTGGTGCTCAAAATATCCTCTGATAAAAAGGCTGTGCCGTGGAAACGATTGGCTGCGTTGAAAAATGGCCTCTGGGAGGATGCGTGGCAGGTGCATTTCTGCAGACACAGTACACTGATCTGGAAAAGGAGTCTAAACTCCTCCCCTGACAGTGATATATCTCCAGTGCAGTTTGGAAGGGAAATCGGTGGTTGTGGTGTTGCATCTCTCATTAGTTACTTAGCTTGTTGCAAGCTGGAGAAACCTGGCAGGAGGCCTTACCAGTAGTTCACTGCCGTGGTTCAACCTAACGGAAACAAATGGACAAACCTCTCAGATACATGGTTTTCAAATTTTTTCACAAATGGAAATATGAAAATTGGAGCATACTTTTGTTGTCAGCACCATTTACCCTGATACTACCAAATTAAATCCAGTACAACCAACTGCCTTTAGAAGTTACCTGATTAGTAAATGGACTCCACCTGTGTGTGATTTAATCTAAATATAAATCCAGTTGTTCTATGAAGCCCTTTGAGGTTTATTGGAGAACATACAGCATCATGAAGAAACAGCAGACAGATCAGGGAGAAAGTTGTCGAGAAGTTTAAAACAGAGTTAGGTTATAAAACAATATTCTAAGCTTTGGACATTTCACATAGAAGAGGGTTCCATCCATCCATCAGTAATTCAATGCATCAACCAAACACGGAAGGAGTGTGGAATAACTCCAAACCTACTAGCCACAGCTGTCTATGCAAGATGACAGGCTGGACAAGGAGAGCAATAATCAGAGAAGCAGCTAGGAGGCCCATGGTTACTCTGGAGGAGCTGCAGAGATTCACTGTTCAGGTGGGAGAATCTGTTGGCTGGCCATCATTAACAAATTTAGGCTTTATGGAAGAGGGGTTAGAAGAAAGCCATAACAAGTCATGTTTACAGTCACCAATGTAGGGGACATATGAAACAAGCAGATGTGAATTAAACTTATTGGCTTGCATGCAAAATCCAGAAAACCAACATTGCATATCTCCCTGAACACACTATCCCCACTGTTAGACATGGCATTGGCAGCATTTTGCATAATGGGTACTTTTACAAGGTACTGTAAATAAGGCTTATGAAGTGGTAACTTATTTGAGTGGTGTTTGCAGACATAATGTATGCTCATGGTGCAAAATTCACTGTGGGACTCTGCTTTAGTGCCGACTTCATACACAATGAGACTTTCCAACAGAAAGATTTTCACATTTTGATCTTTATTCAGTCATTTTGCATCATATATTGTCATAAGCTTGATTAACACATGAGTAACATGATGCGGAGGAATGCAGGGATGCCTTTCTCAGGTATTTGGGGTAATTAATAAAATAGCTAACATCTATCATTCCTAACCTTTCCAATAATTCCTAACCTTTCCCATGCATTTGTGGAATAGTGGGGCTCAATTTAAAAAAAAGGTGCAGTATAGTGTGATATACAGGTAAACTCTGCAGCATCTCACTGTAACAAATGAATTCAGAAGGAAAAAAAACAATATGCAATGAAGAGCCTATTACAAATAGCTAACACTCAATCCTTCCAGAAGAACACAGTGTGTGAGAATCAGTAATGAGCACAGAGCAGCCCCTTTCTGCCAGAGCACTGCTCAAGATAAGGACATGAATGCACATCCAGTGGACAGGCCCAGGGGCTAGATGATACAGAAACACATACACAGGCATGCAGTAGCTGCACTTGACACAAACAAGAAAAATAATCTTCTAAAATTAGCCCACACAGTGCAGAGGCATATTCTTTTGTCTGCAATCTTTTAAATTTTAGCTGTGCATGCATAAGTAGTCTTTAAGAGGACAAGGGGAAGAAGGAGGGAGAGGAGCTGCAGGGGTGAGGTGGACTTTTGTTTGAGGTGAAACATTGCTGATTTTCACAATGTTATGCTGGCACTCTGTCACGCTGACTTATTGGGCACAGCATGAGCCGGGCCTAGTTGCGTAAGCAAACTGGGTTACATGTTCCAGGCGCAAAAATGCTGATATACAACATATTAAGATGCGCTGTCGTACTATTCTTCTGCCTTAAATTATTTCCTCAAAGTTTATCTAACTAAATGGAGAACTGACTCATGGACAAGGATATGACACATGCTGGGTCTGGACCACCTATATGATGCTAGTTTTTTGTTGGAAATGTGCTCCTGCTCAGTGTTCCTGCATCTCTTGTACCTTCTGATGTTAAAAAGGGAAGAAAAGTTGCATCCACATTAAGCAATGCATCTGGAGGGATCACAGCATTGTTTTATGTCCTGCTGCAGGTTATTTCTACCTACATATCCATCTCCAATCTTAGAGCCATCTACCACTAGGAGTGTTTTGCACCATCCATAAATCTATTTGTACCCTCCTTGGGAACATTTTGTGCCCACTTTGAGAAGCAATGTTTTAAAGTATTTTACAATAATCTGCTCTTGTGTGATTATAACTGTTTGGTTATTAGCAACTATTAATAATTATAATTAATAATTTTTAAATATTAACACAATTACCAATAAAGCTGCAATATAGAATTTTAGTCAAAAAAAAATCACCTGATCATGAATCCTTATCTAAACAACTTTCGGTGTGTCCAGTATTGTCCTATGAATATCAGCCCAATATGACGTGGTATCATAAAACAATAGATGAAAGGGGTAATTCATGCACTGGCATTTGATAAAAGCAAACTATGCGCACATATGGATTAAACATAAACATTGTCTCTCCAAAATATAAGGATTTATTGACAAAACAATTAATCTCCAAGTTTAAATATTTTAATTAACAAGCTCCTTAACAAGGCTAGAAACAATTCAACTAAAACTACCAAGAAAAATTAAGGAACAAGGGAAACTATATACAAATAAAGGAAAAGGAAAGCAAAAAAAAAAACGATGCAATGATATCACTGTTAAGCGTGGATATTTATCTCTAAGAACCAAGGTTTATTTTAGGGAATTTGGAAATTAGGTCAAATTAGTCTTAAAACTGAGAATCAGAAGGGTAATAAGATAATATTTTAAATAATTATTTGCTGAATAAATGTGAACCTTTTGGACAACTGATTCAATGCTGTGCTGATTAGCCCTCAGTGGATGATTTTGGACGGGCTGACACTCACAAAATGGTGACAAACTGGATATAACTATGTGATTTTCCTGCCGGCAGGCGTGATGACATCACACATGGGCTTAACTGTTTATGCTAACAATGAAAACTAGCTTTTAGTTTTCCATGTGCTTGAAATGCCATTAATACGAATAATAAGGTGTGTATGAGCCAGAGTTGCACATTATGGCCGATCTCTGCTGGGTTTCCTCAGATAGAAAACCTTATAACCAACTTGAATAATAAACTGAATCCGACTTCACTGTTTGATAGGATTAATTGGAATGTATGGACCCCACTTGAAATCTGTATGACTCGATTGAATTGACTTTGTAAAGTGCCTTGAGACAACATGTGTTGTGAATTGGCGCTATAAGAAGGAAAGAAAACACTCTTGAAATAAAGGACTCATTAGCTGTTAGCATAAGCTTGGCAGGTAGCCTGGTAGCACTCAAATGGTCTAACACCACAAACAAAAGCAAAACACCACAAAATAAACAATATTTAGATTGTTTGATCCTGAACTACTTTTCTCTCATATTTTACCCTGAGAAAATGTGGTTATATGTTTGCAATAAATAATATCTACCAGCTGGAGGTCATTAATTGTTCTTTGGATTTGTTCAGAAGCTATAATCTCTGATCAGTCATCAGAGTCATTGGCCCAAACAGGGAATAGAACCGCAATAGATAGAAATAGGGTGTAATATAAGAACTTTAGAGATAATTAAGTTGTATTATGTGTGTGATTTGAACATTTTTATGAATGTTTATGTTTTATGAAATTTAGAGGCTGCACAGTGGTTGTTTTCACTGGTGTCTCATAGCAAGAAGGTGCTGGGTTGTATCTCAGCTGAGGCCTTCCTGTGGGGAGTTTGCATGGTCTCCATGAGCATGTGTGGATTCTCTTCAGGTATTTTTAAATCCCACCATCAATAAAATCTCCCACACGCTATGTTAACTGGCCAATTTCAATAGCTCTTAGCTCTGTTTGCTTACATAGTGGTCTGTCCTGTGTGTTTCATGCCCCACAGCATGACTCTGCCACCACCATCTTTCGCATGTTTGCTGTGTTTCCTCTTATGCCTTGCGGTAAGCCCTAGAAGAGGATTTCTTATGGTTTTCTACTAACAAATACTTTCTTCTTGTCACTGTTCCACAAAGGACAGATTTGTGGAGTGCACCACTAATAGTAATCTTGCCGACAGATTCTTCCAAAATTATGCACTGCTTTGTCTTGGGCTGTGATGTAAAATCCCAATAAAATACATTTTAATTCTAATGTGGTAACATTTGGAAAAGTATAAGGGGCATTAATGCTTTTACAAGGTACTGTGGGTTTTTAAGCTTAAGACAAGTGATCTCTCCTCCCGTTATTAAGCCAACATCTTCCTTTCTATAACCTTTCCTTTGGAAACGAAGAGAGGAAATTATTCTCCTTCATCTAGTCATCTAACTTTTACCTTCAGTCGTCCCCCCCGCCTCTCCAAATTAAAACTGCATCTTAAATCTTAAGTCCTAATTCGTACTCTTTCATCTTTTGCAAAGCACTTCTTATGCAATGCAGGAAAGTGACATGCTGTCAATTTAATCTGGACGGGTTGACATCTGCCTGTGTGTCACCGAGTCAGAGAGAAATAGACAGAGAGGTGGAGTTTGGCAGAACTAGCTGAACTTTAAATCCTCTTATACTCCTAAAACGAAATATCTCTCATTCATCTGTCTGCTGTCGGTCTGCATCTCCCCATTATTTCAACCGTGTGTCTGCTTCATGTTGTAGTAAATTACTTTTGCGGTTCAGATAAATACAGCTGTTCTCAGATTTTCCCCACCTTCCGGTACTCTCTGTACCAGCCCTTCACTTCCTCTCTTTTACTCGACTCCTCTGAGTGTTATCGCCTCTCTGTACTCTCTCCATCCTTCTGCCCCCCTGCAAGGTCGTTCCCAAGGACGGCCCGCTCCCAGCATGCCCCTGCTTGATTGGCCGATGGGCATTAAAGGGCCGGTTCCCCTGTGGTGCACATGGCTCAACTTCAGCTCTGCCACAACGCTTTCATCGTTCCCATCACTCCTGAGGCTGCTTACTGTACTCCCTTTACACACACACCTACAAACTGACTCACATGCAGCTATCAGTTCATCCAACACCACAGGGAGCACAGGAAGCTGACAATATTTCTTACATGCTCACAATCTAGTTTCCTAAATCAGGTTGGGGATGCTTCCTCGCACCTCATGACAGGTTACTTATCAAAATGACAAAAGATGCTGGGCTGCAAATGCCCCAGTGTGCACAGGCAGAAGAAAATACTTGACCCATGCTGACAGAGAGCTAGCAGCGTCTTAATATTTCTTCTGAATAAGTGGCACACTGCAGTCAGCAAAATGGCCATAACATAGAACGGGTTGAGTTAAATGTGCTGTCTGGACTGAAAGAGGATTTCAGGGTGGCTGGTAAAATACAATAAAAGAGCAGTAATGAAAAGATCCAAGGGAAAAAAAAGTTGGTGCACCTCTTAATAGGTTTTTCCAGAGTGCCTGTGTTCAGTGAAAAGCTTCTCTGCTAATCTGCTGAGTTATAATAACATCCAAAAGCCTTTTACCCTCATCCAGAGGACCTCATTTACACAGTAAAGCCACATTGGGGCATTTGATTCAAACTACGTTAAGCATTTAGTCTCATCATATAACTAAATGATGAGAAAAACTTTGGCTGATCACAGCAATTAGAGTAACTATCTCAATTCAATTCAACTCAATTTTATTTATATAGCGCCAATTCACAACACATGTCATCTCAAGGCACTTCACAAAGGGTTTGAAATGGTGCGGGGTTGTTGGGGAGGTTAGAATAAACTAGTGTTAGAGTTTGGCCATTTTAGAATGGGCTATGTGTAGGGTTACTAAGTAAAATAATAAACTGATAAAGTTTGTCCATGTAGAGCCCACTGGTGGCCATTGTTATACTAAAAACCACAAGGACTGGGGATACATCTCCCTGTCAGACTGATTATAACCATTGGAAATACAGGTAGCAGAAATGGAGGGTGTGTTTGCACCTCAACCATAACTGAGCCAGTTTAGACTAAACCTGACTCCCCCTTACTCCATCCAACAGGGAGAGAGGAAGGCGGAGGTAAAAAATAAGGAAGATAGCTCAGGATAACCTAAGCCACTATTTATTCAAATTGGATAAAAAGTTTTTCTGTCTAAGGAAACCCAGCAGATTGCTTCCAGTCAGTGACTTGCAGCATTCACTCCTCCTGGATGAGCATGTAGAGACAGTGGACAGTCATTGGCGTTGACTTTGCAGCAATCCCTCATACTGAGCATGCATGTAGCAACAGTGGAGAGGAAAAACTCCCTTTTAACAGGAAGAAACCTCCAGCAGAATCAGGCTCAGTGTGAGCAGCCATCTGCCACGACCGACTGGGGGTTTGAGAGAACAGAGCAGAGACACAAAAAGAACACAGAAGCACTGATCCAGGAGTACTTTCTATGAGAAGGAAAAGTAAATGTTAATGGATGTAGCTCCTTTAGTCGTTTCATCTAGAAAGAAAGAACAGATAAACTCTGAGCCAGTTTTCAAGGTTAGAGTCTGAAAGAGAGCACATAGAGTTAGTCACAGTAAAAGCTCAGTCAGTAGGAGAGAGAAAGGGTTAAACACTGAAAGACAGGGCCATGTGGGTCATCAGTAGAAGGTGAGCATTAAGTTGTCACCAGCAGAAGCTTGGACGATGCCCCCCTCCAGAAAGGTGTCACAGGTAGACATAGAGTCAGGCCAGGTGTAGCTTCTAGGAAGAGAAAAGAGAGATAACATAAATTTAAAAACTAAAATAACTGTAAATAATGCAAAATTGGAGAGTAGTGTGAGAATGTAACTGAGAGGGTGAAAGTGGTCATTATGTCCTCCAGCAGCCTAAACCTATCTCAGACATGTGGACATTGATCATTTGTGAAGTAGCAGCCTACATTACTGACATACAAGGTAAAATAAAAATTGCAAAATAAAAAAATCTTGCAGTAGCACAATCTGTAGAAAATCCAACATCAGATTTTAGGTCATTTTCTTCAGTTTTCATTAGTTAATTAGATCATTGTCCTCCTGGCCCTTTGTTGGAGCTGTGACCCATCCAGGCCACTAGGATTTTTATTTGAAATGTCCTGGTTTTTCAAATAGTTCTAAACTAATTTAAATGGTTCATGATATCCTGTATGGGCCGGTGTATAGTATAGTCCATGGATTATTTAATTTACAGTAAAAAATCATTTTATGTGATGAAGTCCTTTGAGCGCCTTGTGCTCTCACACCTAAAAGACATCACCGACCCCCTCCTGGACCCCCTGCAGTTTGCCTACAGAGCCAACAGGTCTGTAGATGATGCAGTCAACCTAGCCCTTCACTTCATCCTCCGGCACCTGGACTCCACAGGAACCTACGCCAGGATCCTGTTTGTGGATTTCAGCTCTGCCTTCAACACCATCGTCCCAGTTCTGCTACAGGAGAAGCTCTCCCAGCTGAGTGTGCCCGACTCCACCTGCAGGTGGATCACTGACTTCCTGTCTGACAGGAAGCAGCGCGTGAGGCTGGGGAAGCACGTCTCTGACTCCCTGACCATCAGCACCGGTTCCCCCCAAGGCTGTGTTCTCTCTCCTCTGCTCTTCTCCCTGTACACCAACAGCTGCACCTCCAGTCACCAGTCTGTCAAGCTTCTGAAGTTTGCGGACGACACCACCCTGATCGGACTCATCTCTGATGGTGATGAGTCTGCGTACAGATGGGAGGTGGACCATCTGTTGGACTGGTGCAGCCAGAACAACCTTGAGCTCAACGCTCTAAAGACAGTGGAGATGGTTGTGGACTTCAGGCAGAACCCAGCCCCACCTTCCCCCATCACCCTCTGTGACTCCACAATTGACACTGTGGAATCTTTCCGCTTCCTGGGAACCATCATCTCCCAGGATCTCAAGTGGGAGCCAAACATCAGCTCCCTCATCAAGAAAGCCCAGCAGAGGATGTTCTTCCTGCGGCAGCTGAAGAAATTCAACCTGCCAAAGACTATGATGGTGCACTTCTACACAGCCATCATTGAGTCCATCCTCACCTCCTCCATCACCATCTGGTACGCCGCTGCTACAGCCAAGGATAAGGGCAGGCTGCAGCGTGTCATTCGGTCTGCTGAGAAGGTGATTGGCTGCAGTCTACTGTCGCTCCAGGAACTGTACACCTCCAGGACCCTGAAGCGGGCAGGGAAGATTCTGGCTGATCCCTCCCACCCCGGTCACAGACTCTTTGAGACTCTCCCCTCTGGCAGGAGGCTGCGGTCCATCCGGACCAAAACCTCACGCCACAAGAACAGTTTTTTCCCATCTGCCACCAGCCTGGTTAACAAAGCCCGGAAACCACCCTGACACTGTCCCTTTCCCCCACACCCCCCCTTTTTTTGCTGACAGGACACCTGTAACCTGTAACTCTATGCGTTACATTAACGTTCAGCTTGGACTCCTGCTTTACTTGCACTGCTTTACTTGCACAATGATCACCTGCACTGTTGTATTGCTCTTGCATCTTATACTGCTCTATATTTACTCTCACTCACTTAAAACTGTGCACATATATTTATATTATATTGTAGATATGTTTATACTGTTTAATTTGTACTGTATTGCACCGACTACGCCAAAACAAATTCCTTGTATGTCCAAAAACGTACTTGGCAATAAAGCTTTTCTGATTCTGATTCTGATTCTGATTTCAAAGATATAAACAACATACACAAATTAAAAAAAATTGTGAATTTCTTTCAAAGGCATGAAAAACAATGCACTTTTATTAATATTCACATTTTGTCTGATATACATTTTGTTGTATTCAGATTTGTGATTTTTGGGTGGGAATACAGGAAAAATTACAACAAAACTATAACGAATGCCCTGAAATACTCAAGATACTGGAAATCCATGTTAATACTCACTCAAAACTTCCTGAACTAGAGCTACTTTAAATATTTTTTCCTGTAGTGGTACAATATTGCTGTAATTTAATTACTTAATGCGATTTTTGCCTCTGTCCGAGTTTTACAGCAGCTTTCATTAAAACGTTCATGTTAGTTGTTTCTGTTCCTGCAAACAAACAATGGAACTAACTAATATATGACAACAACAGCTGCACTGGTGGTATATACTCAAAAAGACAGAACATCAAACTCAGCACAGGAAATGTGAAAGCCATCAGAGCATACAACACATCAGATAATGAGAAGAGTGGTTCTTGAAAGAATCAAATGGTGCAAACTCATTTGTGTTTCCTAATGCCTTTTGTGCAGATGCTTGCATCTATGAGACATCTTAGATTACCTAAATGGCTCTTTGGATGTGAAGGCTACAGCAGCAAGGATTCAGCCTTTATTACATTCCTTCCTATGATTCTTGCAGTGCAAACAACAAAAACTGGAGGATTTTTTGCTCATCTTGTATCTAAACCTTGCACCTCACCACTGAGGCCAATGAAAGCTATCCTTGAAGTTTTTAATAAAAACACACAAACAACCAAATGGGACTGAATTCATGACTTTCTGGTCAGAGGTAATGAAGGTTTGCAATCACAGAAGGACGTGAACAAAGCTATCTTTAAAAGAGATATTTCATTTAAAAAGGAAAGAAACCTTGAGGCAGGTTTCCTAAAGACGAACAAAGACACTGCATGAAAGTAAGATTTATGTGAAATATATGAGGTAAAGTGGTGACTTTCAGTGATAATGGAGCAGCTTGACATTATTTTAATAAACTTTTAAAGAGTCTAAAGTAATTTCTGAAAAAAAACTGAAATTACTGAAACATATTTTGGGATAGAATGTTAAATAATGCAAAACAACATTCTGCCATTGAGCTGAGTTTGTAAAGAGTTGCATTACTCTGAGCAATAAAGTACACATTTAAGGGCACATATCATATTAGTATTTATGGTTTTAATGGACATTATTACATGCTAGATGTGCTTATTGACAATAAAGGAGCATGAATGTCTGCCTTGTAATGGCCTTTAAGACTTTCAAAGGCAACATTAAAAGCTATTTGCTTTTATTTTTAATATTGTTTAGTTCACATCTCTATTTATAAAATTATAACTTCTTAAATATTGATGGATTTTCCACAAAATGTTGTCTCTCAATGACATAAACACACGTGAACAAGTTCAGATAAGCAGTAACTCTTCCTGAGGAACAGCGTGTTCTGACTTATTTTGTGAGAGCATTTTCTGGCTGATATGTGGTATGAAGCAGAGCTTTGCTGCAGTGGCTGGGATGCATTCAGAAAAGAGGAGGAAGGGGAGCAGAAAGAGGAGAAAACGGACAATAGAAAAAGGAGAGGTCATGCTTTCAGACTGGATGAACAGATGCAGTGACAGAGGAGGTGACTGAGAATAATTTACTGGGCATGAGCTGAAGATAGACTGAGGGCTGAGGAGACTGGCGAATCAGTTTCATTAATTTCTGGAGTACATCCTAACATCTGAACGCACCAGGAGTTCCTTTTGTTTTCTTGTGAGATTCATTTTTCTCCATGCTGGCTTCACCTGAAGAAAACTCCTTCCTCTTCCTTGTTCTCTTGCTTTGTTTGCTGCGCATTTTCACATAGCTTAAGAAGCTATAGGTAAAGGCAAATAATTGTGTTTACCCAAATCTTTGAAATTATTCAAACTTGATTTTCTTTATCCAGCCATTTCAGCTAAAAAGCAGGGGGCCCAATGTGAAACCCTGTTGTACACCACATTACTATCAGCCTTTTCAGAAACTCTGTAATCTAGGTTATCTACACTGTTTCTATTACCTAGACAGGATGTTGTCCATTTCATTACATTAACTGAAAATTTTAATTCAACAAAAGAGCAATAGGTTCCCCCTATTTTACTGTTATTGAATTATGTTGTAAAACATTTTCAGAAAAACAAGATTAAGTAGGATGTTGTTTCTAAAACACAAATTGCTTTATGTAAATATATGAAGAACAAACAAGCAAATAAAACAACTATTTTCATCATATCGTAAGGACTGCAGGATTATTTTAAATCAATCTTGCAAAGGAAAAACAATATTATTTGTTATTGCACTGACAATTGATGTAACAGGCTTTGTCACAATCTGTCCTTCATTTTAGCTCCTGTCTCTCAAAGGCCTCAGTCTGCCCTGGCGGATGGACTGATTTGTCGACAGCACTTGAGTTTGAGGCAGATGTGTTTTTTATCAGTAGACATGCCAACATAGCAACTAAGCATGTCTTATGCAAACATGTTTCAAGATGATATGAGAGAGAAGTATTTTCTCCAGGACAAGAAAGTTCCCATTTGGTGTTTGTATAAGCTTGCAGTCTTGTGAAAACATTAGGCCACCCTACAACAGCCTGTGTGTTTTCTAACATATCTGGACATGAGAACATTGAATATCAATTTTAGCAATACTGAGATATTCAAGTCACACATTAGGACCATATAATTACTGTCTAGTTACTTAGCATTTTGAAGGACAATTGCCATGTTTTAATCTCAGACATTTAGTCTGATGTGATTCGGACTTTTAAAGAGATAGTAAACACTGTGGTGAGGTCTAAAAAGATGTCTGAGGTCTCGAAAAATAAGATTGTAGCAGTTTGTAAGTCTGGTGAGGGATTTTAATAGTTCTCAAAAGAGTTTAAAATTAGCAATTTCACTGAAAAAACTCTACAATCGAAGACATTAAAAACAATCCCAAAAAAAAGAACCTCATACCAACTGTGAAGCACTGAGTGGAAGTGTCATGGTTTGCTGCAGTAAGACCTGAGCAGCTCACCAAGAATCCACCATAAAGTCTGCTGCGTATCACAGGAAAATGTGAAACCATCTGTAAAACAAATAAGCTGCCTGTCCATCTACCATCTCAGACTACTGTCCGAGATGGTAAATGGATACAAAAAGCGTCTCACTGAAGCTATAACAACAAAAGGGGTTATACCAGCTTTTAGGGTTGGTTGTCCTAATGGTTTCTCAATTAGATTACATATTTCTGTCTAAACAAATTTATAAATAATATCATCTTTTGTTGTTTCAATGCAATTAAATCACTTTCCAAAATCAAGACTAGACATTAAGATGTAACCATTTCTTAATGAAGAACTGAATATTTAATAGGGTGTCCTAATCTTTGTACATGACTGTATCAAACACCTTTAACATAACCAAAAGCCAGTGAGAAAATCTCAACAAGCATAACATGGGACCATCTTCAGTAATATATGTTCATGTTCATGTAACAAATGAAAACTTTTTGCTGCATCTTTTTTTTTCAAACTACACCTTATACTTCGAATAATGGTAAATAATATGTCTGCAGTTCAGGCATAAAATCCTAAAATGGTAAAATTGAACTCTTAAAGGATCGGAATACATGTCCAGCTGTTTTGAGATGTTGTGATTTTTCTTTTAAACATACATTTCGTTACAGTGACACAAGCCATTTTGTACTTTCTTCCCAAGCTTCCTAACAGAACATCTACCCTGCAACCCCTTTGCTCTTCTGTGATAATCAAACCATCACTGACATCCTGTTTCATTAAATCCCAGAGGAATTTTCCACCACCTGCCCCACTCTGCCCTCCTTCATCTTTGTCTTACTTATTTCTTACACACTCAACCCTCCTTCTTTTCCTTCACCTCTCTTCACATGCTTTGTTTCTGTCATCTTCTTTAAACCCATCTGCCTTTCAATCATCTCTCCCCTGCCATGTCAGCTCTCACGTCCTTTTCTTTTCCTGCCCTCTTTCTCTCTCTCTGTCCTTTTTCCTCGCATCTCTCTGTTCTGGAATTTGTGAGTGGAACACAGATTATGGCAGACATTTATAAAACCGGATTAGCCAGGATCACCTTCACGCGGGCATGTGCACATGAACACGCGTGCACAAAGACTAATGACTCCATGCATCCCTATTTCAAAAACTCAATTGTAGCTGTTTATAGGTTCCATTTAGGTGCTCTTAATGGATTTGGACTACCAGAGATCATTTATTTTAATGGGGAAAATTAGATGCCTGTTCTGTACTGTATAATCTGTATTTAGGTACTTTCCAATTTTTGCATAAACTTGTATGGATATGGTACTTAAAACAATAATGATGTACAGCGCAAATTATAATTTCTTTTTCAACTGAAGCTTCATCACAAATTTAAAGAAGCAAGGAGATTCTGCACATTTCTCATTTTAAAATTATTTCAACAATAATCACAAATAAGATAAGATAAGATAAGATAAGATAAGATAAGATAAGATAAGATAAGATAAGATAAGATAAGATAAGATAAGATAAGATAAGATAAGATAAGATAGACTTCATTGATCTCACAGTGGAGAAATTAACTTGTTACAGTAGCCCTTAGTAACACACGAGTAGGGTGCAGATAGTCAGGAAAATGTGCAATCAAAGAAAAACAAGGTAAATGTGCAAAAACAAGTAGTAATAATAGTCTTATAAAATAAAATGACATATGCACAGCTAAACTCAGAAGGTTAAGACTGGATAAGGAAGAGGCCTTCAGGAGTGGGGACAAAGACATATACAGAGAGGTGAAGTACAAGTTTGGCAAGGCAGTGAAAGAGGCCAAACGACTGTACTCTGAGAAGCTCCAAAACCAGTTCTCAGCCAATGACTCTGCGTCTGTCTGGAAAGGGCTCAAGCAAATCACCAACTACAAGCCGAAAGCCCCCCACTCCATCAACGACCGACGCCTCGCCAACGACCCGAACGAGTTCTACTGCCGCTTTGAAAGACAAAGGGACAGTCCTGCAACCATCCCCCACGACGCCCCCCAACAGCTGCAGCCACAATCCACCACCCCCACCTCCCCAACCTCAAGAGGGGCCTTGGCACCTCCAACCCCCACCCTGAAGTTCCCCCCCACCAGCCCCCTACCCACGCCGAGGACGGCTCTTTCCATCCAGGAGAGGGACGTCAACAAACTCTTCAGGAGACAGAACCCCCGGAAAGCTGCTGGTCCGGATTCTGTCTCACCAGCCAGCCTGAAGCACTGCGCTGATCAGCTGTCTCCAGTCTTCACAGACATTTTTAACACCTCACTGGAGACATGTCATGTGCCAGCCTGCTTCAAGTCCTCCACCATCGTCCCTGTCCCCAAGAAGCCAAGGACCACAGGGCTTAATGACTTCAGACCCGTTGCCCTGACCTCTGTGGTGATGAAGTCCTTTGAGCGCCTTGTGCTCTCACACCTAAAAGACATCACCGACCCCCTCCTGGACCCCCTGCAGTTTGCCTACAGAGCCAACAGGTCTGTAGATGATGCAGTCAACCTAGCCCTTCACTTCATCCTCCGGCACCTGGACTCCACAGGAACCTATGCCAGGATCCTGTTTGTGGATTTCAGCTCTGCCTTCAACACCATCGTCCCAGTTCTGCTACAGGAGAAGTTCTCCCAGCTGAGTGTGCCCGACTCCACCTGCAGGTGGATCACTTTCTTCCTGTCTGACAAGAAGCAGCGCGTGAGGCTGGGGAAGCACGTCTCTGACTCCCTGACCATCAGCACCGGTTCCCCCCAAGGCTGTGTTCTCTCTCCTCTGCTCTTCTCCCTGTACACCAACAGCTGCACCTCCAGTCACCAGTCTGTCGTCAAGCTTCTGAAGTTTGCGGACGACACCACCCTGATCGGACTCATCTCTGATGGTGACGAGTCCGCGTACAGATGGGAGGTGGACCATCTGTTGGACTGGTGCAGCCAGAACAACCTTGAGCTCAACGCTCTAAAGACAGTGGAGATGGTTGTGGACTTCAGGCAGAAGCCAGCCCCACCTGTCCCCATCACCCTCTGTGACTCCACAATTGACACTGTGGAATCTTTCCGCTTCCTGGGAACCATCATCTCCCAGGATCTCAAGTGGGAGCCAAACATCAGCTCCCTCATCAAGAAAGCCCAGCAGAGGATGTTCTTCCTGCGCAGCTGAAGAAATTCAACCTGCCAAAGACTATGATGGTGCACTTCTACACAGCCATCATTGAGTCCATCCTCACCTCCTCTATCACCATCTGGTACGCCGCTGCTACAGCCAAGGATAAGGGTAGGCTGCAGCGTGTCATTCGGTCTGCTGAGAAGGTGATTGGCTGCAGTCTACTGTCGCTCCAGGAACTGTACACCTCCAGGACCCTGAAGCGGGCAGGGAAGATTCTGGCTGATCCCTCCCACCCCGGTCACAGACTCTTTGAAACTCTCCCCTCTGGCAGGAGGCTGCGGTCCATCTGGACCAAAACCTCACGCCACAAGAACAGTTTTTTCCCATCTGCCACCAGCCTGGTTAACAAAGCCCGGAAACCACCCTGACACTCTCCCTTCCCTCCCCCCCCCCCCCCCCCCCCCCCCTTTTTTTTTGCTGATGCTGAAATATGGGATGATGTGAAAACTTGGAAAATTGTCTCCAAAATTGTCTTCTTTCCCAGCATCACCTAACTTCACTGATGCTATGTGGGAGTAAATCTCTAGTGAGAAATCTTTTAAAAAGCCACCCAGGAGGAACTGATTCCTTTTGTTCTGGAAAAACTTGTAACCATATTTTCTCTATTATGCATGCTCTGCAGAAATATTCTGCAAGGATATAGTGCACCAGTGTATTATTTTTGGCATGATACACTGATACATGCTGTTCTATTTTAGTCTGACATAGGCATATTTTTTTTAAAACCTACACAGACGCACGACTTCTGACTCGCAAACCTTGTGACATACGACTCATCCACAGCTCTGACTCACACACTACAGCCTCAGCGGCCATACTCTCCAGTATTCTCATGCATACTATCACACTTGAATATGAGGTTTTCTCCTGAAAACCAGTCCTCCAAGCCACAGAAATCAGCACTATGAGGATTAGCATGAAACATCACCACCAACATGAAACCACTTTCCTATCATTAAATCAGTCAGGGGAGCAATAATTCTCTTGATATATTATCCCTCTGTTTCTCTTCTTCCTTCTTGTTCCTTTCTATGGAAAAGAAAGGAACACCTTACCCATCCCCCTCAATTTCTGACTCAGCAGAACAACTCGGAGGCAAGGTCATCTGACTGCTGTCGCTGTGGAGCTGGGGAATTGGGTGATTTTTCTCCCCTCCGTTCTTGCACTAAGAGGATGGTAAGCATTGCACAGTGGGGTGATGAGAGGCTGATAAGAGGTGGTGCAACATGAAGGCATGACAGAGGTTAGGACGTGGTAATGCAGGCAGCCATTTTGGTTTGAAATGAGATTGAATGAGCTTTATTAATAGAAATCTAACATAATATCTATGAGCAGCACACATTTTTGTTGCAAGGAGTCAAAAAATATCAGAAATGGACAGGGAGTTTAGGACATGAAAGATAAATACAAAAACGTTTTGTAATAAAGGACCCAGAAGCTTTAAAGGCATTTGAGGTTTTAGTTACAGTTTGAAGGCCCAACTTGTTTCCAGAGGACATCTTCCCTTGGTTAGCGCAATTATTTTGTCACAGAAAACTGAAAAAGGAAAAAAAAAGCACTTTCCTGATGAGGTTTGTACCGTGCTGGTTCAAGAAAAAAGTCTGATTGAATACAATGATATTCTCTTAGCATCCTGACTATGAGCTGATCTTGATTTTAATTCAAATGTGCCACTATGACCATGATTTACTTTTTCAGTCAACAACGCACAGACCTTACTGACCTGACAGTTAAATTGAAAATTGATGTCTATTTGTACATAAAATTGATTCAATGTCTGTCTGTCTGTCTGTCTGTCTGTCTGTCTGTCTGTCTGTCTGTCTGTCTGTCTGTCTGTCTGTCTGTCTGTCTGTCTGTCTGTCTGTCTGTCTGTCTGTCTGTCTGTCTGTCTGTCACACTACACACTACAAACACAGACTTTATTGTATCTTGTTGACATTTTATATGAAAGACCTGTACAATAACACAAAGTTAAACATAACTGTGCAGTGGAAGGAAAATTGTATCCTTTTTTTTTTTTTTACAAATAAAAGTCCATAAAGTGTGGTTACTCTGAGGTCCCTAAATAAATTTGAGTCACCTAATAGTAAGAAGACCCCACCTGTGTGTAATTTAATGTCAGTATGA
Organism: Girardinichthys multiradiatus; assembly: GCF_021462225.1. Taxonomy (NCBI): domain Eukaryota; kingdom Metazoa; phylum Chordata; class Actinopteri; order Cyprinodontiformes; family Goodeidae; genus Girardinichthys; species Girardinichthys multiradiatus. The sequence goes on from NC_061796.1 coordinate 32,175,890, forward strand.
GAGCTGTTGCTTGAAGGCCTTATAGGTTTGTTAGAAAACAATCGTGAACCAACTACATCATGAAGATCAAGGAATGGAGCAGGAAGAAAGACATTTAACATGGGGATAGAATATAAAACTATATCCCAAGCTTTGAACATCTCACAGGGTATCTTTTAATCCACTGTCTAAAAACGGCACAACTGTAAGACTAGCAAGGCATGGCCGTCCACCTAAACATTAATCTTTAATCAGTGAAGCTGCCAAGAACCTGAAAGTAACTCTGGAAGAGCTGCAGATATCCACAGCTCTGGTGAGAAACTCTGTTGTCAGGACAACTTTTATTTGCATTGAACAACCTGACCTTTATGGATGAGAGACAAAAAGCTATTCTGAAAAGAAAATCATAACAACGCTCATTTGATTTTTGCCAGTCATGTAGAGGGCGCAACAAGCATGTGGAAGAAGGTGCTACAGGCAGCTAAGACCAAACTGAACTTTTTGGCTGATATGAGAAAAACTATTTGTGGCAGAAAATTAACACTGCAAATCACCCTGAACACACCATGATCATAGTGAAACATGGTGCTGGCAATATCATGCTGTGGGCACACCTTTTTTCAGTAGAGATATAAGACAGTAATAGAAAAAAAAACCTGTTAAAGGCAGCAAAAGACTTGCCATTGGGGCAGATGTTTACCTTCTTGCATGACACCAACCCTAAACATACAGCTATGATGGAATACTTTAGAGTAAAGCATATTCATGTGTCAAAGTCCAGACCTAAATCCAATTGTGAATCTGTTGTGAAAGTCACCTGTATAGACAGCGATGAAAGTTGTTGTTCATAGATGCTCTCCATCCAGTCTGACAGAGATGAGATTTTTTTAGCAGAGAAGAATCTGGAGCAATTTCAGCCTATAGTACAGACTCCAAAAGACTTCTAGTTGTAATTGCACCAGAAGGTGGTTCTAAATATTATTGACTCTGGGAGGCTAAATACAAATGCACGCCACACTTTTCAGATTTTGCTTGTTAACATTTTTCAGACATTAACAATTTTGCCTCCAGTTCACAACTACGAACAGTGTGTTGTTGGTTTTTCACATAAAGACTGTATGTAGTATTTGTGTGACAAAAAGTGAAAAAAAATCAAAGGGTATGAATACTTTGCAAGCCATTTTATGTTGTCGTATACATGTAGTGCATGTTGATGTTTACATGTACACATGAAGTTTGTATAAAGACAGGAGAAGCTAAACAGATGGACAAGTAATAATCTTGATATCTGAATAAGCAAGAAAGGCATAAGCTTCAATCTACTCCTTTTCTGCCATTTCAATATTATATGAATATACAGGTCCTTCTCAAAATATTAGCATATTGTGATAAAGTTCATTATTTTCCATAATGTCATGATGAAAATTTAACATTAATATATTTTAGATTCATTGCACAATAACTGAAATATTTCAGGTCTTTTATTGTCTTAATACGGATGATTTTGGCATACAGCTCATGAAAACCCAAAATTCCTATCTCACAAAATTAGCATATCATTAAAAGGCTCTCTAAACGAGCTATGAACCTAATCATCTGAATCAACGAGTTAACTCTAAACACCTGCAAAAGATTCCTGAGGCCTTTAAAACTCCCAGCCTGGTTCATCACTCAAAACCCCAATCATGGGTAAGACTGCCGACCTGACTGCTGTCCAGAAGGCCACTATTGACACCCTCAAGCAAGAGGGTAAGACACAGAAAGAAATTTCTGAACAAATAGGCTGTTCCCAGAGTGCTGTATCAAGGCACCTCAGTGGGAAGTCTGTGGGAAGGAAAAAGTGTGGCAGAAAACGCTGCACAACGAGAAGAGGTGACCGGACCCTGAGGAAGATTGTGGAGAAGGGCCGATTCCAGACCTTGGGGGACCTGCGGAAGCAGTGGACTGAGTCTGGAGTAGAAACATCCAGAGCCACCGTGCACAGGTGTGTGTAGGAAATGGGCTACAGGTGCCGCATTCCCCAGGTCAAGCCACTTTTGAACCAGAAACAGCGGCAGAAGCGCCTGACCTGGGCTACAGGGAAGCAGCACTGGACTGTTGCTCAGTGGTCCAAAGTACTTTTTTCGGATGAAAGCAAATTCTGCATGTCATTCGGAAATCAAGGTGCCAGAGTCTGGAGGAAGACTGGGGAGAAGGAAATGCCAAAATGCCAGAAGTCCAGTGTCAAGTACCCACAGTCAGTGATGGTCTGGGGTGCCGTGTCAGCTGCTGGTGTTGGTCCACTGTGTTTTATCAAGGGCAGGGTCAATGCAGCTAGCTATCAGGAGATTTTGGAGCACTTCATGCTTCCATCTGCTGAAAAGCTTTATGGAGATGAAGGTTTCATTTTTCAGCACGACCTGGCACCTGCTCACAGTGCCAAAACCACTGGTAAATGGTTTACTGACCATGGTATCACTGTGCTCAATTGGCCTGCCAACTCTCCTGACCTTTACCCCATAGAGAATCTGTGGGATATTGTGAAGAGAACGTTGAGAGACTCAAGACCCAACACTCTGGATGAGCTAAAGGCCGCTATCGAAGCATCCTGGGCCTCCATAAGACCTCAGCAGTGCCACAGGCTGATTGCCTCCATGCCACGCCGCATTGAAGCAGTCATTTCTGCCAAAGGATTCCCGACCAAGTATTGAGTGCATAACTGTACATGATTATTTGAAGGTTGACGTTTTTTGTATTAAAAACACTTTTCTTTTATTGGTCGGATGAAATATGCTAATTTTGTGAGATAGGAATTTTGGGTTTTCATGAGCTGTATGCCAAAATCATCCGTATTAAGACAATAAAAGACCTGAAATATTTCAGTTAGTGTGCAATGAATCTAAAATATATGAATGTTAAATTTTCATCATAACATTATAGAAAATAATGAACTATATCACAATATGCTAATATTTTGAGAAGGACCTGTATATGCACTTTAGCTGTTTAAAATAAACGATTCACTAATTTAGAAGGTATTAGAAGCTGCTTTCATTTGTTACAAGATTTTGTAAAAAATCCAGGGTTTTTGGGCTATGTCTTGCCTTCAGAATATATTTGGACCATGTGTGGGTAAAACTACCAAATAAAATAAAATTATCTTAAGGTACAGCAGAACAAATAGAATTATAAGCAGCTTATTTGCATTGGTCAATTTGTATTTGTTGTTTAGCAGGGAAAGATTTTTAAAAGGTAACAGCTCATTTGAAACAGCCAGTCAGCTTTAGCTCATGGATTACAGAGCAACATTTCATGTACCAGGGTTGAAGCACATTTTCATAAATGACATTGTGACTAAATGTCTGAATGAATGACAGGTTTAGACCGGTCAATGCTCAAAACCTTTAAAAAACTTTCATGCCTAATACAAGATGAGAATTTTGGTTTTTAAACTAATATATGGGTCAGGTTAGAATGTGAAAAGCATGGTGCGCTTTAACATTTTCTCGTTGGTCTGTAATTTATCTAAAAAAAAGTCTCCCTGTATTTATCTAATTTCTCAAGAATGTGACCAAAACATCACAGAACCCCAAAGAACACAAAAACTCGAGCAAAAATAAGTATTTGTGCATTTAAGCTTGAATAACAACTAAACTGCATCGTGACAGCATGTTTTTGAGAAGTGCCGCAGCAGTGTCCTTTAACCCCAAGCGAACCCCACACCGATGCTCTGAGATTCAATGGTACAGCATGGTCATCACTTAGGCCCTTAGCAAGGAGTGTTGTGAGGCATAGCAACAACATGCTGCAGGGACAACATGAGTAACTCTGACAGCTTTAATCAGGCACTGCTGTGCATGCATGTGTATGCAACCCTTCTGACTCTGTATGTGCATGTGTGTGAGCTCTCGCTGCAGCATTACGGGCTCACAGCTGCAAATAGGCCAGTCTCAGTGAGAAGAACGTCCTCTGTGTGTCTGTCTTTGAACTCTTTGGCACTGTTACAGAAACACATGTGTCTTTTTTCCAGTGTTCATGAAATATTCTCTCTTTCCATATCGTCCTCGTCCTTGACATACTGTCGGTGTGTTCTAAGGATGCAGCATCCACCTAATTCCACATATCACATAATTTAATACTGTCCTAGTACATGTTTAAGCTTTTTAAAGATGTTTCAGTTGAAAAAATAATGCAAGAACTTTAAAAAGACAGTTACTTCCCTTCCATCAAGGTATACTTGCGTTTGTCTTGAATAAAGTGCTGACTCTGCATTGTCAGAACTGTAAACGTGCTGATATAGGCAGTAATGGCCGTCGGCTGATGTCTGCAGCCCTGTCTAACATGAACAGTGACACACTGATGACAAATCTGTGACTCCGGCCATCATTGCACTCTTTCTTACATTTTGCATAACCTTTAATGCTTCCGGCTCCTGATATATGGAGGTGTGCACACATCCTTATGATAGAACGACTGAAGAGACATTTAGGGGTGTTCATCACATGCAATATACTAAAACACACACATCTAGTCTTTTTGTGTTGCATAAGCACAGTATATATACAACAATCACAACCACGACGATTGGGATTCTAACCTTGTGCGTCCATTTTTTTTTTACAAAGATTTCAGCCTAGAGACTCGCGATGCTGCTGGATGCAAGCTGCGGGATTCTGCAGTAAAGCAGGAGGGGCAGTTTAGCCTTCCGATTGGCCCGCGACCCCCCATCAGACGCTCGAAATTATGATTGGCCACCTTCGACGGCGGTGGGCGGGTCCAATCGACCCCGTTCCCTTCGCCCATTCGCTCACGGAGGCGCTTCTTCCCCTGGCGGAGTGGTGCAGGCTGGAAGAAGGGGAGTACTGCGGCAGCCCGGCAGAGCCGCGGATGAGTGTCGAGTGCTGGGGAGGTAGCAGTGCGGCTCTGTTAGTTTTTTTCTTGCCGGGTCCTTTTCGCCGCAAGTATCAGCGAGCAGAGGAAGGAGCGGGTTCCACGCGTGATGCTCCGCTTGAGACCGCAACATTTCATCTGAAGAAAAAGACGTCTAACAGGAGAGAGAGGGCAACCTGACCTTTTTTTTTTTAAAGGTTTGAGCCACGCTTTGTTCCAACTATTTAGCCTAAACTACAGATAACTTATCGTCGGTGTGTTTAAAACTAAACAACTGCGCTTACACTGTTCTGCTTTTCAAGGCGAGGCATTTATACACAGACACATTCAACGTGAGGGACTGACACCTCTCAAGCGGTGCATCACCTTAGAGAAGAAGGGTAACTGCGCCAACATGGGGGTAAGAGCCACCATTTCCAACTTTCTTAATTGCGTTGTAGCCCAGCTGAAGTGGCCTGAAAAGTACGGGAGGTGGGATAGGGTGGTCACCTTACCTTTATCAGTATTATTAAAATACCGGTGCCGTGGTGTCATTTGGATATCCTTTACAGCCTGTGTGTCTGAGTGACATTGACTCTAATGCGGAACTATGTTTTACCCTGCTCTCTCTACATACTGCGACAAGCTGATGCAGCCAGAAGCTCCAGTCAGAACAGAGCCGCCGTGTATGGTTTTGTCGGATCCAGTTTAAGGGTTCAAGGGAGTTTGAATAAAGCAGAGCAGAAATAAGGTCGTCTTGTTAAGTGTCTCGTTTGCTGTGACCGTAACCTTGCGAGCCACAGTAGGCCCTAATCGGTTTATTCCTCCAGATTGCTCTTGTGTTGGGTGGGGGTTTGGGTGGTAGGGAACGCGTTATCTGCGCCCATCACTGTGTAATGATGTCATATTGAGGCGTTATATTCACATACTTTTGCAGCACTCTCTTTGTGATGGCTAAGCACCGTCCTCCTCTTCTTCTTCTCCTCCTCTCCGGCTCCTACCCAGCTGCCTCTGTCCCTTTGGAAGGCATTTAGCTCTGAGGACGCGTCCTTTCCACTGGATGCTGTCAGCTGAAGAGCCTCGGCACCCTCAATGACCCGTGCGTCATAATGCGGTTACCAGGAATAAGTGCCTCAACAGCTTATTTCTCCTTTCATTTGTGACATAACCGGGAGGCTCGGTAATCGCCAGCAATAGTCACACACTTGGGTACAGCACAGATTAATGAAACGATGCGATCTGGACTCCACGTCTTAAAACAAACATATCATAGCCTGTATGAATCCATTGGTGAATCTGCGGAACTTGGTGAAAAATTACTATCTGGGAGCTTGCATGTGAAGCAATAGCCGGTTTTGCGCAATTTTTTTGCTGCATCACCATGCGGTGATGCGAGTTGTAATTTTTAATCTAACGCAGCGGCGTGCGGGGCTGAATGATGTGGCGGCGTGACGCTGCAGACGGATCCAGAAGAAGGAACCCTCTGCAGCACCGGGAGATGAATTATGGGTCCGTGTGAGAGCCTTTTCTTTATAAATGTGCAGCATTGCGGGCACTGCGTCAGAAGGAGACAAGAGAACAGAAAGTGCTCACGCACGTATACTGCGGCTGATGTGGGGAGGTTTGGTTGTGGCTTTAATGGTGTGAGATGGGGATACGGTGTCCTTTAGGGGCACATTGCGTCCCTCCAGGAGCTGGCATTGTTGAAAACAGTAATTAGAGGAGAAAAGTGGTTATCTGTGAAGAATGCCGAGGAGACCATGAACGCTGGGAAGAACAGCTGGATATAAGTTCCTGAAATCCTATTAGTAGACGCTTCCTTTTTCATTTCTCGCTTCTTTCATTTTTCCTTCGAGAATGTCCTCTCGGCGCACTGTGCAGCGACTGTCCTTCCACAAGGCCGCAGGGGGCATCGCTTGCGACGCTATTTACTGCGTCAAACCAGGGGCGGGGCTTCTGCCGTGGAAATTCCCTGCATTGAGTTGTGATAGGCTGGCACCAGGAGCCACGCACAAAAGGGACAGCACTGATGCTATATAGAGAAAAAGCTTTAACATGTGTCAAGAACACAAGGAAGAATGAGGCATGAGACGTAAATAGATATTTCTAATTTTAGCAAGCATCCCTTCAGAAAAGGATTTACACACACACACACACACAGCCTCCACATCCTGCTCTTTTTTGTCCTTGCATTGAAGCAGTTTTGCCTTCCAGAGACTGAAACTGATTACTGTGAAGGAGGAATGTAAAATGAGATTTGCATCAAAGGCTTCACAGCGCATTGACTGCAGCTGTTCACCTTCAGGCACTTGATGCAGGATGTGGTGGTGGTGGGGCACTGATGAGAGAACTGGAAGAAGGGCAGATATGTGGTGGCTGCAGTTTCGCATGTGTAGTGATAAAGAGAGAAAGGAGTTAAAGTGATGATGACTGAGTATGGACGAAGAGAGGGGGAGGGCTGCTTGATTGTATATCCTTTTACAGGATAATGACCTAAAGCTCACATTACCGTGGCTTGTGTTTCCTCCTGTAGCACCGTGTGGGATTGGTTATTAGGGGCAGAGGAGATAGATGGGCAGCAGGAGGTGGTGTGGGTCTGGGTGCTAAGGTTTAATGATCAGCGATGATAGAAAAAATAACATGTTACAGTGTTTGTCAGAAGGTCATGGTGCCTGAGAGGAGCCTCTCTTAGCATTAGGTCCCCTGTAAGACTTGACTCTCTAATTAACATAGGGTGTAAAGGTTTCTAGGACAGCGTGTGCATTTATATTTGCACCACTGAAGCATGCGCAGGGATAGGAGACATTAGGCTTTAATAAAGGTAATGAAGGAGCTGTATGGCTGCTGCTGCAGAGGCCCAGCCCTCAGTTTGGTGCAGAGTGCTGCACCTGCTGCATGATGCTTTGCGGTGGCTGAATAGTCCCTCACGATGCAGAAACCAGCATCAAAAAAGGTTTGTATAAGATGTGTTCCCCTACATGTGTCCCGGGATACAGTTAAAGTCAATATGCTCCTCCTTTTCATTTAACGTGACAGGGCCGATCAATAAGAAGCAAAAAAAGACAAACAGTGAGAACACCGCTCAGGAACATTCTGATTTCTCTCATGCTTCAGCAACAAACCTGCAGTTAGACTAAAGGTTTCTACATGTTTCTTTGGCTTAAGGAAATCAATATTCCTAAAAGATTACATATGAGCTTGATCGCTTCAGCTACACCCTACTGTGATACAAGCACTAAGTGAAAATGTACCCTGATTTTCACATGCAGATGTTCTTTGTTCTCCTGCCCACTTCAGCTGACCAACTGGATTTTGGGATTTAATTACAATGATCCCTTAGATTAGCCATTAGAACAGATTTTTCAAAGTAATAAGCTTGTTCATCAAAATAATTACTGCTTTTCTGACCTTCCAGATTGTCAATCTAATTATTGTAACTAAAGTCATTGCTAGGACTCTCCAAATATTCTCTCTCCAATACTCTAAGGCAACTCCACATTTGGTAATGTATAATGTCCTCCTACTGCAACTTGATGCCATAGTTAAATCAAGATTTGATTCTGATTGGCTGATCAGTACCTTAAGACAAGTCATCTCCTGGAAGCTTTGGATGCCGGGAAGCCATCCTTTATCGGAAGACGTTTGGTAGATAACTTTTCTTGTTCTCTCAGATACTATACGGAAAGTTCAAATTGGGTAATGTAATGTAATAATTTCCTCCCCCAGTCACCTAGTTGCTCTAGTGGAACTCGTAGATTGGTTGATTGGCCCTTGTTGACCTAGGCTGGCTGGAATTGCAAGTTCTAGTGAAGCGCACTCCTGCAGAAAATCAAAATACCCATATTACTAATTTCCTGCAGAGAGATGTTAACAATGAATATATTATAGAAAGTTACTGAAAATAATTTGTCAAAGCCAGCACAAAATGTCCCCAAAGCAGGTTGATGCAAGTCAGAACTAAATCTCCGGTGGCAGACAGCTTCTTTTCATACCTGAAAATATGCAGTACAAAATGAATAAAACTGCAAAAGCACTAAACAGCAATGGGGCAAAATAACCAACACCCATCTAAAATGCATGTTTTTGACTGAGTAGACAAGGTTTGTCGACACATTTACATGAATAAATGTGCATTTAACTACCCTATCCATGAAAGACGGGTCTGTACCTTTAAACTTAACCCAGGATCCCCTGTAATTATTTAAAGTTGCAGACTACTTTTCCCATAATACACAGAAGCTAACCCATCTTTCCTCTAAAGGTCAAGCTGTCCTTTAAGGCATTACTTTAAAGCAAGATTACATTAGACATAGTGATTGATATGGCCAAAAGTTTCCAACTTAACATGCTGATGGTCTCCCATAAAGAAAACGGTTCAGGAGGGGTAGGTTGCCTGACTACAGCAACATGACTAATTCAAGGTGTTGTCCTGGATATGCATGTGTCCCTGCACGAGTAAATCAAGGCACAATGTGTAACACTGCACTGACACAATGGACAAGGACTATGTCCTTGGTTTCATTTGAGTTTGAAGATTAACAGCAAACAGTGAAAGTTTTCATTGAATTTAACTTAAATTTAATGTTTTGTCCACTGGATTTTTCACATTATGCCTGGAATCATACAATGATGTGTGATGAATATCAGCTACTTTAAAACACACTGATCTTCATTACTTAATCAGTCTGATTGGTTATGAACAATCAAATCACTCTCATAACTTACCTATGGCTTTTAGAGGAAAGATCAAGTCTAACACAAGCCAGTGACAACGAATCAAGTCTAATGTAAATAAAAAATCTACAGATGACTTATTAATAAATATAAGAGGTGGATGCTGCTACATATACATGTTTTAAACCCGATGTAAACTAGTATCTAGCCACTGTGTGTAACTCCTTTATGATGAAGTCACACAGTTACGCTGTCCTTTCTGTTGCATGACCAGATGAAGACGATGACAGGCCAGACAGATGGGCTGGAGGAAGTAAAATAGAAAGGGGGGGGGGGGGGGGTTATGGCTGAAGAAGGGATTTAAAGTTGGGTTGTATATTTTTTTTATCTTTAGAGTGAACACAAGGCAGATGATTGAGAGCTAAAGAGAGTTAATCTCTCTTTGTGTTTGAAGGGTTCAGAGGTTGTTTTTGTAATCATCCACATTCTTCTGCGTTAAATATTTATCTGTCACAGATATTATTTGATCAAATCAGCACGGTGCATGTCCTTCATTTTCACAAAGCCTGAGGAAGAGAGTTTCCTCAGTTGTTTTTCCCTTTTCGCATTCTTTATATTTAGAGAGACTTCTTGTAATCTCTCCAATTTCCAGATATCTCCTGCTTTTGACATCTTTTCCCTTTACTAAAAGAAAAGATAAAAAGATTCCCCACATTACTCTCGAGGCTATGGATACACAGAAACCAAACAAATATTTAATAGCCTCTTTTTCATAGCATCTACGTAGGAACCATCGAGTTTACCCCGCCTCAAGACAAACACACAGCTCTCACGTAAATGTGAAGGTTTAATTTATAAACTTGTTTTTTCCTGAGTGTTTAAAACAGAGGCAGTGTAGAAGGAGAAGCACACAGTGGGCTTATCCAGTGCTGTAATCAGTGCTTAATCCCAGCAGTCAGGTCCCTTGTTCTCCAGCCTGAGCCCCCCTACTCTGGCTCAGAGCCCTCCGTCTTCCTGCAGAAGCAGATGACCCAATGACTTCACAAGGTTGCACGAAAACATAATCAGTGATAAATTGATAGCAAATTTACATTCCACTGTAGTAATACTAGACATTTAAGCCATTCTAAGCATATTTTAAACGACGCTTTGCTGTTTTTTCATTAGACTGTTGGAAGAAAGGACAGAGCCAACAGAATAACATGAGCCTTAATGGTACAATGGTAACTTATTAATTTATAATTACCATGGCTCTGACTAACAACCCTATAAGCCTTTACTAAAAGCATTCTGCATACTCACTTATATGATTAATAATTCTTCAATAAAGCCTTCTTTTGATATACATGTGTGGATCAGTACTACAAGGCAAAAGTTAAAGCAGGAAACACAAATCTAGAGATTCAGTTTGGCAAAATAATTAAAGAGGTTAAGCATTTTGACTTTCATTAGGTCTGACCAGGTTATTATTTAATTACTTCATCAGCACATATTAAACATAAAAGCAGTCCTAAAGATGTAAATGTGCTCTTTTGAGGCGTAGAGTTTCTCAACTTTATGCATATTTTAGCCCAACAATGACGCAGAACAGAGGTCGAGGTCCTTCACACTCTGCCTGGATAGAACAAAGTGAAGAGATGACCCAGATTCAATCTAATGTCCACCTCTAGTTACATTTTAAGATGGTAAGAGCTAAGTATCCAGTTATGTGCATCTGGTTTTAGGTTCATGCATTCGGTTGTACAGTCATCATGTGGCAAGAGCTCATGAAAACCGACCACTTTTAAAACACAGGGAAGATATTCTGCACATTTTCTGTCCATTTATCCACTGTCCATTGACTGATATTATGATATAGGTCTCATGTAACAGAGAAGCAGAAGTGATTGTTATCATATAGTGTAGGGAAAGGAAGTACAGCAAATACTGTATGCACAGTACCAGGGAAGAGTATTCATACAGATTGAACTTCTTTGCATTTTGTCACAACCACAAACTTTATGTAAGAGACCAACACAGAGTAGTACAAAACTGTGAAGTGGAAGGAAAAAGATACATGGAAACGATGAATGGAAAGTGTGGCGTGGACCTGTATTCAGCCTCCTTTACTATGATACCTCTAAATACAGTAAAGCGCTACCTACAACATTCAAGAGTTACCATCTGTTTGTAATTTAATCTCAGTTTCCTGAGGCCACTGTGGTTTGAGAACATTAGTGAATAAGCAACATCATGATTACAAAGACCAACATGTGGAAGGAGGTTTTCTGGCCTGATGAGAGACCAAAAGCAAACTTTATGCGTGAAGGAAAACTAACAATGTACACCACCCTGAATTTTACATCCCTATGATGTTAACATGGTGGGGGCAGCATCATGCTGTGGGGATACTTTTCTTCAGCAGGGACAGGGAAACTAGTCAGAGTTAAGATTGGAAGATGGATGGAGTTATTACAGGGCAATCCTGGTAAAACACCTAATAAAGGCTGGAATATTGGCAGAGGTTCACCTTCCAGCAGGACAACCCTAAATTCAGTCAGAACTGCAATAGAATGGTTAAGATCCAGGTATATTCATGTGTTAGAATGGTCCAGTCAAAGCCCAGATTTAAGCCCAATCATCTGTGGCAAAAATTGTTGTTCAGAGATGTTTAGCTGAATGAGCGTACGTTGCTTTGCAAAGAACAGGGGTCACAAAATTCAATTGGTAGAAGTGCAAAGCTACAGGAGATAAAACACGCATACCACGTATCAGGTTCCTTTCACTTAACAAAACTACTTGGTGTTGATCTATTAAATAAAATATGCTCAAATTACACCGAAGCCTGCAGTAGTAGAATGACAAAACCTGGAAAGCTCAAAGCTAAACACATTCAATGGGAAGAAATGGAGACGTTGCACTCTGTATGTTTCCATCTGAATAACACTTCCTCTTATGTTGTCACCACACTGAAACCGGATGCAGGGGCAGTCCTACATTGGTGCACACTTGAAAACTAATTTCAGTTCTGCTGCGAAGCCCCAATTATGTGCCGCAAAAGAGGAACCTAAAAGAAAACAACTTCCCTTTTTCAGTTAAATCCATAATCAGTTTGCAAGCTTCAACCTGAAGGTCATGCTTAAAATGATTGTGCCACACCTAACCCGAGCACAAGCACCACAGACCCAAGATTTTACTTGACTGCTAGCCATGTGTGAGCTACTTGAAGTTTAAATATAGGAGGAAATAAATTAAGAAAAATACAATAAAATAGAAATGTAATGTTTTGAAGATATTAAGCAACTCTCGACATTTTTATTGTCTCTTTATTTCATCATAACATAAAGAGGTGCCTGTTTCGCCACACCCCTCACATCTTCCTCTTTCTCCTACTGCCGCAGTGCATGTAGATGCTGCTCAGACTATAGACAATTCAGTGACTCACCTCTGCTCACCCAGTCTCATACAGACATAAGCACATTAAAACATGCAAACCAGTTCTTGGAATCCAGCAGTGGCCTTAGACAAGCAGCAGTGAATGTGGGGTCCAGTTACAGATGCATCAATATTTCCTCATCCTGGATAACATCAGGGGATCCTCAGAGTACCAGACCACTGCTGAGCTTCGTCACCATGCCAGCAGCTAAGCCGCTCACCATGGTAACTTGCTCTCCTAACAGTTTTTAATCTGACAAGGGCAGACGTTCAGAATAGTTCAGAAATAAATTGAAAACAAATACTGAAACAGTGGCTTAATCCAGTTATCAATATTTTAAATGCATTTTGTCGAGCTAAAATGTCTCTGGATGTTAGTGATTATTCTGTAGTTTATGAGGGAGCAGCAAGGTTTTACTGTTTCCCAATAATGAAAGGGATAAACGTGTCCATCGTTCTGTTTTTCCTCTGTGCTTGTGGGGGAGTGAGTGTATGTAATTTCAGCCTCAAGTCTCTGTTTCCTTCTTTAGGACAGAGGGGGCTCATTGAATTACTCAGATACGTTGAAGACAGCTGGATAGCTGGACAGAAACACAAAGGCAGGACAATTGAGCATAGATAAACACAAAATATGGATAACAAGAGACATTTATTTTTACAGTGCTTGCAAAAGCATTCCATAATCTCTGACATTTTTCCAATTTTGTTACGTTACAACCACAACGTTTATGGACAAGTACACAAAAAAAGTCCCATGTGCAGTTTGCCACAAGTCATGTAGGGGAAGAAGGTGCTCTGCTCTGATTAGACCAGAATTTGGCCTACTTTTTTGTAGAGAAAAACTAATACTGCACATCAGCCTAGGCCAACCACAGAACATAGTGATGACGGCATCATGCTGTGGATGTTCTTTTCTTTAGCAGGAACATGGAAGCTGGTAGGAGTCAATGAGAAGATGGACGAAGCAAACACAGGGTAATCCCGGCAAAAAATAACTGACATGAGAGTGGAGTGGAGGTTCCTCTTCCAGCAGGACAGTGACTCCAAACATACAAAAGCTTAGATCAAGTTTGTGTGTTAGAATGACCCAGTTAAAGCCTGGACCCAAATCTGATTGAGAATCTGTGGCAAACTTGAAATCTGATTTTCAGAAATGCTCTCCATCCAACCTAAAAACCAAGTATACTTTTCTATACACTTCATAATTTTGCCATACTTTTTTTGGTGTATAACATAAAATTTCATTAAAATACAACAAGTTTGTTTCTGTCACGTAAACAGTTTTTTAAATATAATCTTTATTGTTCCTAATGTTAAATTTATGAATCAGTTTGTTCTGATATTTCCTCTTTGGCAAGCACATAGTGAGTACACCTTACCCAGTGTACTTTAATCCGACAAGGATAAGTTGAGCTCATTTACTTTTACTGTGAGTCACGCTCAGAAATATGCTCTCATTCATTTTTGTAAATAACACCTTTAGGCACACATCTAACTGAAAAAAAAATATGATTTATTAACACTTAATGATGTTGAGATCTGTTAGAGTGCTATCAGTGTGGGTCAGAACACTGAATGGAAGGTGACAACACCTACTCCTCGTGCTCTCTCGGACTGTCCCCAACCCTTTCTTCGCCTGGTTTCCTCTCACCTACCACCGGCATCTCTTTTTCCATGTGCCTAGTCCTGTCTGCCATCCACCTCATTCATCATTCCCCCTTTCAAACCACATCTATTGTCCGAGCTTATGCAGCTGTGTAAGCTCGTGTGACTTTCAGATGTTTGTGTCCGTATTATAACTGTGATCATATACAGGGGCAGTATGTTGGTTTTGAAAGGACTGTTAAACAATGAAAAGGCACAAAATACAGCTGCCAGTCTCTCACGAATGAAGCTGAGGTGTAAAACTACTCTTAGCTATAATGTTGCATAACATATCGCACAACAGCCCTGATCACTAACGGATAATATCCCACATTAATTATACACATATGTACCTGTGTCAACAAACCTCCACTACACCTCCTTTTTTCTCAGGGCTAACTCTCACATACCTATGACCTGTCTTAGTGGGGATCAGCAGCAGTACTTTTCCACTACACCAGTCTCTCTGTGTGCAGCCTCTTCCTCACCAGGCCTGCCTGGACATGCTGCAGTAAGAGATTTGCTTACCTGCTCTCTTGTTACCCAACTGTGCATGTTTGCATATGAGTGTGTGCGAGTGTGTGTAAATTTTTTAGTCAGGTCAAACGGCTCCCTCATGCTGACACACTGCTCTCCGCCCGACAAACTCGAATGAAGGGTTTTATTGTTTGCTCTCAGCTCAGAAGTGGTCGTTGAGCAACCCAATGGCGCCGCTTAATTAAGTGAGAGTTGTCATGTATATCTGGTATCATAAAACCTCTATCCATAGAGAAACCTAAGAGACAGGTTTTTGAAACCAAAGAAAAACAGAATAACACAGGGGCTTGATTTCCCAGAGAATTTTGCACATTGGCAGCACAATTGTGATTGAATTGGGAGATGCAAAGGCAAGTAGCCCATCTCTTTGTTCCAGTGCAGGTGTGTTTGGTTTGGTGCGGTTTGTTTGGGCAAGTCCGTCAACATAGGTGGAAAATTTCAGATCATAATTCATACTCCCCTTGCTGCTTTATTATCTCCTTAACCCACTCATTATAAAATAAACACACTTTGAGTATTTACCTTAAAGGTCATATACGTCGTTTATTGTCATTGTAATGGAAGTTAGCTGCTGTTTGATGAGGTTACTTCCTAGTTTCACCACTAGAGAGCACCAAGTCAAATAAATTGAGAGCAATTTTCACTAAATTACACCCATGCCAATGTAGACCTTTTGATAAATTAAGTATAAATAATAATAAATTGTGATTTATTCTCTTTCAGATCATTTCCTGTGTTGTCATTATCCTTAAAGCTTTCCTTCAGTTACAAAATACTTTGATGACCAGATTGCTAAGCTGCTGTCCACTGAGACCCTCTTGTCTCCTGAGGGACAATTTCTGTCATCTCTGGCCCTTGATAAGCCATATTTGCCTTGATTTGACCCAGAGGTCAAGTTGATCAAAACAGTTGAAATATTGTTAAAGATCTAACAGAAAAATAATGGAGCTGGAAGACCCCTGGTAATATCTAGACCACTAATACAGTTTTAGTTTCTTCTTTGACTATACACAGTTGGGCTTTCTAGCAGATAAGAAACTTGTTTGTATTACCCAGTGTTGACCTCATGGAAGGAAGTTTCATATCTAAACTTTTAAATGTATTTTGTTAGGATTTTATGTGATAGATCAACACAAATTAGTGCATCTGTGAAGTGGATAGATACCTGTTTACAAATGCTATATATAAAAAGTGTGAATATGTATTGCTCTCGCCTACATCTAATCCCCTTAAACAAAATCCAGTGCCAACGGTTGCCTTCAAAAGTAGCTGAATTAATAAATAGGGCTAAACTCTGTTTAATTTAATCTCAGTATAAATCCTACTGTTCTGCGAAGGCCTCAGACGTTTGTTATAGAACATTAGAAACAAACAGCATCATGAAAATCTACACTAGACGGGTCAGAGATGAAAACTTTTAGATGATAACATAACTGAACTTTTGGCCATCGTGTAACATGTTATATGTGGTGGCGAGTTATCACTGCACATCACCCTGAACACTTTATTCTAATGTTAAAAGGCAGCATCATGCTGTGAGGATGCTTTCCTTCAGCAGGGACTAGAAAGCTGGTCGGATTTAAAAAACAAGGCAGTCCTGGTTGAAAACCAGTTAAAGTTGCTGCAAGAGACTTAAGTCTGGAGCGGATGTTTGTGTTCCAACAGGATGACCTACAAACTTACAGCTACAATGGAATAGTTTATATCAAAGCATATTCATGTGTTTGTATTACCTAATCAAAGTCTAGACCTAAATTCAAGTAAGAATCTTGCGCGAGACTTATAAATCGCCGTTTAAAGAAACTCCCCGTCCATTTCTTATTAGGCTTGAGCTGTTGTGCAAAAAAAGAATGAGCCACAATTTTAGTCTCTAGATGTTCAGAGCTGGTGGAGACATTAGTGTTGGTCTATTATATAAAATCCTAATAAAGACATTGAAGTTTCTGGTTGTAAATTTAAATATTGAAGGCTTCGAGGGGTAAAAATATTTTTGCTAAATGCTGTGCCATGTTTTAAAATTTGTACTTGCTTTTAGTCATTTACTTTTTTGAATAGTTTTTCTGTATCTCCTATTTGTGATGCTTCTTTGCCAGGTCCTCGTTGTAAGTGAGAATTGGGTCTTAATCGACCCACCTGGATAAATAAAGGTACAAAGACTTTTAATGTGTCTGATGTTTGTCCTATGGGTTGATTTTTACTCATCTTGACAACAAATTGTCCTTGAGGACTTTGCCCTAATATCATAAAGCATATTAGAATCTGAGAAAAAGAGCTTTGATGAGTCTGTAGCCTCGGTTTCTGCTCTGCCTCCCTCTGATTTCCTCACAGCTTGCTGCTTTGTAATTAAATAAAAAAGAGCAGGTTAAACCATTTGCACTCTATTACGTTGTGATGTGTCCATCTGGGTGTTGTGTTTGTCAGAGCATTTGATCAGTGGATATCAGCAGAGTCTGGCAGAACACACTACAGGTTAACGCTTTGATGTGACTTTACAGTGTGCTTATAATAGTAATAATTTCAGGCATACAACCTTAAAATAGCATTTTTTATTTTAATGTTTTTAATCTATTACTTTCCACACCAACTGAGAATACCCGACCTCTCAAGGCCACCTCACAGGGCTACAACATTGCTTACAGTGAGCCTAAAACCATAGAAAAACATCAATCATCCCCAATTTCCTGTGCAGTGTGTGAATGATAAATACTTTTGGGAAGATACACAAGACCCTAAATGCATTTTGGTGAATTATTTTTATTTATTTAAGAGCTGCTAAAATTAAGCACGAAGGCTGTCTCCTCAGTCTAGTCCGAGGGCATGTATAAAACATGTGTGTGTGTCTGTAGTATGGACGTTCAGACAGTTACCGCGTTGCCACCACACAGGACAAAGATGACCGATCCCCCAAGAAGAAGAAGGGGGTCAAGGACATGGATGACCTGAAGAAGGAAGTGCCCATTGTAAGTAAAACATTCTCTAAACCTCTTAATATGTTTTCTAACTAAATACGTTTTAAATCAGTTTACTTTGCAACGTATCAATTGGGTCATTTTTAAATTATTATTTTTTTTAAACACTCTATGCCTTTGGTAAAGGAGAAACAACAAATAATTTTTAAAGAAAGCCAAAATGATGTTTTTTGCCCATTAGAGGGGTTTGACTTTTTATCGGGATGCTGTGAGTTTGACTCCACATTTCAGCTCAAGAAACAGACATCAGGGCTGCCATACCTGGCTGCCCTAAGACTCTAATCTCTCAGGTGAAATGCATGCATGGAGTACATTTATAATTAATTTGTATTTTCTTTAAACCCGTTATATATCCTATATTTGTTTTTGTTCAGGACTTTTTTCCAGTTATTATTGCATGGATAAATGCATATAAACACAAAATTTCTGACATCTCAGGGTTTTAACAAGTGTTTGTATGTGTTTCTTTGTGTCTTTGTTTTGATTTGTGTTTCCAGACGGAACATAAGATGTCTATAGAGGAAGTATCCAGAAAATTCCAGACTGATATTGTCCAGGTGGGTCTTGTTTTCAAGGTTTACCACTGGGTGGCAGCAGACAGTTAGTATTCAAGAGTTCCTTAAGGACTGCAAAGGCAAACCAAGAAATATAGATATATAAACACCGAGTCAGAAGTTTTCATCCACTCGTCATCAGCATGAATGGCATTTTAATTTTACTTTCTTATGAAGCATTTATAACCTTCTTATTTATTCTTTAGCAACTTGCACCATGTGCTGTTTGTAGCCACCAACAAGCTTCTGACATAATTCTGGCAAGGTATTTGACCACTGTTCTTGGCATAAATAGTAGAATTAATTTAAACTGGTTTGTGTCCAGACACGGACCTGCATTTTAAGGAAAATCCACTGTCCAATAGTGCTAAGGTCCAGGCCATTCCAGAAACTGGATATTAGCACGTGTTGTTCATTTAACCAGCTCTTAATGTGGGTTTGGGATCTTTGTCTTGTTGGAATATTAAAATAATCCAGGGACCACCAAGGCTGAAGCTGATCATAAACTGGAAGATGCTGAAACATCAGCGTCCCGGTCCACAGGGACCTGAGTTAAGCATCAGCATGGACTGAGAAACCACAGAGTTTGACTGAGATGTGCAGTTAGACGAGCAAACATTTTTTTCTTATGTTATATTATAGGATGTACAACAGTTTGTTATTGTTTTTACAAGTGCTTTATAAATAAAATTGACTTAACTTATTTGGCTGCAATAACAAGAAAAATGTATGGAATACAGGTGTTGGTCTACACACGGTGGTGGTAGTATTATGTTGTGGGTCTGTTTAGCAGCTAGCGGTACTGATATAGATAGAATAATAACAGAAAATGACCTAAACACACATCAATCCTGGATTTGGAATAGATAAAGGTGGCTAAAATCAAGCTTCTGTGCTTGGTTCTTTGGGCTTCTGAGCATGCTCAGAAGCCAGGTCAGTGCAAGGAAACCTACCAGTTTAAACACATTTTACCATTTCTACCAAGAACAGGGGTCTAATATCCAGCCAGAGTCTTATCATAAGCTTGCTGATGGTTGAAAAACTTTGTGGTTTCTTTGCTAAAAGACTTCCATACAAATATAAAGTTAGGATATATGTAAATATTTGAACCTTTGTGTATAATTTTTATCTTGTGTGGATTAGATAAGTCCACAATAAATACAACCTTGTGGACCTTATTTTTGCTATAAAATCATTGAAATTGTATGTCTTATTATCAGTTCAACCTGATAACATCAATTTCCACCGTGAGTGTCCATAAACCTCTGACTGACTCTGTAATCACAAGTCTCTCCTAACGTCATTTAAGTCAACGTTTCTCCTTCCTCACGTCTCTGTCCAGGGCCTGACCAATGCCAGGGCAGCAGAGATTCTGCTCCGAGATGGTCCCAATGCTCTCACCCCTCCGCCCACCACCCCGGAGTGGATCAAGTTCTGTCGCCAGCTGTTTGGTGGGTTCTCCATCCTGCTGTGGACCGGCGCCATTCTCTGCTTTCTAGCCTACGCCATCCAGGCAGCCACAGAGGACGACCCTGCAGGCGACAATGTGAGCAAAATCCATATACCGTTGCACAGTTTCTCCATAAACACCTACATCCACATATAGCCCAACTAGACCTCATTAATGCATCCGTCACACTCAGGAGTGTGGCTTTGCTCTTCACACCTGTACAGATGTTTAACTGTTTCTCTGTCTCTTCTCCACCACAGTTGTACTTAGGTATTGTGCTCACAGCTGTAGTCGTCATCACTGGCTGCTTCTCATACTTCCAAGAGGCCAAGAGCTCCAAAATCATGGAGTCTTTTAAGAACATGGTGCCACAGGTAAGGTAGTTCCCATCAACTCTTTCCAGCTTTCCTGTCCCAGATGAAAAGCATCCCCACAGCCTAATGCTGGCACCACTATGTTTAAATAAAATATGAAATATATATCTGGAAATGTATGGAGAATGTACTTACAAACCCTTTAACTCAGTACATTAATTACTTTTAAAGATTAAACAATCTGACACATACAAATGCTTGTTCAGTAACATTAAATGTCTCAGTAAAAGTTTGATTTGGCCCTCCTGCCTACAAACATTGCACTTGAGGTAATACCCATTTGTCAGTTAATATACTGACAAGCAGACAGTATTTAAATAATTAGATGCTGTCTGCTTTAATATCTAATGCTTTAAATTTACTGGATTATCTCATATTTTACATAGTTGAATGTAAGAAGACCTCAAACTCCTCAGAAGCAGTTTAATAAAATGTTTATGTATTTCCTAACCCGTGCACCTGCAGCAAGCGCTGGTGATCCGTGAGGGTGAGAAGGTGCAGCTCAACGCTGAAGAAGTGGTGGCCGGAGATCTGATTGAAGTAAAGGGAGGAGACAGGATCCCTGCTGACATCAGGGTGGTTTCTGCTCACGGCTGCAAGGTACAAATACAGACTCAGATAAATGCAAATGTCAGTCTACAGAGGAAGCAGTTTATGCTGGAAATTATATACATTTTAATGTATTTTATAATAAAACATATCTTTCTTCCACTTTGTTTTGTTCAGTTGACTATTAAACCCTTTTATATGTTCCAGAAAAACAGAATTATTTTAGGTTTAACTGGTGTGCTGCCTTATTGAGAACATCATAAAAGGCTGAAGTTAGTGTCAACATGCAGGAAGGCCAATTAAGTTCTGCTTCTTAACTCATACAACTATCTGTCTTATATTTTTGTGCCATCCGACAGGTGGATAACTCCTCCTTGACGGGAGAATCAGAACCACAAAGCAGGTCACCTGACTGCACCCATGACAACCCTTTGGAGACTCGCAACGTTGCTTTCTTCTCCACCAACTGTGTGGAAGGTACTGGCAGTACTGGCATAATGAACTATACACAATATGCTGAGTTATTCTGTACATGTGTAGCTCGCACAACAAGTATTGGCAGCTGTGAAAAGCATAAGAAGCCTTAAAATAATATTTTTATTGCTTTCGCAAAATCTCACACTAAAAGTATTTAGAAAAACCCCGTCATTAATTTGAGCACATTATGTACCTGAGGAAACAAAATCCCATTTTAAGATGTGAATTGATTTATTGATATCATTTTACATTTCTGCTTTACTTGTCAAGCTGATTAGCATGAAAAATAAACATGAAGGGATACAGAAGACCATTTCTTGTATGGACTTTTCAAAATGGGAAAGACATGGCACATGTCAGTCCACTAAGGCAGATGGGTGTTGATCTTAACGATTAATAATATTGGCTATGAGGAAATAGCCACTTCCCGGAATTTGCTATTATTCACAGTCAGATTATAATAT
Organism: Girardinichthys multiradiatus; assembly: GCF_021462225.1. Lineage (NCBI taxonomy): Eukaryota > Metazoa > Chordata > Actinopteri > Cyprinodontiformes > Goodeidae > Girardinichthys > Girardinichthys multiradiatus. Next base: position 32,197,823 of record NC_061796.1, read on the forward strand.
AAAAGTTTAAAACAGCAGTTTCCAAAATGCGTTCCGTGGGCTATCTTTGGTTGTCTGAACAATTCTGTGCCACTCGCGAGCACTATTCAAGGGAGATTTTCATTGTCCTTTCAAGTAAGATGTTGACTTCTTAAAATGAAAAGTGTAATGTACAACACAAAGCATTTGTCTGTTATTTACCACATTTTTATCACGTTTTCATTGTAGTTTTGTACTAAATAAACCACAAACATCCTGCGACTTTTACTCAGAAGGAGATACGGGTGCATCTTTTCATTGTATTTGGTAAAATAGCAGCAAGCTTTCTCAAAAAAAACAATTTAGGAAATTTGATATTTATTTTGCCCTGTGATGGACTGGCGCCCTGTCCGGGGTGTACCAAGCCTCTTGCCTGTAGACTGCTAGAGATAGGCATCAGCTCCCTCGTGACGCAGTATAGAAGAAGCGGTATAGAAAATGTGTGGATGGATATTTTTCTTTTCATAACAGAAATGTTTTCATATTAATTTACCAATCCATTATGTTTGGTAATTTTATAGAAATATTATTATTGAATATTATTTTATTGCTGAACAGGCATGCATAAAAATAAAGGAACAATATTTTTTTTTTGTTATTAAAAATAGATTATATTTTGTTACCTATACATACTTTAAATTTTAAGATTTTGGCCCAGATGCCAAAATGTTTGCAGAACGTTTGTTTAAAACAACTAGAACAGTGACCAACAAGGCTGCAGGTTTATTTTGCCACCAAAGTGTGGTAAAAGTGGTAAAAAACATCTCCAAACTACAGCAAAGAGCAGCAGCTTGGGGTAATATAGTTTCCGTTACAACCATTTATTTCAAGGCTTTTGTACACATCTTTACCAGATGTGAAGGATGCTATGGTTTTCTCTGAAAACGTAAAGAAAAAGCACAATTTCACAAAATATTTAATAGGATGTTGATGATTTCACTGATTTTGTTGGAATTGGTAATTTTATCAATTTTTTCTACTGATGCATTATATGGGTGGATGTCTCTCCGAAACAAGCTGTCTTACGTTTCTGTAAATGTGTTGTTTTTTTGTCTAATCAGGCACAGCACGTGGTATTGTCATCTACACCGGAGATCGCACAGTCATGGGTCGCATTGCTACTCTGGCCTCAGGTTTGGACACCGGCAAAACCCCCATTGCCAAGGAGATCGAGCACTTCATCCACATTATAACGGGCGTGGCCGTCTTTCTGGGCGTGACCTTCTTCATCCTGGCCATCATCCTGGGTTACTCCTGGCTGGAGGCTGTGATCTTCCTTATTGGCATCATTGTGGCTAATGTGCCTGAGGGGCTGCTGGCCACAGTCACTGTAAGTGGGCAGTGGTTCTGGATTAGCATCATTTAGAAAAAATGTCTCTATTTTTACAGGGCTTTTTTTTATTACTTAATTTTTCACACTATGAACATAAAAAAACAGCATGTAATATGCTGTGTTTCAGATGTCCTATTTATATACAGTGACTATTAACATAATTTAACATTATAAGTGTGTACCTGCAGGTGTGTCTGACATTGACTGCCAAGCGTATGGCGAAGAAGAACTGCCTGGTTAAGAACTTGGAAGCTGTGGAAACCTTGGGCTCCACCTCCACCATCTGCTCTGACAAGACAGGCACCCTGACCCAGAACAGGATGACTGTGGCCCACATGTGGTTTGACAACCAGATCCATGAGGCTGACACCACAGAAGATCAGTCAGGTAAGAGAGGAAAGGGCATATGGCACAGGCGGTGTTGGCGTCTGCAACATGTTGTACAGCATAAACGGGCTCTAAAATGTTGCCGTAATACCCGTCCCTCTCGTCCTTCCCTCAGGTGCTTCTTTTGACAAGAGCTCAGCAACGTGGCAGGCTCTGTCCCGTATCGCTGCTCTGTGTAATCGTGCGCAGTTCAAAGCTGGCCAAGACCCTCTGCCCATCCTGAAGCGAGATGTGGCCGGAGACGCCTCTGAGTCGGCTCTGCTTAAATGTATCGAACTGTCCTGCGGCTCAGTCAGGTCGATGAGGGACAAGAACAAGAAAGTGGCCGAGATCCCCTTCAATTCCACCAACAAATACCAGGTGAGCTGTTTCCTCAATATATTTGCCTGCAAACAATGTTTACTAACTTTATTATCAATGTATTGCAAAAGTATTCATACCCCTTCAACAAATTTTTTTTTGGGGGGATTTTTTGGCTGCAATTACAACTTCAAGTCTTGTACCAGCTTTGCACATCTGGAGACTGAAATCTGAATTGTTTGCCCATTTTTCTTTGCAAAATAGCTCACGTTCATTCAGATTGCATGGAGAACATTGGTGAACATACATTTCCCAGATTTACAGCAGGTTTCCAACTAGATTCAATTCAATTCAGGTTTTATTTATTTAGCGCAAATTCACAGCACGTGTCGTCTCAAGGCACTTTACAAAGTAAATTTAATGGAATCATACAGATTTCAAGTCAGGTACATATATTTCAATTAATCCTAACTATTGAACAGTGTAGTCAGATTCAGTTTATTATTCAAATTGGTTAAAAAATCTTTCTATCTTGGCAAACCCAGCAGATTGCATCGAGTCAGAGATTTGTAGCAGTCGCGACAGTGGACAGTCACTGGCGTTGACTTTGCAGCAATCCCTCATACTGAGCATGCATGTAGCGACAGTGGAGAGGAAAACCTCCCTTTTAACAGGAAGAAACCTCCAGCAGAACCAGGCTCAGTGTGAGCGGCCATCTGCCACGACCGATTGGGGGTTTGAGAGAACAGAGCAGAGACACAAAAAGAACACAGAAGAACTGATCCAGGAGTACTTTCTATTGGAAAGAAAAGTGAAACATTAATCGTTATAGCTCCTTTAGAGGCTTCATCTTGGAGAGAAAGACGGCTAAGCAGAGGAACTCTTAGCCAGTTTTTAAGTCTAGAGTATGAAAGAGAGAACATAAGGTCACATAGGTCAGGACTTTGACTGGGCCACTCTTACACATAAATGCTTCGACCTAAACTATTAGATTGTAGCTCTGTCTGTATCTTTAGGGGTGATGCCCTGTTGAAAGGTGAAATTCCACCCTATGCTCAAGACCTTTCCAACATCTAACAGGTTTTCTTCCAGTATTGCCCTGTTTTTAGCTCCATCCATCTTTCCATGATCTCTGATCAGCTTCCCTTTACCCCCTAAGGAGAAGCAGCCCCACAGCATAATACTTCCAACACCATGTCTCACCCTGGGGTTGTTTGTTTTTTTTTCATTTTAATCTGCAGGGTTAATTTTTCATCACAAAAATATTCTCTAACTGACCTCTGAGCCCTTCGAAGAACAGTTGTATTTATACTGAGATTAAATTACAGACAGGGGGACTCTTTTTAACAATTATGTGATTTTATTTTGGAGTAGTGCTGTAAGAAAGGGGTGAATGCAAATGCATGCAACACTAACCAGATGTTTTTTATATAAAGAGTTTGTACATGATACACAATTTACCTTCCACTTCACATTTATTCACCACTTTGTGCTGGTGTATTAAATAAAATCCCAATAAAATAACTGAAGTTTGTGCTTGTAACGCAACAAATTATGGAATGGTTCTAGGGTTGTGAAAACTTTTGCAAGGCATCTTATTTAGCAGGGGTCTATCTTAATCTCTGTTCTCCTCATGCAGCTATCAGTACATGAGACAGAGGATCCCAATGACAACCGCTACCTGCTGGTGATGAAGGGAGCCCCTGAGAGGATCCTAGATCGTTGTTCAACCATTGTAATTCAGGGTAAAGAGCAGCCTATGGATGAGGAGTTGAAGGAGGCTTTCCAGAGTGCCTACATGGAGCTGGGAGGACTGGGAGAGCGAGTACTGGGTGAGGATCCGCACTGATAAAGATAGATGATAAATGACAATGTAATGATAAGGTTCAGCAGGATAAAATGTTGATTTTACTGACATATAGTTGTCATGGTGTGGTTTTGGATCGGACCAAAATACAGACAAGAGCTCGGTAGCCGCATCTTAGTAATTCTTCAATTTATTTACAAAGGACAAAAGTCATAGCAAACACACTGCAGGTACGAATCAGAGTCAGGATACAAGGACTTACAAAGACACTGCAGGTACTCGAGGCAAAAACGTAGCAAAGATTTCCAAAATGAAGCAAGAACAAAGCATAGACATGGTAGGGAACGGGGTTGTGATGAACACAAGGAACCAGCAATGAACAAAGACACAAAACCAACTTATATACTGAGGGATAACAAAGGCAGATAATCAACGGAACAGGTGTGACAAGGAGGCAGGGAAGCAGAAGGAACAGGTGAAACAAATACAAAGGCTGAGGATGGGCAAAGTAACTAATAAACAATAAACAGAAACACAGACCAAGCAAACCTATAGACAAAGATAAATAATCAAATGGGGAATAAGAAAACTAGAATAATCATGACTAAAGTAAACAGAGAAACTAGAGGGAACATAGGAACAACAATAACAACCTGAGAACAAACAAAGAACCTATAAAGAAAACCTGAATACAAAAGTAAACAAACCTAACCACACTGACTGAATTAACTGGAAAGGAAACAGAAAATAAACTAGTAAACAAGAAGAGTGCAAAGGAACAAATAATAAAACACAATTAAACACAAAGATACTAAAGAGAAATAAAACTAGAGAATCCAGGGAAGACCAAGAACTATAATAATAATAATAATAATAATAATAATAAACCATACCAAGTAATAAGAAAACAACCATAAAATAACTTAATGAGGGAGGAGAACAAAAAACACCAGGAGGCAGTAGAGGTAGCACAACAAACTAATAAACTTAATAGAAACATCTAGACAAAATAAACCATCACAAGAAACCATAAAATAAAGTCCAAAATGTAACTCTGTGACAATAGTATGCACAATTTGATTTGCTGAATATTTAGAAGCTTTTTCCAGAAATAGACAGAGAGACAAAAAAATAAAATGTTTACAGAATTAAAACTAGCATCATTTGCCTTCTCCTTTCAGGCTTCTGCCACTGGCTCCTACCAGAAGATCAGTACCCCAAAGGTTTTGCCTTCGACACAGAAGATGTTAATTTCCAGACAGATAATCTTTGCTTCGTTGGCCTCATATCTATGATCGACCCTCCTCGTGCTGCTGTTCCAGATGCTGTCGGAAAATGCCGGTCTGCTGGTATTAAGGTGAGCTAATTAATACTAAATCATTGCATTGCATAGATTTTTAAGATGGACAGAAATTGAAATGTGTTCCTGTTGTAGGTTATTATGGTCACTGGCGACCACCCAATTACAGCCAAAGCCATTGCCAAAGGAGTAGGCATCATCTCAGAGGGAAACGAGACAGTGGAAGACATCGCAGCTCGTCTTAACATACCTGTCAGCCAGGTGAACCCAAGGTAAAGAATTTACAGTTAAATACACACAGGAAGCAAATGCATAGCTTTCAGTGAGACCACAAGTGATGTTATGCATGTTCAAGCTTTTACTGTTTATAATCAGGGATGCCAAAGCCTGTGTGATTCACGGCTCCGACCTGAAGGAACTATCTCAGGAACAGATGGATGATATCCTGAGGAATCACACTGAGATTGTGTTCGCCCGGACCTCCCCGCAGCAGAAGCTCATCATTGTGGAGGGATGCCAGAGACAGGTTGGGACATTTTGACATTGTTTTAATGAAGGAGTTTTAAAGAAAGATTGTTCTTTTCTAGAGTTAGTTGTCTTCTTCAGACATGTCATACTGTTTCACCAGCAGGTGGTGCTAGACATCCAGCAAATTGCCATCTCCAGGTCAAAAGGATACAGCTGAAACATAAAATTCCTTTTTTAGTTTAACTGAAATACAAATCTCTAATTTTAATATGATTTTTATGTTTTACATCAGAAAACAAATTCAACCTGTCAATCATTTTCCTATTTACATTTTAAAAATAAGATATTACTTATTATCTATAATATTTACAGTATTTTAGCTATTTGGTATATTTGAGTTTGACAATTTATAAAATAAAATTTAGTTTCTTTGTTTAGATGATCTCAGCATCTGTTCTCATCCCTTTTCTTCATCTCTCTCAGGGTGCTATTGTCGCCGTGACAGGTGATGGTGTGAATGACTCTCCTGCACTGAAAAAGGCTGACATCGGTGTTGCCATGGGAATCTCGGGCTCCGATGTGTCCAAACAGGCTGCAGACATGATCTTATTGGATGACAACTTTGCCTCCATTGTCACTGGAGTGGAAGAAGGTGGGAAGGCCCAGTGGAGCGAACTGAAAGACTGAGATTAAATCGATAAACTGTTAATAACGGGAACCTTAAATTTTGGAAGTGGATGGGAAATTAGATTCAAGGAAAAAACGACTGTGATGGAAAAATGTTCTTAAGTAAAAAAAATATTTAGAAATAAATGGGTAGAGAACAGCCTAATTTATGTTATTATGGCCAAATTACCAGAACATGGTTAGGTTCTGAGTTTGACTCAGCAGACTAGGTTAGTTTTAACCTATAACCTTAATTACAAAAAATAACAATATTTAGCTTAATGTGAATAATTATCATTTTTTGTTGAATTTTTCTCCAAACATTCATACTCAGTATAGAGCCCTTAATAAATTATTCCTGTCTGTATTGCGTTTATGGCCAAGTTCTTTGGTGATAGTGTGAATGTTGAACACAACTTAACATCTTAGCATGTTTTGTGTGTCCAGATGTGCATTGTCAAATACTGTCTAAAGTGATTTTTCCATTTCTTCATCATCAGGCCGGTTGATCTTTGATAACCTAAAGAAGTCCATCGCCTACACCTTGACCAGCAACATCCCAGAGATCACTCCCTTCCTGTTCTTCATCTTAGCCAACATCCCTCTTCCTCTGGGAACCATCACCATCCTCTGTATTGACTTGGGAACTGACATGGTGAGAACCTATCAAAGCCAGTTTGACAGTTTGATTGCATATACACTTTGAAACAGCTGCGCAGTATTAAAAGTTAGGATTTCCTCCTCCTTTGACAGCTTCCAGCTATTTCTTTGGCCTATGAAGCAGCTGAGAGCGACATCATGAAGCGTCAGCCCAGGAACCCATTCAGAGACAAGCTGGTGAACGAGAGGCTTATCAGCATTGCCTATGGGCAAATCGGTGCGTAAAAAAGACCAAGACTAGGTGTGCAGACGATTATACAGTTGTATGTCGAAATAGGCAGTTTCATCTGAAGAAGCATCAACATAACTTTCAGATGATACCAAGATCATGTGTGAAGGTTAAAAATGAAGACAGCTGAATTTCTGGTTTTTTTTTCTTTATATCCCTCATTTTTCTTTGAAAGATGTAAAAAGTTTATCCAAAAATCACAGAAAAACAGTCAAACATTTTTAGATATTTCCATGTAGCTATCAACACATTTAGTGAATGTTATTCTGCTTTATTGGGTACTATAAATGTCAGTTAAACGACTTCCATTATTCCCTTTATTCTACCAAAAGGCCACATCTGTTTCTCTTGAATGTGATATTCTCACCATAAATATTGACAACGAGCCATATTTACATCTTCTAAAGTACTCCGCAAAACTTTAAAAGCCCACCTAATTCCTTTATATGTTGTGTCCAGTGAATCAGACTGTGTTGAAATGTTTTAAAAGTAGTCTTAAAAGGATATTCAAGGGCTTTTGTTGGACCATGGCTGCTTTTCACTATGTTCTGTCTAACCATTGCATCTAACCATGACCCTGTTTAACGGCAGTGTTTAACGAAAACAATGTCACTTCCTCTTTCGACAAAAGAAGAAGTGTTAGGCCTTAAACATCTATCTACTGCAGATGAACAGAATCTAAAAGGCATGTCTTTAGGAAACAGTAGTCTCATTTTCTTTATGTGAATCACTCAGTCAGAAAGAGTCAGTCAGTCAGTCATTTTCTACCGCTTATTCCATAGTGGGTCGCGGGGGAGCTGGTGCCTATCTCCAGCAGTCTATGGGCGGGAGGCGGGGTACACCCTGGACAGGTCGCCAGTCCATCGCAGGGCGTCAGAAAGAGTATTATTCCAATTTTTTATTGATTTAGTTAAAGAACCTGGAACAAATTGTTCCTTTCTGACTGGCTGCTAGTGAGTGCCTGAAGATCCAGGGTAAATAGTTTATTTTCTAAGTTGTGTAGACACAGGTTCATAGCTTGAGTTCAGGAACCTTCTAGAAGACATGGGTCAGAGTTAGGTGGCTTGACAAATAAACAAAATTCAAATGAAAATGGTAGACACTCTACTGGGAAGGAGGGAAAAGACTAAATCTATAGAGAGGCTATAACTATGTAGCTGTGAGGTGATACAACATAAAGCATCAAAAGCTAACCTGTCTGTGTGTATGCTTTCACAGGGATGATCCAGGCCTTGGGAGGCTTCTTCAGCTACTTTGTCATCCTGGCTGAAAATGGTTTCCTGCCCAGTCGACTTCTGGGCATCCGGCTCGATTGGGATGACCGCAGTAACAACGACCTGGAAGACAGCTATGGACAGCAGTGGGTACGTAAATATTTTGTCTTGGTATCCTTCTTCATATTTTGTCAGATGATCTTACCTTCTGTCTGTCACTTCCTTCCTCGCCCAGACATACGAACAGAGGAAGATTGTGGAGTTTACATGTCACACAGCCTTCTTTGTCAGCATCGTCGTGGTGCAGTGGGCCGATCTCATCATCTGCAAGACCAGACGTAACTCTGTGTTCCAGCAGGGCATGAAGTGAGTGCTGGTGCTACATGCGTGTCTCCTTTAAGTCTAAATGGCTAAATTTCATCATGAATTCATCATGAAACTTGCTGCGTTTCTTCGCTCAGGAACAAGATTTTGATCTTCGGCTTGTTTGAAGAGACAGCCCTGGCTGCTTTCTTGTCCTACTGCCCTGGCATGGATGTGGCTCTCAGGATGTATCCTCTAAAGTAGGTGTCAAAGACTAATGTTGTGCTGCCTTATAAGACCTGAGATGTTTTCTGCTTATTGATTCAGTTGAATTTCTTCTTGTCTGCAGGCCTAGCTGGTGGTTTTGTGCATTCCCCTATAGTTTTCTCATCTTTGTTTATGATGAAGTACGAAAACTCATCCTTCGCCGGAACCCTGGCGGTAAGTCTTTGTTTTCCCTGGTTGTATGGAAAATGGGAGATTTAAATTTTTGTGGTTTCACTGGTCCTGCATTTATTTTACATGTTTTTTATTGAGTAAATCTCTCGGTGACTACACACTTTTATATTTTACCCTGCCACTGATTAAAGCTGTGCAGTAATCGTTCTTTGACAAGTTTTTCAAAAGCATTGTAGTTCCTGTCTCCACTCACAAGGTGTCCTTCAGGTGGAGAGAAAAAGGGGTCACTTACTGCAGAGCCATTGTCAGAATGAACTGCTGTGTGCTCTTGATAAAGGTTAAAACCATTGTCCCAGCAGCTGTCAACGCTTCTATTATTAGTCTTTTCTTGCAGTTTCTTTCATTTATATAAAACTTTTATGTCCTAGATGAGATCACGAGTCTGCCCTTCTTACCATCCTGCACTTTTAGAAGCATTAAATGTACAAGTGCATCTTAATAAATTAGAATAACACTAAAAAGTTATATTTATTTAAGTATTTCAATAAAAAAGTGAAACTCATATCTTATGTAGATTTATTATAAGTAGAGTGAAGCATTTCATGTGTTTGTTTCTGGTCATTTTGATGTTTATGTCTTAAGGCTAATGAAATCCCCAAACCCAGTTTTTTAGAACATTTAGATATTACACAAGATCAAGAAAAATGTATTTTTTACAAGGAAATATCAGTATATTCATGATCTGTATACATTCAATACTTGGTCGGACTCCTTTTGATTGAATTACTGCATCAATGCAGCGTGGCACGGAGGTGATCTGCCTGTGGTTCTGCTGAGGTCTAATGGAAGCCCAGGTTGTTCTGACAACAGCCTTTGTCTTTTCTGCATCATTGGTTCTGGCGTCTCTCATGTCCTTCATGACAATACTTTATAGTTTCTCTGTGGGGTTCAGGTCAGGCCAGTTTGCTGGCCAATCAAGCCCAGTACCACTATGGTCAGTGAACCAGCTTTTGGTACCTTTGGCAGTGTGGGGAGGTGCCAAGCCCTGCTGGAAAATGAAATCTCTTGAAAGCTTGTCAACAGAGGAAACCATGAAGTTCTCTGAAATTTCCCGGTAGACAGCTGCACCGACTTTGGACTTGATGGACCAACACCAGCAGATGACATGGAACCCCAAGTCATCACTGATTGTTGAAACTTCACCCTGCAACATGGATTCTGTGCCTCTCCACTCTTCCTCCAAAATCTGGGACCTTGGTTTCCAAATGAAATTAACATTTACTTTCAGATGGAAGTAGATGAACATTTACTTCCATCTGAAAAGAAGATTTTGGACCACAGAGTTAAAATCCAGTCCTTTTTTCTTTAGCCCTAATGTAGTTCTGACGTCTCTGGTTCTGGAGTGGCTTAACACAAGAAATGGGACAGTTGTGGCTCATGTCCAGGATATGTCTTTGTGTGGTGCCTCTCTCTTAACAGAAATAAACGCTTGAGTCCTGTCACTGCAAATAATGAATCCATATAAGAGTGTCACTTTTCAAACTGAATTGCTCAAGTAAATTACCTTTTCAATTATATTCTAATTTACTGAGATGCACTTGTCTTTTTCTCACTCAAGAATGCAAATGTGGACAAATCTTAAAATGTTTCAGTAACCGTGAATTTTTTTCTTTGTGTTTTTCTTAATTTTCACTGCAGGTTGGGTGGAGAAGGAGACATATTATTGATCAGTGTGGAACACCTTTGTTCAAGCCCCTTTACATCTTCTACCCATCTGTTCTCCCCTTCACTTCATCCTTGGCAAGACTCATCTCCAGATGCCCCCTGCCCCCCTTTTAAAGACAAAAAACGCTTTCTAGCAATTTCCATCACAACTGCCCCAAAGATTAAAAACAGCAAAAGCACCTTTACAACTTTCTACATTGCCCTGCGTCCGTTCTCCTCCTATGATACTCTTTGCATGTGTTCTCTCACTGCTGTGTACTTAAACCAATATATCTACCAAACGGCAGCTGCATATTGTGTATGTAGATTTGAATGAGCTGAAGATACAGAGGGAGTGTCTATGCTCTGCAAAAAAAAGGACCATTAAGCTTCTCCTCCTCCCTTTCCTACCCCCTCTGTATTTTAGTACTCTCGTCTCCTTTCTCACCTCGCCAGCAACCCTTTGCTTGTCCTCCAATTACACACAGATTAAAAGATCACACCGTGTGATCCCAACTCCGGCCACCACTTTGACTGCCACCTCTCGTCTCTGTCTCCTGTTTGTGGAGGATCCACAGAGTGGTTACCTCCCAGACAATCTCACTGCGTCCATTTTTTCCCGTTACTTCCATTTTCCACAATCCGTGTTGTTGTTTTTTTATATGTGGGGGCGGGAGGGATTTTGATGATTTATTTGTCTTTTTTTATTTCTGATACGGGAGAGAAGGTGTGTGAGAGCAGCTTTTGCTCATTTAGGCTTAACAAAGCACCTCTCATGGCATCCTGTCCTCTCTCTCTTTCCTTCTCTCACTCACAGCCCTCCTCTCCCTTTCCCTCCTGCCCCATTTGTCTCTGTTTGTGTGCACAGTGTGAACCATTGTCGTTATTAATAACTATTACAGTACATCCCCTTTTCTCCAAGTTGGTAAATCAACTCAGTCATTCTGTGTGCTCTAGGAAATCTATATAATTCTATACATGAATTGAAATGAGACAATAAAAAACATGTTGCAAAGCAAAGAGCATAAACAATACTGGTCAGGATATGTGTCTCTCTTTTTGTATTTTCTTTGTTTTCCGTTATTTTTTTTTGCTGGTTTCTCAAGAGGCAAATTTTCAGTGTAACAGCAGAGCAGGGTTTCAAGTTGTGTTTAATAAACCAAAAGGCTTCAGGTTCCCCATCAAGGCATGTGTGCAGGTATGATGTCGTGAAAGTGTGCTGTGGTGTAGTTCGAGTGGTGACAGTATGAGTCCATGTGCCTGGGGCCCTTATTACTGGATCCGGATCCAAGTCTTGATCCCGACTAGTCCGGCTCGGATCTGTGCACACTTGCGTGTTGGGAGACCAGTCGAAGGGGGCCAGCAGTCTCAGCTAGGTCCATCCCAGATCACAGAAAGAGATTGAAGAAGAAAAAATGAAGTCATTCAAAACTTGTAGAAATAATGTGTGTCAAATAAATGAAACCAACACCAATAAAACATCTAGAACATTTAATACAACCTAAACCTGCGTCTTTGGTTTTGATTTTGTGTCATAAGGTTCTTCTGTCTTTTATGTTGAAATTCCAGTTTTCCAGACTGACATTTCCAAGTAGAAACACAAAAGTTAAATACGAATTTATGGTGAACTTACAAGTTCATGGTGAACAAGGTTCCATACTTAAAAGGGATGGATGGATGGATAGATGGATGGGTGTTTTCTACTCTATTTCATACTTAGGTATACATTTCACACCATATTCCTGGAGAACATTAGAATCAAGCTCCAGATCTTTCCAGATTGTGAATGAACCTTGGTATCAGGAGATGCATCTGATGCATTTCTTGTCCTTACTTGAACATTGTTTTAATAATATGAAACGATAAGCATCCTTTACTGAGACATTTCACATCAACCCTTGCAGCATTCCTTCATTCAGAGTTTTCAAAGATGATGTCATTTTTATATAATAATATAATATACAGGTCCTTCTCAAAATATTAGCATATTGTGATAAAGTTAATTATTTTCCATAATGTCATGATGAAAATTTAACATTCATATATTTTAGATTCATTGCACACTAACTGAAATATTTCAGGTCTTTTATTGTCTTAATATGGATGATTGTGGCATACAGCTCATGAAAACCCAAAATTCCTATCTCACAAAATTAGCATATTTCATCCGACCAAAAAAAGAAAAGTGTTTTTAATACAAAAAACGTCAACCTTCAAATAATCATGTACAGTTATGCACTCAATACTTGGTCAGGAATCCTTTTGCAGAAATGACTGCTTCAATGCAGCGTGGCATGGAGGCAATCAGCCTGTGGCACTGCTGAGGTCTTATGGAGGCCCAGGATGCTTCGATAGCGGCCTTTAGCTCATCCAGAGTGTTGGGTCTTGAGTCTCTCAACGTTCTCTTCACAATATCCCACAGATTCTCTATGAGGTTCAGGTCAGGAGAGTTGGCAGGCCAATTGAGCACAGTGATACCATGGTCAGTAAACCATTTACCAGTGGTTTTGGCACTGTAAGCAGGTGCCAGGTCGTGCTGAAAAATGAAATGTTCATCTCCATAAAGCTTTTCAGCAGATGGAAGCATGAAGTGCTCCAAAATCTCCTGATAGCTAGCTGCATTGACCCTGCCCTTGATAAAACACAGTGGACCAACACCAGCAGCTGACACGGCACCCCAGACCATCACTGACTGTGGGTACTTGACACTGGACTTCTGGCATTTTGGCATTTCCTTCTCCCCAGTCTTCCTCCAGACTCTGGCACCTTGATTTCTAAATGACGAAAAAAGTACTTTGGACCACTGAGCAACAGTCCGGTGCTGCTTCTCTGTAGCCCAAGTCAGGCGCTTCTGCCGCTGTTTCTGGTTCAAAAGTGGCTTGACCTGGGGAATGCGGCACCTGTAGCCCATTTCCTGCACACGCCTGTGCACGGTGGCTCTGGATGTTTCTACTCCAGACTCAGTCCACTGCTTCCGCAGGTCCTCCAAGGTCTGGAATCGGCCCTTCTCCACAATCTTCCTCAGGGTCCGGTCACCTCTTCTCGTTGTGCAGCGTTTTCTGCCACACTTTTTCCTTCCCACAAACTTCCCACTGAGGTGCCTTGATACAGCACTCTGAGAACAGCCTATTCGTTCAGAAATTTCTTTCTGTGTCTTACCCTCTTGCTTGAGGGTGTCAATAGTGGCCTTCTGGACAGCAGTCAGGTCGGCAGTCTTACCCATGATTGGGGTTTTGAGTGATGAACCAGGCTGGGAGTTTTAAAGGCCTCAGGAATCTTTTGCAGGTGTTTAGAGTTAACTTGTTGATTCAGATGATTAGGTCCATAGCTTGTTTAGAGACCCTTTTAATTATATGCTAATTTTGTGAGATAGGAATTTTGGGTTTTCATGAGCTGTATGCCAAAATCATCCGTATTAAGACAATAAAAGACCTGAAATATTTCAGTTAGTGTGCAATGAATCTAAAATATATTAATGTTAAATTTTCATCATGACATTATGGAAAATAATGAACTTTATCACAATATGCTAATATTTTGAGAAGGACCTGTAAATATATACTTGCTGCAGATATGTGGCAGTGATTGCAGAACAGTAGCTTTGTTTGAAACAGCTGAAATGAGCTAACATTAATCAAAGAATAAGGTGCCACCTAGTGTCTATGCCCTCAATGCACTGCTATAGGTGGAGAAGTTGGCAGCAGCCCAGGGTAATGCACCAAAACCAGTACATGTCAGCTTTACCTGACATCAACATGTGAGCTTCAATGAGACAACAGAAGTGAGTTTCATTGTGTAAAAATAAAGAATTGTGAATGTCTAGGATACATCAAAATAAAAAAGGCTGTGTTCCTGAAGCTGTTACCAAACTATAATTGTGACACCTCTCAGGGGTCATTTATTTTAAACAAACCTCTTGCCTGTCTAGTGCACAACTCCCACAAATCACACATGGTGTAATACTGCATCACCAGAGAGATACTGATTAGTTAACTTAAATACTTTGCCTGCTGTGGCAAAAATTTAGGACAAGTCCCTTTGAGAAATGTACTGATCCAAGGCTGTCTCCCTTTCACACATACACATTGTGTCACTCTCACTGACAAACACCCTCTTACTCTCACCCTGGTTCTAATTTCCCCCGTGTCTCTGCAGTGAGCTCACTGCAGTGCAACCCCCCCTCTCCCTTCTCCTCACCACCCCTACATATAATAGAATATCGATCGCTCGGCTTTGCCGCAGTGTGTAAGCGAGTGTTCCTGTGGACTAGTGCGCGTCTGGCTGGGGCCCTCCAAGGTCATTGCCATGGCAACCCGAGTATGGGGTCCTTTGACTGCGCTGTCAGGGAGCACAGGTCACAAGGGTCACATGAAGAGGGGGAACAATGGGGGAAATCAAGGGGGGAGGGGGGTGGTTGTCAGTGAATGCTGCAGTTTGGTGTGCTAGACACAGAGGAGGGATTTATGGTGTTTTATTCTGCTGTGCATTCAGACCGGACCAGAATAATAACCAAAAGGTACAGTCGAGGTTCTGAGGGCCACAGAGTTCAATGCAAGCACTGCCAAACATGCACAAACAGAAGACAACTGACGAATCAGTAACCAGGGTTTATTGCACTTCCAAAATTTCAATACAAAAACACATTTCCTGTATATGTAAACAAAAAGGACATTTCTGAAACATGCTTTAATTACCCGAATGTTCGAAGCAGATTGATTAAATATGCATACAGACAATGAGAACATAAAAACTAAAACACAGAATCCAGAATCCTTTCTCAAATTAGCATTTATTACAATAAAAACATCATTTGTGCGTAATAACCAGGCATTTTAAAGCTTTAAATGGCACTTTGCCTTTGGAAATTACTGATCATCAACAGTTTATAAATTTGGAATAGAGAATCTGTTTCTACAGCAGATGCATTACAGGGCATTGCAAAAGCTCTATCAACAGACAGAGGGTATATCAGTAAGGAGCAGATTTCTGATACAAACCAGAGGCATGAGTGGGTAGAAATATGCAGATAAAGGCTTATAATTAACAATGTGCTTTGGTTATTAAGTAACTCATTATTTGTGCATATGGTAAGTTATGTGCATGAATGAGTGTAACAACAGTTCTTTGACACGATATAAGGTGCGTTCTGGATAAAATGCCATAAGGTTAAATACATGGAATATAAGCTGTACATATAGCTTGGAAACAGGTCTCACAGCAGTTTTCACCTCAAACACCTGAAGGCTGATGCAATCATTGGGTCAGAAAGATACCCGATCGTCAATCAGAACCTGCTTCAAGTTCAGGTGGGTCATCACACAGGCTCCATGAGGAGCTCGTCCAAGTCGGATCCCTCCAGCTGTCGGAAAGCGGCATGTGAGCCAATGACAAACAACGTAGCTCCTGGATGGGGAAAGGACAAGAGGGAAAAAGGGATGTTAGACTAGAGAATATTTCAAGCATATCCATAGCTACCATAATGCATTTACAGCCCTTAAAACTGCCTTAATCAACTACAACAATAACATAAAAAAAACACAACACCCCTCATTTATCAGACACATGGGTCTACTGCTATTATCACACAAATTTATCAGTTTGGTTGTGAGAGTAGGACACCCTTAAATCCCACAGGCTGTATACATGTTTATGGCAGGGCGGACATGTGGTGGAGCAGAGAAGAATTAAGCATTATTAGTCCATACTAGTGCACAATAATGATTAGCAGCACGATTCTTTAGTGTGTTTATGGCGGATTAGTTTATTGATAATTTTTCATCAGTAAGAACTTGGCTGCATGAATGTGCCATGGGCTACACAAAGCAACCACTGCGATGACCTGAATATTTTGATAAACAAAATATTAGCATGCTTGGAGACTGACAGGGTGATAGACAACATGAAAAAAAAAAAAAACATTGTTCTGTTGGCACATTACATTAAAAACCACAAGTTCATGACCAGCATGTAAGAAAACATAAACAGTTTGTAGCTGCGTATCTCTGCATAATTGCGTACAGGAAGTGGAAATTTTCTGAATCGAACTGTTTTTTTCTTTTCACCTTGATAAGTTGCAATTCAATTGGTTCTTCTTCCTAGGCGTGTCATTATGGAGTTATGCTAAAATCTGGAACTGCATCAGTAGAAGCCACACTAGTCCAGGTGTTCTGCATGGTGGGGTTTTTGTTTTGGACACCTTTCAGCAGAAGATCAGGGAAGTGCGCATTTGAGCAAGGCCCACTGTGGCACACAACCATTTTTTTTTTTTTGCCATGCATACAGGTCCTTCTCAAAATATTAGCATATTGTGATAAAGTTCATTATTTTCCATAATGTCATGATAAAAATTTAACATTCATATATTTTAGATTCATTGCACACTAACTGAAATATTTCAGGTCTTTTATTGTCTTAATACGGATGATTTTGGCATACAGCTCATGAAAACCTAAAATTCCTATCTCACAAAATTAGCATATTTCATCCGACCAATAAAAGAAGTGTTTTTAATACAAAAAACGTCAACCTTCAAATAATCATGTACAGTTATGCACTCAATACTTGGTCGGGAATCCTTTGGCAGAAATGACTGCTTCAATGCAGCGTGGCATGGAGGCAATCAGCCTGTGGCACTGTTGAGGTCTTATGGAGGCCCAGGATGCTTCGATAGCGGCCTTTAGCTCATCCAGAGTGTTGGGTCTTGAGTCTCTCAACGTTCTCTTCACAATATCCCACAGATTCTCTATGGGGTTCAGGTCAGGAGAGTTGGCAGGCCAATTGAGCACAGTGATACCATGGTCAGTAAACCATTTACCAGTGGTTTTGGCACTGTGAGCAGGTGCCAGGTCGTGCTGAAAAATGAAATCTTCATCTCCATAAAGCTTTTCAGCAGATGGAAGCATGAAGTGCTCCAAAATCTCCTGATAGCTAGCTGCATTGACCCTGCCCTTGATAAAACACAGTGGACCAACACCAGCAGCTGACACGGTACCCCAGACCATCACTGACTGTGGATACTTGACACTGGACTTCTGGCATTTTGGCATTTCCTTCTCCCCAGTCTTCCTCCAGACTCTGGCACCTTGATTTCTGAATGACATGCAGAATTTGCTTTCATCCGAAAAAAGTACTTTGGACCACTGAGCAACAGTCCAGTGCTGCTTCTCTGTAGCCCAGGTCTGGGGAATGCGGCACCTGTAGCCCATTTCCTGCACACGCCTGTGCACGGTGGCTCTGGATGTTTCTACTCCAGACTCAGTCCACTGCTTCCGCAGGTCCCCCAAGGTCTGGAATCGGCCCTTCTCCACAATCTTCCTCAGGGTCCGGTCACCTCTTCTCGTTGTGCAGCGTTTTCTGCCACACTTTTTCCTTCCCACAGACTTCCCACTGAGGTGCCTTGATACAGCACTCTGGGAACAGCCTATTCGTTCAGAAATTTATTTCTGTGTCTTACCCTCTTCCTTGAGGGTGTCAATAGTGGCCTTCTGGACAGCAGTCAGGTCAGCAGTCTTACCCATGATTGGGGTTTTAAGTGATGAACCAGGCTGGGAGTTTTAATGGCCTCAGGAATCTTTTGCAGGTGTTTAGAGTTAACTCGTTGATTCAGATGATTAGGTTCATAGCTCGTTTAGAGACCCTTTTAATAATATGCTAATTTTGTGAGATAGGAATTTTGGGTTTTCATGAGCTGTATGCCAAAATCATCTGTATTAAGACAATAAAAGACCTGAAATATTTCAGTTAGTGTGCAATTAATATAAAATATATGAATGTTAAATTTTTATCATGACATTATGGAAAATAATGAACTTTATCACAATATGCTAATATTTTGAGAAGGACCTGTAGGTGTGTATTATATTGCCAGGTTTAATATGATGCTCTGCAGCATGATGAAGGTTTTGTTTGAGTGTTTTAGTGAAAATGTGTCTTTTTTTAACCACCTATACCTCATCAATATAAATAGATCTAATGGGCGAGGCCACTGAACCTATGAATTAACTGTTGCCAAACTAATTTACCAGCTGTTCATAAACTGGGACTGGACAGCATACGCAGGGTTGCATACCCAGAGCAGTAACACAAGGCAAGACTTAACTACCGTGGCTTAACTTACCAAAAACCCAAAACACAGCAGCACCAGCTCCAGCCAACCAGAACACAGGCAGAGAGACAAGTCCGGCTAAACTTATCTGGTGGGGAACGGTTAGCTCTTTGCCTGTTTAACAAGACAGCACAAAGGAAACCAATCAATGCGCTTAATACAGGTGTGTTTGTGCTGCTTACCGCAGGACTGATTAAACTTGATTTTTAATGATGCTTCAAATAAAGTCAAAAAGTAATAAAATTCAACCATGGAACATACATGTAAAACAGATCAATTCACTTTATGATAACTTTACTCACCAAGAAGGACCAGTTTGGACTCCAGGGACTTGAGGTGGATTATGTAGAAGGCACCAGCAAACACAGCCAAGGCAATCAGCAACATGGGCGAGCTGATACTGAAGATTAGAAACAGAAACAGGCCAGTCACTCTCAGGTTTTGAGGCAGCAATTTATATTTCATTTTAAATGTGTTTACTTCGTATAGAGTACAGAAACAAAACACTAATCACAGGACAAGAAAAATGTTTTCAGATTAGAGCAATACTAATCCAACTCATCGTAAGCCTTACATGCAGTAGAGAATGAGACCCAGAAAGATGAAGGTGTAGTTGCTGTTGTAAACTTCCACATTCTTCACCACCCTCTGACACAGCTCTCCGAAGTTTCGAGGTTTTGAGAACTTGCGTTGGTCTACAAAACTGGCCCATGGTCGAATGGACAATCTGCGCTGGTCGAACCACTCTTTAGCTACGCTGGCTGAGAGGCCTTTGGGAAGCCACAGCCTGTAAAGTAGAGGCAATGGAACATAAACATGAAAAGAGATATGAAAATGCTAAGAAATAAAATCATCTATGTAATAATATTGATATCTGCAATGAATGGCTCTTACTTGGCCAGTATTCCAGTGCCCCCTGTGCCTGTTGGATGAGCATTTTCAGCACTAAACAGATCTCCAGCCTTGCTGTCCATGTCCACAAGGCAGTTCTCTCCCTTTGGAGCGGCAGACGACATCTGAAGACTTACTGCTGAAGTAAAATTGCACAAAAAATATTTTCAAATGTTTGTATGTAAAATGCAACTAAACACTTTGATGTTAACCAGAGCTTGGCAAATATTGGCACGACAAACTCTGCTTCAGTAAAAAATTTTAAAGGAGAGTCCTGGTCTTTGGGCTTCCTTTCGTGATACTCAAGACAATATTTAGCTATCAGACAGGTACATATCAAGTTTACAAAGGGCTGCAATGTAATAAGAAAACATGCAACTGCAATATTTCACTATTGATCATTGCGATGAAGCTATATGATGTGATTAACCCACATTTTGCTCCCTTTTCTTTCCTTTTTGTCCTAATGATGTCCCTGTTATTCTATAGGAGCAGTCACATCTCAGCCACTTAATCCTGTTTCAGGTGTTGGCATCAAAGGCACTCAAAGTCCATCCATCCAGCGCGGATTCAATGCGAGTAAATTTAATGACGAACCAAAAAGTACCTCAAAGAGACTTTTGAGATTGTGATATTGTACACATCAATGCTACAGTGACAACTGCAATTGAATATGTTGTGAAGCTCTAAAATTTACCACAACCATACGGTAGAACTAATAAGCAGACCAAACTGAACTTTGCTCCAGTTGCAAGTTGGAAACTAATGACCAGGCTAACAATCATTAGGCTACAATGTGCATTTCTCAGCTTTTTTTTATTTAAACAGTTTTGTCAAGACATTAAGTGTAATATATGTTGCAAATTGCAAGGATTAGCAACAGATGTGGTGGAGATAAAAACCAAGACTTTGTTACTGCAGCTATCACTAAGTTTAAAATGTGAGGCAGTCATGTTGGATGACGTTGGTTTGAAAATGGTTTTGAACAATTTAAAATGTTTGTTATCACAGTAGTACCAGGAAATAACTTCCTACAGCTTTGCTAGGTTTCTTATTAAACTTTCTAATTTTCAATATATAGTTAAACTGTGTTTAAATACTATGATCTATCTATAAGAACCTTGCAAACCCATTTCGAATACAGGGTTGTTTGGTAAGTGGTCTTCAAAAAATGTCCCAACAACTTTAATCACCTTTAAGTATTCTTCATAGTAGTATTATTAGCATGGATCTGACCTGGAAAGTTGACTGATTCCTACCTCTGGCTGACTGATTGGTGCATCTGTAATATTTACCAAGGTAGGACTTGTTATATAAGGTAAGAACCACCTCCCTAGTTCATCCAAACTACTTTAATACACCTGTGTGTGTTTTGGCATTTTTTAACCCACTGAACCAACATAGACATTATATCTAAACTGTCTTTTATGTGTGGCAATAAAATCCTTGCTTTGGTTCAAGGTATAAAAAGAAGAAAAAAGGGGTAGTAATATTTTAGAAATGGTTTAAAAGATTTTCACAAAGCCTGGAGAAGTACAGCTCAAGAACAGTTACTCTAAGAGCTACTTTAAATACAGTATAAAAAAATAATAGAAGCTCATACGTTTTTTAGAGCCCAGTGTATAAGCGATTTGGTGGTTATAACTTAATGAATGAAGTTCCTGTTAATGCAATTACATTTATGCTAAAGCCTAAAAAACAATATTAATATATCACTTCCAGATCATAAAGCTTGCAATCTATACCAGAGCAAACTAACTCCATTAAGCACTTAAAATATATTTTTGAAAAGATTGTTGATCAAATGTTAATTCAAATAGACTGAATACTTTAGTAGTAGAGGAGTGGAAATTTACTGTCAAAAAGGGGCCTGGTCCACATCACTCTACAAACAGGATATAGAAGAAACTGTAATTTACAAACATAAATATTCTTATTTAGAGAGTCCCTTCATTGGCTAATAGCCATAAGTATGTTTAAAAAAAAACACAACTTTACCGGATATTCAAGAGACTAAGTCATGTAGCTTCTTTGCTAACGTTTACGTCAACTCTGGTGCAAGCGAATAGTTTATCTTAACATTAAACTATTTTACAGATATTCCTGAATGTATAATAAATGTCAAAGAAGATTTTTAAATGTAAATCATATTATCCATAAAACAAAATCTAGGCTCTTACTTAAAAACTTTGAGAAGACTGCTTCTTCCTTGTTGTTGCTGTTTGGGATCACGGATGTGATGTGGCTGTTGGGAGGAAAAAAAACATCTCAAGTACCCTGATGCACCACACTGCCACCTATTGGCCACACCAAGAACCTCACATTACACAGACAAGACGCTTCAGAGAATAACGCAATTTCATAATCTCTTGATATGTGTTCTAGTTTATAGTAAAATGCATATCTGGTGTATTTATAGAATATTCATTCTTGTGGGTTTAGCGACAGCGATTAGTTTTTTCAAAAAATAGCTGCTGTCCGCCATCCAGTTCATTGAGGACTCGAAGAGCTGATCGCAGATCAGTGATCTAAAAACGTGACCTTACATCACTCGTCAAGTCAGAGAGATTTGATTGGTCAGTTTCCTGACGTTGTCGTGCCGGCGTCACAGAGCACGTTGCTCTATGGAAGTTGCTAGATTTTCCAGCGGAAGAGGAGAAACAACAAGAGGACGGTGAGATTGAGTTATATACGTTGTTTTACTTAAAGAGCCAGTCTAAAATGTTTTGACGAACGGGTTTTATTCCTAAGCGTTCATAACGCTAAATTGTGTTTGCATCACAAAGGTCAAACAATTCTATAGACGTGATTTCTGTTAGCACAAACATTTAAAAACGGCATTTGCTGCTAACAAAGGAGCGACACACATGTAGCAAACTAATAAATGCTCGTTAGTTTAACCTTAATTTATCACAGGTAAAGTGACATTTTTGTTGATTTTTTTTATTATTTTTGTTGTAATGACATTGTTTCTTTTTTTTTCCAGGAACAAACGTGACAGATTACATAAACGACCACACTGCTCCGCCAATCAGCGCTGCTGCTGGGCGTCAGAAGAAAGGACTCTTTGTATATTTGGCTTCCAGCGGTTTGCTGCATTCTGGATGAACAAAGGGACAAATTAACAGTCACAGCTGACCGTTTGTTTGGCGTGTCTCAGAAACAGCGTCGAGCTGAGGACAATAAAAGGTAAATCTGTAGACCTCGTCAAAACAAATGTATTTGCGTTTAGGGCAAATTACCAATAGACTAATGCTGGGCTGATATGA
The DNA here is from genome assembly GCF_021462225.1 of Girardinichthys multiradiatus. Lineage (NCBI taxonomy): Eukaryota > Metazoa > Chordata > Actinopteri > Cyprinodontiformes > Goodeidae > Girardinichthys > Girardinichthys multiradiatus. The sequence continues at coordinate 32,220,875 of NC_061796.1, forward strand.
GATACAGGTGCGTCTAATAAATTAGAATATAACCGAAAAGCTGACTTATTGGTGTGATATGAATGTATTATACACACAGAAATGTATTTGAAATGTTTCTTTCTGTAAATTTTAATTATTATGGCATATAGCCAATGAAAACCCCCCGAAAACTGTTCCTTAGTTATTGACACCTTCCACAAGGATGTAAAACCACAAAATGTTATTGCTGAAGAAGCTGGCTGTTACAACAGTGCTGTATCCAAGCATACAAGTGGGAAGATTGGTGGAATGAAAAAGTATTGTAGAACAGGCTGCATAAGAACTAGGAGTAACTGGAGATGCTCATTTAATTTTCCAGTAGGACTTGGCACCTGCTCACTGCCAAAAATGCCTGTACTTGCTTTTATGAACATTGTGCTTGATTGGCCAGCTAGCTACCCTGATCTATTCAATTCAGTTTTTTTTTATATAGCGCCAATTCACAACACATGTCGTATCAAGGCACTTCACAAAGTCAATTCAGTCGATTCATACAGATTTCAAGTCGGGTACATACATTCCAATTAATCCTAACTATCAAACAGTGCAGTCGGATTCAGTTTATTATTCAGAGTGGTTAAAAGTTTTTTTTTATCTAAGGAAACCCAGCAGATTGCATCCAGTCAGTGACTTGCAGCATTCGCTCCTCCTGGATGAGCATGTAGAGACAGTGGACAGTCACTGGTGTTGACTTTGCAGCAATCCCTCATACTGAGCATGCATGTAGCGACAGTGGAGAGGAAAAACTCCCTTTTAACGGGAAGAAACCTCCAGCAGAACCAGGCTCAGAGTAAGCGGCCATCTGCCACGACCAACTGGGGATTTAAGAGAACAGAGCAGAGACAACAAGAACACAGAAGAACTGATCCAGGAGTACTTTCTACGGGAAGGAAAGTGAAACATTAATGGTTATAGCTCCTTTGGTGGCTTCATCTAGGATAGAAAGAGCTAAGCAGATGAACTCTGAACCAGTTTTCAAGTCTAGAGTATGAAAGAGAGCATGTACAGTTAGTCACAGTAGAAGCTCAGCCAGTAGCTATGTCTAGGAGAGCCAGGTTTTAACACTGAAAGACAGGTCAAAGTGTATCATCTGTATAAGGTGAGCATTAAGTTGTTGGCAGCATCAGCTAAGTCTATGTCCCCCTCCAGGAAGGTGCCACAGCTAAACACAGAGCCAGGTCAGATGTAGTTTCTAGACAGAGAAAAAACAGAAAGAGAACATAAGGTTAAAAGCTGAAATGGAAGCAAATAACACAAAATTGGAGAGTAGTATGAGAATGTAGCAGAGAGAGTGAAAGTAGTCATTATGCCCTCCAGCAGTCTAAGCCTATAGGAGCATAACTACAGAGATAGCTCAGGATAACCTAAGCCACTCTAACTATAAGCTTTATCAAAATGGAAAGTTTTAAGCCTAGCCTTAAAACATAGACAGGGTGTCTGCCTCACAGACTAAAACTGGGAGCTGTTTCCACAGGAGAGGAGCTCAATAACTAAAGGATCTGCCTCCCATTCTACTTCTAGAGACTCTAGGAACCACCAGTAAACCTGCAGTCTGAGAACGAAGTGCTCGGTTAGAAAAATATGGAACAATCAGATCTCTGATGTATGATGGAGCTAGATCATTAAGGGCTTTATATGTGAGGAGATCTAAACCCTACAGAGAATAGTTTGTGCATACCGAAGAGGAAGAAGGAAGGTTTTCATTCACTGTAAGCCATAAACATTAAGATTAACTGAAATAAATACTTAACATAACACTTAACATATCAACTTTTGTGTAATAAATCCAATATACAATTTTGTTTTTTAAATTCAGTAACCTGAAATGAATTTTAATGAAAGTTGTATTTATTAAGATGAACCTGTAACTTGGGCTTTTGATATCTACTATTAATTTGGTATTGCTGTTTGTTTATCTACCCTATTTCTGATTTAAAAAGAAATACTAAGTTTTCTAACAGAACTACCCTCTAAATAAAACCAGCATTTACTCTTCAGTTTTTTTATTATAAGATTCTGATCTGAATCCAACCACTGGACTTAAATTATGTTGTAAATATTTACTAAGCAAATAATGCCAAACAAAACCAATCAAGATACAGCAAAATAAAAATTTGCATAAAATTACAACACAGATTCTCAAGTTAAGCCAGCATGTTTCTGACTGTAGCCACTCCCACAGCTACTTCTTCTCCATGGAAACTACCAAAACACAGCCAGTCTGCCTGTTAAAATCTAGCTCAACAATCATGCCTATTCTATGGATTTGTTTTTTGATCTAATTTGAGTACATGTATGCTTCTTGATATCTATACTTGTGTGTTCTGCTGTTTTAGAGCTAAGATTTTCTTGTTAAAAGTAATATTTATTTATCTTTCCTGTTGAATAGTTTCAGACAAGAAGAGACGGTGGAAAAGAACCATAGGCAAACCCAGACCATGGCTGCAGTTCAGTACCCAGAGCGCACCCTCTTGGACTCACTCCACTGGGATGAAACCGAATGCCTAAACTATTACGGGATGCTCTCTCTCCATGAGATGTTTGAAGTAGTTGGCTCTCAGCTAACAGAAGCGGACATTGAAGTTCTGTCTTTCCTTTTGAATGAAACCTACCCTTCACCACACCCTCTTGACCCGGCAGGCTGGACAGTTGAACCCGCTGAAGACAATCCAGAGGACTCGGGTGTAGCTCCAAGTCCACAACTGTTGAGAGCATGGAGGCGGTTAAAGCACAACGGCTCACAGCAGCCCTTAGAGGACTTTAAGCCTAAAAGTGGTCTTGAGTTGTTGCTCGAGCTTGAGAAGAGGGGATACCTCAGTGATGGTAACCTGGAGCCACTGCTGCAACTTTTAAGAGTGCTTACCCGACACGATCTTCTGCCATTTGTGTCCCATAAGAGGAGGAGGACAGGTAATCATTTTTGATCACAAGTCATTTTGCTGGCTGTTGCCACTTATTAATCATTCATCTCTTCTTTTTCATTTGTTGGATAGCTAGTATTTAATCTGTGTTCTTCAGTCTCTCCAGAGAGAATTGGACAGAGGTATGAACTAGATAAAACAGAACTGGTGTTCGGATTACAGCATAGCTGCAGACAGGCAGATATGCCACTTCCATCCTTCACACAACAGTTAACAACCGGTAAGTTTGGTGACTTATGCTTTTTATTTGTAGAATATCTTTTATTCTGTAAATGCCAATACTTCTATAGTGCCTTGTAATAATATTCATACCTCTTTTCACATTTTGTCCCATGACAAACAAAAATGATCTGACTGGGATTTTATGTTATAAACTGTAACTGTGAAGTAGAAGTAAAAAATAATCGTTGGTTGCAGTCCTAGATGGAGCTAAATATTGTAGAATCGTGAAGAAAAACCCGTTTGAGGCTACAACAGGTTTTAGACTGTCTGTTAGTGTGTCTTTTGGTGGCACATCAGCCCTGAACACAGCCAGAGCTACAAATTACTTGTTTAGATCAAAGCACTTTAATGTGTTAGAACGATCAAGTTAAAGTCCAGACCTAAACCTAACTGAAATACCCTGATAGTTGTGGTTATAATGTGGCAAAATGTCAAAGAAATCAAGCATTTTGAATACTTTTGCAAAGCAATCTATTATGAAAATATTGGCTTTCTGCTGTTTTATCTTTCTAGAGTTCTTATATCTACATGATGTTACAGTCTTTTGTTTTTCTAGTCTGTTTACAAGAAGGAACCAGAAATAACTGTGGCAAATGAAAATGTCCTGTTTTTGCCCATCTGTTACAATCCCAGTAGTGACACGCGTGTTCCGTGCGTTTTCAGATATTTACCCTCCTGCAGCTGGGTCATCTGCAAGGACACGGAGGAAGAAGAGAGGACATGGCTGGAGCCGTAAGCCCAAGAAAGCAACCAGACAGGTCCAGCCACTGCCTCTCCCACCAGCACCTCAGAAAATCTCATGCGGTAAGTGCAGTGAATACATGTGCAACATGTCCTCCTTCAGTCCTTCACCCTTTGCTTTCAGAAGCACTTTCATCTTTTTTCTCCTGTTTACTGTTTTCCCTTCATTTAGATAATATCGAAAAACATACGATCGTCAGTCTGTTAACATCATCGACAATTCTCCGTGTTTCATTTACTGATGCCTAAAAGTGATGTTGTTCATCTCTGCTGAACCTCAGCTTGAATCATTGCGTTTGCTGACAAAGTTCGTTATCTTTCTCACCATAAAAAGTCAAACAAGCCATCTGTTCATTTAGATGTGCTACTCCACACAAAGATCCACACAGCAGAGCAGTAAATTGCTGTATTTACCTTTTAGTGGAGATAAAAAATAAAGGTTGGAAATAATGTTAACACTTTAGGAAGTGTTGTGCAATGAATGGGACCTTATTGGTCATAACAATAGAGAGCATTTCGCCAAACAGTTAATCCGTCAAAATAACAACAGAGTATGCTTTCTTACTCGTCTGTCTCATCATATCTGCCAACGTACAGTTCGAGGTATAAAATTCCCGACCTCAGTTCTGTTTTTGGACAGAAATAATGTCACCGTCACAATTTTCTACTTTCGTCTTTTGGATCACCGAAATCTAAACTATTCAAGCTGTTTTCAGTGTTTTGCTCTTATAGGATGGACAGTATCTTAATAACGTTCTCACACAGCATCAAAGATTTTTTTTCTGATTTTTCACCTTGAGCTTCCTTACATTCTTGTGTCCTCATATAACATTTTTCTAACCCATTGGTCTGTGTTCAGCTGCTGCTACTACGAATGGAAACTGGTGGCTACTCCCTGTTCTTTTTGTCTTTACTTTCGATCCAAGTGTTTAGTCCTGTCAACTTGAGAGATGCCCTTTGTTCTGCTTTGTTGTGCTGCTTTTATCTAATTTACCTTCAGTATTTGTAAAGTATAATTTAACTGAACTAAACTCATGAAGGTATCCGAAGTTGGTTCCTACAAAAGTGAAAACATCCTTGAAAAAACCCTTAACCATCCTAAAAAGAAGTTGTTAAACTCTTGTTGAGTCATTAACTCAACAGAAAATGGGCACTAAATACCCCTGCGGTAGTTTATAGCAGTTGTTACTTGATTTTTATGTGGGATGGGTATCGAGCTCCGACACAGACTCTTCCGAGTTCCTTCCTAAAACATTAGTTATTGAAAGGAATGTTTTAATATTAAAGAAACACTATCTCTATTAACGTCTAAAGACTTTAATGGAAAATACCATCTATATAACATGAACACTGCAGTATTTAACAAATCGCTCCCAGCGTTGATATTTGGAACCGAGTCATGTAGAGATAGAGAGAAAACCTACCTAAAACTTTAAAGGATTTTCTTTAAAAGCAAGTTTAGTATATAATTTAAAATTCACTCATTTAGTGAATGTGTACGTTTTGAATAAGCAACTTTGAGTTGGCCAATACATGTCTGTAGTTTAAATAAAATGTATTTTAAAAATAATGACCACCTTATTGATCAATTAAATGAAATATAAAGAGAAATAATCAATTTTATTCTGGAGGATATGCAGCTTTTCTTATTCCAACATAGCTGGTGTTTCCTAATTCCTCGTCATTCACTAATTAAGCTTCCTAAGGCCCCCCTCACACACATTAAGAATCAGGCAAAACATGGATTGTCTTTGCTGGGTCTTGAAGAGGTCTTCTGAAGTGCATCAAAAATGCAACGTTCTTCCTATTACACATTACTGTTTTGAGTGCGAATATAACGTATGCAGTGAGATCTTGTTGGTTCTTTATCGTGGTAGTGGCACGTAGCTTATCCATACTTTGTTGCCATTGGTGTAGCACTGGTGGGGAGTGTCTATCGGAGATTTGAAACACGGAAAGAACACATTAGCCTCATCATATCCACACTAGACTGGATGTACTCAAGTACAAGAAATGTATTGTAACACTCTGGGCACCAGGACTGCCAATGCCATTACATCGTGCCATGCCTGTGTCTACACCAAAAGGTATCTCACCAAGCAGCTACAACGAATAATCAAGAGTCACGATTAGGTCACTGGCACATAGGGGCCAGTTTTGCTTTGTTCTCAGTTGGGGAGAAGCGCACACTCCACCAAATTGCACATGGACTGGTTGCTGGGAGACCAGAGGAAGTTTTTAGTTTTAACAGGCAGCAGTTCAAATGTCAAGTGCATTTCTCAAAGAGAAACTCTGAATCTGTAGGAGTCCTTTCATTCTGATCTCCTCTACAGCAAGGTTAAAACTGATGGTGCAGGTGCAGAAGCCTCCAACATATATATTGGGTTAATTATGTAGACTGTGAGGAAACATCCTTGCGCACGTGTGATTTCTGTGGCAAGAGCATTGCATTGGGATGCCCAGCGATTCAGCAAACAAAAAGAGATTTGATAAGTGCCTTCATGCTAAAATTTCCAAAATCGTTGGTTTTTTTGGGGGGGGGGTTTGTCCCACATTTTGCTTGACCCAGCAACACTCGAATGTGATTGAGGTTCTGTACACTGCATAGTCTTAATCCTGTGTGAAGGGGGCCTAAGGCATCTGAGGCGTGTCACCTACAGACAATCATACAGACAAATATTCATCAAATATTACACTTTTAAGCAACTTCCACAGCATTGTGACAAATCAGTCCACTTAATCTTGAGTGTTAGTGTTACACAGCTTTGAAATGTATATTTTTCACAGCGTGCCTTTATTTGGGCTCAAAATAATGCAAAGAGGCATCTAAACAGCAAGATGTATTAACTTTAGTATCCATGTCAACTAAACCCTAATGATACCCATCCCATTATCATTCAGTGCAGGACTAATCAGCACCAAGACATGACTATTACACTATTAAACTTTTGTTTTCCCTTGTGTTGCTTTTAAAGGCCCGTCTCTGCCTGAAAATACAAAATACTGACTAAACCAAAAGCCCGATCCCGACTTGATCAAAATAAAATCTCAGAAAGAAGACAGCCCACCCATAGGTGTTAATTTAAGTGATGTGCCTGTGAACATGCTGCTGTCTTGACTCAACATTTGATTCCACCAGGTTGACTCCGATTGTGACTCAGATCGAGTTACCTAAGACACAATGGATCACGAAGACAGAGATCGAGACTGAGGAACAAAACAAAAAAGTCTTTCACTCCACTCTGTGCATACGTGCCGCAGTGTGCGTGATCAACTCAGTCATGTGCTCTCACAAGTCTGGGCCGATGCCTAAGGTAAAAAGAGGCTCTCCTCCTTGTGACAACAGGGGGTGGAGCTGCTACTTTGCTCTGTATACGATGCTTGTCTATCATAATATAGGTGCTCCTTACCTGGTCCCTTATCATCAAATTTAGTTTGCTTTTAGAGAAATCATCCTTTTGTTATTTAGTCTTGTTCACTGTCAGAAAAAAAAACGTGTCACAGAATCTCGATTCCCTCCTGTTCTGTCAAGAGTTTAGTGTTTTACCGAACTGACCAGAGTCCTCAGCAGTACGCTACGAATCCCTCTCACAAGTCTGCAGTGCGTGTTCAAAAGTAAAACTACCAAAAAGTAGGGATCTCTGGATAGATCTGCTTCACTTAAGTCATGCCAATTTGGAGTTTAATATGCATCTAGTGGGTTTAACAGTTCCACAAATATGGCCAACATACAGTTTAAAAGATGACTTAACCATAGTTAAGAAAACAACATGTCTGCTTTTCTCTGGAACAAAATAATGTAAAGAGGAAAAACAAGATGCATTGGGCTATAGGTTTCAGAGTTTGTGTTTTATCTCCAGAACCCAAATTATTTCCATCTTTCCAGAGAGAACCCTGACTGCAAAGAGATATACCAATCAGAGTTTTGTGGCCGATATCCAGTTTTGTAAAGCTTTCACCTGCCAGTAGTTATTTTAACAGAAAAACTAGACCCTTTACCTTAAATCTTGGGATTTTCTTTAAATGGCTGGTTATATTTTAAAATGTATTTAAACACAGAGTCCGAAAACTCTGGAACAAACAGCCTTTGCTGGAACATGTTTAGCTTCCCCAAGATCTATCGAAGTCTCTCGCTTTGTTAAAAGTTTATGGTGTCTTTTTAGACACAACTGCCCCTTTTGTCTCCTTCAGATTCATTTTAATCGCCTGAATGATGGCTTCAAAATGTATTTATGCTAAGTAGGTTAAAAGACAAGAGGACTGCTGCTATATTGAGATGATTGTGTGTACCTAAAGTTGTTTTGTAATGCAGTAATGACCATAGGATGATACATTTAGCCTAATATTACTTGTAGAAAACATCATAATTAATTAAATTTAGTCTTTAATAGTATACTGGGAGAATATGGCTAAAAGGATAAAGAACAACAATTATGTTGGTCATATTTGTAGAAAGAGCCTGCATTGTAAAAAACGGATGTCAGTGTCTGAGGACCAGCCTTGCTTTTCTTTTCAGAAAATCTAAGATGGCTGCCGCTTTAAAGAAATAACTCAGGTTTTTTTTTTCTCAAGCAGTTCTGAGAAAACGGAGTAGTGCTCTGCTGAGGGAAGCTCGTGCTGTATCTTATCTCTGCAACCCGTGTGAGACCCCTTGTGTGTGTTTGTCAAGACGGAGCAGAGATAGATAGGGCAGTTCAGTCCATCTCTGGCCCCTAGCATTTCAACAGACCTTAAAAAGTCTCTCTTGTCATGACTCATCTCTGAGACCATTTTCACCAGTGTCTGAATTAAATTGTGACAATGAGGACTGCTATTATTGCTGTTCCTATAAGGGGTGCTTGGGGAGGCCTATGCTTGGCTTAATTGACCCTGTTGATTACCCTTCACAGTTGGATCCTAAATTTTTTGTTGCCAAGGTTGAATGTTAGAAAACTGTCCAACATAAGAGTAATCCCAAGCATTCCAGTGCATCGTAAGGGCACATTTAGAGTGTCTGGATTGATTAAGTTGACAATGATACCCACTGGCCAGTCTGAAACTTGATTACAACTAAGAAGTGCCTGCTTGATGTTGAAGGAAAAAAAGCAAACCTGGTCAACCATCATCCAACACACTTGTGCTTGTCTCTCTTTCTCTTTCTGTATTCGCAGTTCTAAACAGTCCCAACGTGTGTATCAGGAAAACGATATCCTTACACACAATGAGAGAGCGAGAGATCGAACACTAAATGTTCAAACCACGCAAAACGGTAAAGAGTGATTTGTCTATGGGACATGAGAGGTTTGTGTGCCTGTCTCTCAGATTTCCCCGTAGCTCTCCACTCTCTTGGTCGGTTGTTCACCAGAAAAATGGATCGATAAAGAGTTGAAGTTCTCCGTGCCAAGCCACTCCTCGTAAATGGGTACTTAAACTTTTTTTTTTTTTTTTTTTTTTGGTCTGGGGGGGTGAGACGAGGAAGCCAAGCAGGCTTGGTGATGAAAGTGAGTAATGAAAACTGTGCCTCCTAATGTCCTGTCTAAGTGGATGTCTCTGTGTCCAATGAAGCGTGAAGTGCTCTGTAACCCTAACAAAATGACTATCACTGTGTTCCTGTGGTTTTTAAATGGCCTTCCCCTCGCTGTCACTGTCTTTATTTCTATCCTGCTCAGTGTGAAATGAGGGCCGCCCATAAATGCAGTAATTGGCGAGTGGTTATCGCAGCCCTGGCAATCGCATGCTGTGTAATGATAGAAAAGGTCAATTTACAAGACTTTAAATGCCTCCCTCTGACCACAGCACGTATTCTGAATGAAAGTTAAAGCTGTTTTGCAACCTATTGCATCTTCACTGCTGTTGAAATGCAACTTTCTTAGTAAATGAGTGCAAATCTTATGTATTATGGCTGTAATATTAACAATAACAGATTTACCTGTAGGATAATAAGGTATTAACCTGAATCAGCCTTTTTCAGGAAAACATCCTGACTATGACATGCAACCATAGTGCCTTTGGAAATGTTGTTTCTGATTAAACGAGCCAAAGAAGCTGTGCACAACAGACGGCTGAAAACTTTGCCAAAAAACTCAAAACCTCAAAACCTTTGGACAACAGATTGTTGCAGAATCGATTTTCTTTCCCATCTTATGCTCCTGTTTCCACCCCAACCCCAGTCTTAAATATTATGGCTCCTTTTTATGACATTCCTCTGTAGGGTTTTGTTACTTTTAAACAGTTTGTCAGCCTTTTTTCCCCTTATTGAGTGATCATTCATTCTTTGTATTATTATTCCTACATAGCATTGTTTTTCAGTGAAAAGAGTTACAATCTCTTATTAACCCACTGATGATACAATAAAATGTCAATGGAGGCATTATAGACTTTTCATGTATTTACATTTCTAAATACAAGCAATAATATGTGGTGAAAATAGAACTATTTTAAAATTGTGCATTTGTGTTGTAAGTCATGACATATTGTGATAGAAACCGGGCTAAAAAATGTATCAGAATTAAATGTCTTTACGAAAACAGATTTGTTCTTGTGCTTTCAACTGTTATGTCAGAAACTAACGTGTAAATTAGTCTTCTGAAATCGGTTGGTTTTGTACCTGAATCTTACAACCAGCCCTAAAAACAAAATGCAACATTTGTCCTAAATAGGTTAAGTGTTCTGTTTGATCCAGTCTTCTTTTTTTATAATTTAATTCTGAGGAACGCACATAAAAACCAATGTTATCGCTCCTCTTCAAATGTTAAGGGATTCGAGATCAATTCCTTAATTGGACATTTGCATTTCTAATGTTGGCATTCTCTAAACGTTTCCCTCATGAGTCCAGTGCCATTTGCTGTGGCATCCGACAAAACGCAGCTGCACAGGATGTCGATGGGACTCCTCATATCAGTGTAGCTGTTGAGCAAAAGTCTCAGAATTAATCCATCATTTAGTGCAGCAGCATATTGTCACGCAGGAAATATTTATAAAAATACAGCCTTTAAGTAGACAACATTAATTCATTGTGGATATTGGGGTGGGGGGGATGCAATTAGAAGGAAAAATATTAGCTTTTTACAAACATACAATAATAGATGACTTCTAGTTTCTATGGGGTAACAGTATGATGTGATATAAGCCTACTTTCTCCTGTCTACTCTTGGGAAAAATGGGAAAAACTAGAGAACATTCTGTTCGAGCGAGGGAGTGTGCTGATCTCCATGAAGTCAGCAAATAAGCATAAGAAAACGACTTGTTCAAACTGACCCACATCTACAGGATGACTGGAATGATGGTAACAGTTTTATCTCATTAGCTTTGGAATGTAACAATATTTGTGACAGTAAGTAAAGTTTATTTGTTAAGTGCCTTTCTCAGACAAAACCTGTACAGAAAACCAATAAAATAACTTAAATTTAAGTGCCATAAATAAGATAAAATAACACGATGAAACACACAATAAAAATAAACATTCAACAGAAAGCCTGTTTTAACAGGAAGGGTTTTAACTACTGTTAAAACCTTCTAGAGATTATAATTGAGATTATTAAATGATCTACCATCTTCACCGTATCTACTCGAACCCTTCTAGACACATTAAGGTTCAAAATATAAACAGTTTTAGTAAGTAGTTCATCCGTGCTGCTAAACAAATGATTGTTTTCAGTCATGTTTTGAAACAAAAATTCATTTATGCCTCCTAAAATCCACAGTGAAGAAAATAGTTTGGAAAAGGAAAACGAACAATCTCAAAGGAGTTAGAATATCTGTAAAACTCTGTCTTTAGGTTAAAGGTCAACATCTTATTTTAGGCTTTTTCGCTCTACCGGTAATTGTTACAACCAGGGTTCACATGATGTTAAAACTCTTAATAAATGAGTCGTATGTTACAACCTATTCACTTTCCTGAACAAACAATTCAAGTAAAGATATTTCAGTCCTAAGACTTGAGATGTTTCAGTATTATGATTTTAGCCTGAGTCTTATTAGTACTGAGTTTGTACTGAGTAAATTTCCCTAAACATTATTGAATGAGCCTGTTTCTAGATTGTGACGACTGCTGTTCACATTCTCCTATTAAGGGTTTTGATTGGGAGAGCTGGGTTTTTGTTGCAGCAAAAGTCATCAGCACCTGGTTTCCTCTTGGAGCTCTGGAAAAATGTCATGGGAGATGATCTCAGCGTTGCTCTTGCTCAGTACAGTATGTATCCTCCAATCTTTCTCGCTGTGCTGTTGCATGACCATCAGTCCTGTACACTGCGGAAACTCAACAAGCTATTTATTCTCACCATTGAAGATTATAATCAGAATCTATCTTGTGTTAAATTTTAAGCTGAGACAATAAGCCCATCTAAGACTTGGCAAGGCTGAGTTGTTTTTAAAATAACCTTTCAAAGATATTTGCTGAAGGTGTCAACTTCATTTTGGTAGATTCGTTACATGAACGCTTCAGCCATGATGTTTGTGGACCTTTTAAAGCTGTCACACTGAACGTTCTCATGCTCCAGTTTCTTCTGATTCAACCCGTTTGTTAACAGCTGCCAATGATACTCAAATTCATAGAAATGACCGACCGAGAAAAGGAACAACACTGCTGGATCAGATGAGTATTTCTTTCCTTGCTCCGACTTACCAACTTAAGTTTCACCAAAACAAACTGAGGGGCCTTATTTACAACAAAGATGCTCTCAGTTGGATTGTTCTAGTTCCAGCGCCCTGCATCTGTTTACTCTGCATTGCTGCACCTTTAGATTTTCTTTGTTTTGTGTGGAACTGATTTTGAAACCAAAAGAAATATTGAATTCAGCATATTGGGTGGGAACTATGCACCCCTTTAAAAAAAAATAAAAAATCTCTGCTCAGTTTAATACTGATGAATATGAAGCCCAGCAGTGATGTAGTGCTGTGAAGAGTGTTTGCTACTTGCAGATTTTTTCTGTTTTTGCCTTTTTGTGTTTGAATCTTCCAGATCAAACACATTTTAGTGTAAAACTGATGAGTAAATACATAGAGCAGCTTTCAATTAATCCTTCTTATATCATAAGATGAAAAATAGGTAAACAGCTGTTGAAGACCAAAATGCTTTCCCCCTAATCCTAATGGCTAACTGTGCCACCTTTGGCGTCAACAACTCCCATCAAACGTGCAATAATGAGCAATGGGTCCTCAACATTAGCCTGGAAGAGTTTTGACCCACTCTTCTTTGCAGAATTGTTTTAATTCAGCTCAACTGGAGGGGTTTTAAGCCCAAAAGGCCTGTTTAAGGTCCGCATCTGAATCGCATTTTTCTTTCCGCTTTTGAGATTTTTTGTAACCTACTTTATGTTGTCAGACTGGTCCTATTTAAGTGATTTACTGCTTCTACAGGTCTGACTAATCAGGCTTGGGAATGATCTTGGAAATTGAACTCCGTGTTCAGAGAAATGTGTTTAAACAGTGAATTTATGAAGTAACAAAAGGGGCACAATACATACATAAGCATAACAAATTAAATAATTTAAAAGCTGCTTTTTATATTTAGTTGGTTCATCTTTCTCTGGTATTAAAATGTGTTTGATCTAAAATATTTAAGTGTGACAAAAAGCAAAAAAATCTGTAGAAGTAATGAATACTTTCACAGCACAGATTAAACCTAAACTGGTATTTGAATTTTTTTTTAAAAATGTTTCTCTCTTTCTCCCCTTTGTTTTGCCCTTATGACCCCTCAAATCTTTCCTCTCTTTCTGCCATTCTTTTCTTTCCCCTCTTTTCTACTGGCTCCTTCGACCTACTCTCTTCCACCGTTCAACCCCCTCCCTCCCCCACGGTTTTCCTCCACCTTCTACTATTATCAGATATTCGCCTACGCGTACGGGCAGAGTACCTGGAGCACGAGTCGGCACTACGTGAGGGCGTCTCCTCAGACAAGCGTCAGCCACTGGAGCGGCAGTTCGAGCTGTTCAGCCGAGCCAACTCGCTGCTGCGCGCCAGAGACCTGGGCTCCATCGTCTGCGACATCAAGTTCACAGAGCTCGACAACCTCGAGGCCTTCTGGGCCGACTACCTGAGCGGGGCTCTGCTGGAGGCCCTCAAGGGGGTCTTCATCACGGACTCCCTGAGGACGGCTGCAGGCTCGGAGGGCGTCCGCCTGCTGATCAGCGTGGACCAGGATGACTACGAGGAGGGCCGAAGGCTGCTGAGAGCCAGGAAAATGATGCCTTCTTGTAATGGTGGGCGCACACAGACTTGCTAATCCTTGGGATCATATGAGACCCTTTTGGCTGTGTTACATGAAGCTTGAAGGAAAGGGTAGCTGGGACTATATCTGAAGGTAGATGGCACTTTAAAGGCCTTCTTTTGCAGTTGACGTGACAACCACTAGATGGCAGAAGTAACCACCGGCTGTTTTTGTTCATAACATGCCTTTCAGTTTTCAGAACCATCTAAGTTAGAACATCAACATTTATGACTGAAGCAGGAATAATTATCGTTTAGTCTGTGTTAAATTAAAATGTATGTACAGGTGCAACATCCTTAAACACCAGGATGAAACTGGATAGAAGAAGAATTTTCTAATGACGTACTAATCCTCGGCCTCCTGATCAGTTTTTTTTTTTTTTGTAGATTTATTCAAGTCGCATACTAATAAAAAAGAAAACGGACTGAATTGACCACCTGATTCGATGTCAAAACAAATTTATTTTCTTCTATGCATTGGATTTCCTTGGTTCTGGAAAGTCTCCACTATTAAAACTAATTGTCCTCATTTTCTTTGAATGTTAAAAAAAAATGAAATAAGGGATTGAGTGATTACCATATTTCAAACTGTTAAAGCTAAAAAAAAAAAAAAAAAAAAGAAAACATTTCTGAATCTATAAGTAACATTGAACAAAATAGGAAGAATGTGCTGCTTTTACCACAGTTTGACTTCTCCATTGAACTTTGAAGAGCCCAGCTGACACAGGAGGGACTAGATAAAACTGGGATTCTCTGCCCCGTGCACCACGATAACCCACCGTATGATTGCTGTGGTCGGTGGATACTTTAGTCATCAGCAGATGACAGCACTGATTAGGAACAGGTCTCAACAGACCATGGAAGATTCATCATCTCAAGCTTGTCAAGAGCAGTCCTGATAATGCGATGGTGGCTTGTGCCTGGGCTTCCTGCTAGGCCTCAGCAAAAGCTTCTCTCAGCAAGTAAAGCACAGGACAGTGCGTCAGTCAATAGAAGTGATGTTGGAGAGATCAAAATCAAAGGTGCACATCCCAGCTCCACTCAGCCCTGCGATGTTGGCCCAGTAGAGTGGCTCATGGACAGCTGTCTACTCGCCCTGCTGGAACTAATGCCTGGACTTCACTCATAGAAGACGATCAATAAGGCCTCTCACTCTTAAGTCCCTTCACACTGGCACGACTTAAGCAGACAGACACTGTCTGAAGTAAAAGTGCAGGGCCGAGCAGAGACCAGCGAGAGGACAATGAACAGATTTCCATGTTTACTTTGTGTGTTTTTGGTAAAGGAAACGATGTATGTTTGTATTGTTCACTAATTCAGGGGAACATTCGTTTTTCTTTTGAAAGATAATTCTTTTTTGGTGGAAATCTTTATATATTGGATGTTTTTTCTGGTGAATAATAAAAGTTATGATGGCCTCATGTTGATTCACATTTTTGATACATTTCTGCTACATTTACAGTGTGTAAGATGGAAAAACAATATGTTAGTGCCAGTTGGAATATTTAGAAATCAGCAACGTCTTTCTTTCCTTAATGAGCGATTTAGCAAAATGTTTCTTGGTTCTTCACGGTCTAAACCTACAACAGCTGGAGTAGACGCTTTGCCTCAAATGTCTAAGACGTCTGCTTGATATAGATGGTCTAATGTTGCAGGTTTATAATGTGCCTGGAAAAATAATTTCCCAAAATGTGGTGCTTTAAAATTACAGCAATAAAGTAATTCAAGTTATTAATATTCTTACATCTTGGCAAATGTTTAAAAAAAAAAAGCTATGTCATTTTCTAAACGTCTATCCTGTGCTGCAGAATGAGCTGATCATACTCAGAGAAACTTAATGTGAAATGCAAGACTTTACCACATTTAAAAAAAAAAAAGACAATCACTATGCAGTACAGCAATCTCCTGCTGTGAAGTATGATGGAAGACCTGTGATGCTGTGGGCCTTTAAAAAAACAAGATTTTAAGTACATTTCTCATGGCTCCTGTTAGAACACTAAAAATGGCTAATTTACAGGTTTTCAGCAGAATAATGATCCTAAACAAATGGCCATACAGACAAGTCATGTCTGTATTTGGATGGAATAAAGGCTTTTAACCTCTTAAATCCGAGGGTCCCCTTACAAGGGGACTTGGCCTTTTTAGCTCGTAACTGACACACACTTGTCATATGTCCAGATCTTCATCTTAGTCTCCTGTACAAAAGTATCTACTTCATTCTTATGTCCACTGAACACATCTTAAATGCCATGCAAAGAAGCACGCAGATAGCCAAAATCACCTTAAAAACTTATGACCTCAAGAACTGTTTGGCAATGTGGCATGATTCAAGGTGAGGCCGTTTTTCGATCTCTCTATTCACCCTTTTTCATTATAGTTTGTTTGGGTATATAGTTTGTAGAATGTGAAAATAAAGGGTGCTGAAAAAATAATTTGTATTTTTTTTGGAAAAACTTTTGTTTTATTACCAAATATATAATAGCAACCCACATTTTCAAGTTCAAGAATAAATTCAAAATTTCAATAATTGTCCCATAATGGCACAGTAGGGCTCCGCCTGGATTTGTTTCAGTCTGAACATGAATAACTTTTCAATTGCTTGTTGTGTTGACGCCACACTGGCTACAGATGCCACTCAGATGTTGTACTTACAATTTATTGTGTTCATTTCCTTCTTTACAGCAAGAGTAAGAGGTTTTGTATGAAAACATCTGGGGGTTTTTTTAGCCGGAAATTATTTTTTGGGCATTTACACCTCATTTACTCGGGTCCAAAATAATTTACTAAAATTTTCACTTCCACGTCGTCCTCCTGGACCTTTCTGTTAGTTGATACCAAGATTAGCAGTTTAGGCATTGTACATGTTGAAAAATGCCTTGTAAAGTAGGAGTATGCCTTTTTGGGAAAAAAGACCCTTAGACTTAAGAGGTTAATTGTTCAGATTTTTCTTAAAAGGTTCATTGTATTTTAGGATCACTGCAGGATCTTAAAGGTGATGAAAGAGGCACTGTGGGAGACAAATAATAAACCATTATTTTTCCAGAATTATAAGTCTGATATTTGCAGTTAAAGGAGAAAACAAAATCTCACCTTTCTTTTTTTAACTTTTTTGGCTTCCATACCCACCATGTCAGCATGCTTTAAAGGTGCCACCATTGTTTGTTCAGATGGTAGCACCCAGCATCCAAAAAAACCTCTTCTACAAATGCAGTTCTCTTATCGACCTGCCCTCATGGAGAACAGTAATAGGGCCCAACCCTCTGGGAGAAAACCTGATGTGGTGTTTTCTACCCTGTCTGGAGTATGCTTTGTTTGATGGCCAGTTCAACTGCCCCGGGCTTGCCTTGGGGAAAACCTCCTTCCTTTAGAAAGCCCAGTTCTCACCCGCCTAGCCTTAAAGCGGAGAGCAGTGAAGTGATGCCCACAGGTGGATTTAGGCACTTTCTCTGAGAAATCAGCAAAACTACAGAGAAACTGTTCAAATGATACTGTGATATTCTAACTCGGAGCTCTGACTCTACCTTGAATGCTCATGGCATTATGAGATATTGTCTTGGTGGGAAAAAAGAGATGCATATTTGGAGTGATCATAATTACCAAAGAACAGGATATATCGTGCCTCTTTAGCGAAGGTTTTTTCAAAAACCTTAATGCATTGGGCTTTTATGTGACGGAGCAGCATAAAGTAGGGTATTATTTTGAAAGGGAAGGAAAATGATTAAAGTTTTTCACAATTAAAAAAAAAAATCTGACAAAGGAGGTGTGCATTTGCATTCAGCTTTCCTAAATCAACACTTTGTAGCACCACCTTTCACTGCTGTCACAGCTTTTGGCTGTATGTGTCTTCAGGCTTTTAGCATCTGCTGAATTTTTCTGCCCATTCTTTGCTTGGTCAGAAAATTGGGTAGAGGGCATCTGTGAAGATCAGTTTTCAAGTCTTGCCTCCCTGTCGCTACTAAAGAAAAGCCACCATCCCAACAGCATGATGCTGACTCCACTGTGTTTCAGGGTGAGGAATGGTGTTTTCAGTGCAGCATTTTTTCATGTTTGCCAAAAAGTGCGACTTCATGACAAGATGTTAAAAAGTGCTTTCTCTTTCTCCCCCTGCTAAAAGTCTAACAGAAACTTCCACCTTCCTGAAACTGGTTCCGGAGGTCTTTGCAGAAAACCAGTAAATCTCCTCTTCAATCTTCAATTCATTCCAGGCACTTCAATGAATGATATGAAGTTCAAACTTTGCTTTCATCAAATAGTTAAAGGCTTAAACCATTGTCCATTGTGACACTAGGCTTGCTTGTCTTTACCAGTGATGAAGTTTGAGACCACTTCTCAGACACTAAGTTGCACTATTGATGATCCAGGAGCCAGGATTTGTTTCTTTGACAGATGGTTTCCAGCTGTTCTTCAATATATAAAATTGACACTATGATACAGAGCTTCAGCACTTTCAACAATCAACTCTGTTGGAGGAGGAATGTGTCAAAAATGAAATAAAAAGGGTTGCCTAAACGGGTACACTTTTTAATTTAGTACATTGCACATTTTGATTCAGTTTCAGCTTTCAAGTCTTCTTCACTTCATACCTGCTATTAATTCTCGTGAATCGGAGGAACCTAAATAAAGGTCAGCTTTCCTCAGATATTCCTGACTTTTCCATATTTGCATCATTTAGTTAAGGCCATGGTTTGCAGACAGGTTACAACGTATCAAAGGAATCCCAATCCACAGAGGCATTTCTCAGGAGAAGGGTTCCACAGCATTATATAAACATTCATAATTTTTAATGACTTGCATTACAGATATTGCAAATTTCTCCAATATGGAGAGGAAAAAAAAAAGATAGAAACTGGTCATGGAGGATGTTAGGAGACCAACATCTGCACTGGAGGAGCTGGAGGAACAATCTCATGTATTCTCCATTTATCCAGACTGATGAGTAGAGCTGCAGGACAGATGCCCTTTCTTCTAACACAAACATTCAGGCCTGGCTAAACACCTCTTGGGAGGATGTATTATGTGCCACGATTCTAAATGGTATGTTTGGCACAAAAACAACATCGTACACATAGTGAAACGAAGTAATTGCAGCATTGTTCTCCTGGGTTTCTTCAGAGAAAATTATGAACAGATACCAGTCAGTTTTGACCTTCAGATTTCTGCATGAAAGCTGAATATTGAGGTGAGCTTTATTTTTAGCATCACAGTGAATCCAAACATACATCTAGATTTACTTTTGCATGACTTCATTACTTGATCATGAAAGTTTGGTAGTGTCCGACAGAGTCGAGAACTAAATCTTACAGGGCCGTCTGAAGAGGTCTATGGACAAGAGATGTCCTCCCACTCTGATAGATTCGGATAACCTTTGCAAGGAAGAGCAGGCAAATATTAAGCAGAGATGCTGAAAGCTGAAAGCCTCCCAGCAAAGAAGACTGAATTTGCTGAATGCAGAAATTAAATCAAAGGTGCTTCAAGAATTCATTAGTTTGTTGTGCACGTTGATGCAGCCAGGTTACTGAAGCTGTTCCTTCTAACAGATTTGTTTCTTTTCCAGTTGAATTGTATGGGGTTCCATTAGTGCCAAAAATATGTATATGTGTCTATGTATATGTTTATGTGCTGTGCTTATGTCTATGTATGCTGTGTATGTGAGGTGCTTATGTTAGGTGCTGATGTCTATGTTAAGTGTACATGTTAGATGCTTATGTTAAGTGTATATGTTAGATGCTTATGTTAAGTGTATATGTTAGATGCTTATGTTAAGTGTATATGTTAGATGCTTATGTTAAGTGTATATGTTAGATGCTTATGTTAAGTGTATATGTTAGATGCTTATGTTAGATGTACATGTTAGATAGATGCTTATGTTAGCCCCCCCCCCCCCAGAAAAAAAAAAATCTAAACAGATGGGGGTAGTCATTATATATGGAGAGCTCATTAATTCAAAATGAAAAGAAACACTATTATAATTATTCATAAATACTCCATCCAATAAATAAATGTCCCCATGAAATAAAACAAAATATATAATAGAAATAATCTTTTTTTACTTTGTCAGGTATTTACTTACTTCCAAATTTATGCATTTAAGATTTTACAATTTATTTCAAGATTACTCTATTTAATAATGGTATTTTATTTTTAATACTTTTATTTAGTAAAGCTACTTTAGGTGGGACTTTTATTTTTTAACCCCATTGTGTCTAGCAATCTTCAATGAAAATCCATGCTCTACATCAGAGATCTTCAACATGGAGGTGACACCATATCTGTACTGCGGCAACCCCACACTGGAATAAAATAAAAACAGTTGGGGCAAGTCACTATAGGTTTTATTTGCAAGAATATGTTCCTTAAAATAATGAAATAAATCCACAACCAAAACTGCTCATCTCACAAATTACAAACATTTTGCAACCATAACTGACAATCATGAAAATAACTTTTTTTCATTTTAACTGAAAATGCATTATTTTATTTTATATCGCAGACAAACTTAAACTGATGTCAATGAAACTAACCTTTGACCTCACACACTAGAACAACAACAAAACAAAAAAATCAAGCTTGATTCTAAAGGAATCCAAACGTTGGAGCCTGTATCAGGCCAGACTCCATGTAGAGCACAAAGCTGTCATAGGTCTGGTGGATGGGGAGGCGCAGAGTGACCTCACAGGTGTTCGCCTTTGGATACAGAAAAGTAGTTATGCTTTAAAAGACAGGATGAACTGGATTTTCAAAAGAACATGAAGTCACTAGCAGTAGCAACTCAGCTGATGCCCCCTCCTTTTTCATTGGACCTCTTTTAAGGACCCTGTAATCATTGTTTGAATTTTGTTATTTTGGGAAAATAAAACCCATTTTCCTTGAAAATTCTTTCTGTGTCCTCATGCTTGACCGACCCGGTCCCTCACATCATGGAATATTCGTCGAGCACTTTCCAAGGCTTCCACTAGTATATCCATCCCAAAGCATGTACTAGGGCGAAGAGGATCTATTCTCTCACGGAGATGTTCAAATACTCGGTTTTGTAGAGGCATGGGATTTTCTGGAACATCAACTGCAGCTTCATGATCAACAGGTGTTGGTCCTTCCCAGTCAATGCCATAATCCTCCAGAGTTCCCTACACAAAGGGACATAGTGCTTAGAGATATTCTTTCTATATACCACTTATGTCTCTTTATATTCATTTACTGAGCGAGATTGCGAGTTTACAGGAATTACATTGTTCATTGACACAAATTTTACATAACTTGTTTGTTTTATGAAACAACCTTAATGATGCATTTCTTTATAAAGGTAACACAAAAGATCTGTTCACTTACCTGTTCACAAACAGGTTCAGTGATAGGATGCGCCCCCATAATCTGTCCTTCAATCCATAACTGCTGGGGGGACTTTCCGTGCTCTGTAGAAAGGCGATGACGATCCCAAGCTTTCTTAAACAGCTGTAAATGTTCGTTAATTTTGGGAAGCATCACATAATGTAGACAAATGAGGTCTAGCTCGTCGTCTACATTTAACACACCAGAGTTGTAAAGATGTTGAAAGGCTGTATAATAGTTTACAGTCACTGAGCACCAGACATCTCTCCACAGTCGTTCGATTATCTGATTGTGAACACTCCATCCGGTTATGAAACTTGTTCTATCTGTAGTATAAAAACATAGACGACAATGGAAAAATATATGTTAACATGAAAAGAATGAAGTTCTTACATAAATTAAATACTTGTAATGTTCACTGTTTGTCAATGTGCTTCCTACCTGGTCCTCGCTGTGGATGTTCAAGCATGAAACGAGCGACGTGAACATTCTCCCCTCCTTTGTCATTGCGAACCCTTGTTGGAATCCCAAATTGCTGTACTGCGGCAAGAAAGGCGCTCAATACAGTGGAGGCTCTATTATTATTATTGGCACAGAGGTACATGATCTTTCTGCTGTACCCATCAATTCCTCCATGGATCACAATTCTCCAACTGCAGGTATGAAAATAAAAAATTTTTTTTTTAAATGTACCTCACTATAGAACGTTTTCTTGCTACAGAGCTCACCAGATAAGGACTCACCGAATCAACTTATGATTTCCATCAATGTGCCATAAAGAATTTGGTGCTGGTACAGAGTACACTCTTCTTGGAATAACGTTTATTCCAAGCCCTCGACACAGCATGCCAGCAGGATCCAATACTCTCAGGGTTTCAATAGCACGAGACCTTTGAACCCTTAATAATCCAACACAAAATAATAAGGAAAATAATAAATAAGGAAAACTGGGTGGTTTCCATGCCATCATTGTTTTGACATTGGACAAATGCTCACCTTAGTCCAACACTGTTGAGATATCCACTGACCGTTTTGATTCCTGAATCAGGGAACTGCTGAATGAAACTAGACACTACGTCTCTAAGATCTTCAGTGGAAATGTTGCTGTAATACATTCTCACTGACAGACCATTTTCTGTCATTCTCCTTCTTATAGTTGGACTGACTCCAAACAAATGTGCAATTTCCCTAACAGTAAAGTCAAATTCAAGAAGAAACTGAAGTTGCTCAGCAGAAATGTCCCAGGAAGGGCGTCCCCTCCCTCCAGTTCTGAGCACAGCTGGCTTAAATCCATGTAGCGGCTGATGCTTTCCCTCTAGTAAAACCAACACTGTTTGCATGCTCTGGAGTACATCTTCCAGGTCTGAAAATATTTGATGGTGGACACATCTCAGAAGACGTCTGTACAGTTCCTCATAACGAAAATTAAGGAACTCCAGATCCATTTGCAGAGGCTGGACTTCAAATTGGTCACACAGTCGCCTGCATTGATTGTAAACAAACATCAACAGCTCTCTGGTATGTGGGTCTTCCTGTGGGCTAAGCACATAAAAATAGGAAAGAATCAATTGCATTCAAAATTGTTCTGTCTTTTGGCAAGGGGGATTAAATGTTCTTTAAGTATTTTCAATAACCAGGGTATGACTGAGAATAAGGAATATGAAACAAAGCTTACAAAGAGTACTCATGTTCCAAAGACCTACATCTCTACTGCTGTAAAAAGATCGTTATCTGTTTTACTGTATTTAGCATTTCTTCTGTGAGAATGCAGCCACCATTTCTTTTAGTTTGTTATTGATTTTCAGTAAAAACATTCTGTAAAAATCTCTCCCCGCCGCAGAAAAAGTACACTTATGAAAAGTCGCTTTGATTGATTGAGTTTTAACACACTGCGTTAAATTACAAGTAACCAAACGGCATTTCCAATATGAAAAGTAATTATTTAGATTACGTTTTGAAGGAAAAACTAACGCAGTTACTAACGCAGTTATTATGTAATACAGTAACTCCCAACATTGATGACCATTAATAATTTGTAGTTTTGAAGTGACAATTATAGCGCTCAAGGACGTTTTCTTTCTTCGTTCTAAATGCAGGTTTTTGTGGTCTGCTCTCACTAAATTACAGCAGTCAATCTTGTTTATCTGGACCCACTGGCCCACTAAGAACAGCACAGGATTGTTAGCCAGCAGCAATAAAAGCAAAATAACAAAACAAATACTGGATTACCTCACAGAAGAAATGGAAGGCAAAAATCCTTCGCTGGAACCAGCTTCTTGATGGATGGATATCTTACTCGATCGGTTCTGGGTAGCAGGACAGAAAAAAGCGAAATGCAGACTTCAGAGTCCAGGAACAGAATCTGAGGGACTAGGAAAGACATGAAGCTGATGACAATAATGGTTTTTACACAAATGGAGAACAAAGAACACAGGGTGAAGAAAAAAGGGGCCAGCAGTCTCTTAAGCCTCCAACAGTTTCCATCCATAACAGCAGTCCTAAAAGGACATATTACCTGAGTCAGCCCTAACTATAACCTTAATCAAAGATCAAGGTTTTCTGTCTGACGTTAAAGCTATGGAGGGTGTCCATGTCCTGAACACTAGCTGGCTCAGGGAACTTGAGAGATTACGGACGCTAAAGACCAAACACATTTAACTTGTGCTTTTTTTTCAGTTGGATGTGTGCCTAAAGGTGTTATTTACAAAAATGAATGAGAGCATATTTCTGAGCGTGACTCACAGTAAAAGTAAATGAGCTCAATGTATCCTTGTCGGATTGGACAAGGATACTAGATGGGATGAATGCCACGGGCCTTGCTGAAAAAATAAGAAGCCACATAGAGGAACTGGAACCACTATTTGTGGGTGGACCCAAAGCCCTTCAGCTCCAGGACCTCCTGGATCTTTTCAGTGTATCTTTTGCTGAACCAGGAAGCAACAGGCGCAGAGCACAGAACCAAACAGTCATGTTTTGGAATGACTGGCTGATTGAGGTGGATGGTATGGCTTCACATTGGATGCTTCAATTATACCCTAGTTTTCCGTCAGGCATTTGATGAGCGTGCCTAATTAGAATTAATCTTTGATAATGACTTTTCTATTTTTTAAGGAACTGTGTTAGATTTCATGCTTCCATTTTTAGACCCACCCTTCTAAGAGACCAACTAACATGAATAACACTGTAATCTGTACAGGACATTTTCAATTACAATAGATGTATCAACTCTTTAAAGAAGCAATAAGCGTAATTTCACCACAAGGTGGTCTGTTGAGCACCGTCTGTGGAGCTAAACAAAACAAGCTACACCTCTCTACCTCCACTCCAGCTGGAGTGGAGGTAGTGTTTTATTGTTTACTCAACATACAGGTATTGCATTGCTCAGAAGATATTTGTAGATTGAGTGCATTAAAAGATCAATACTTAAATATCAAAATTACTTTACTGTAAATGCCATCCCTGTTTTAATGTCCGGCCTTTCTCATGTATGTAGTTATTGTTATGAAACCAGTTAAAGAATCAATTGATAATTAGGACACTTAGAAACCACAGTATAATGTCAATGTAAAATTTTTTACTTTCTGTGTTTTACTTTTTATAGAGGGAACGCGACCAGTGACACTGGAACAAATATTAGTGTTTGTTTCAGGATTGAACTCAATCCCCCCACTTGGGTTTCCCCGACGTCCAACCATTGAGTTTCTTTAATGTGATGATGGCAGTAGAAAACTGTATCCAGAGGCGAACACCTGTGAGGTCACTCTGCGCCTCCCCATCCACCAGACCTATGACAGCTTTGTGCTCTACATGGAGTCTGGCCTGATACAGGCTCCAACATTTGGATTCCTTTAGAATCAAACTTGATTTGTTTTTTTTTGTTGTTCTAGTGTGTGAGGTCAAAGGTTAGTTTCATTGACATCAGTTTAAGTTTGTCTGCGATATAAAATAAAATAATGCATTTTCAGTTAAAATGAAAAAAAGTTATTTTCATGATTGTCAGTTATGGTTGCAAAATGTTTGTAATTTGTGAGATGACATGTTTTGGTTGTGGATTTATTTCATTATTTTAAGGAACATATTCTTGCAAATAAAACCTATAGTGACTTGCCCCAACTGTTTTTATTTTATTCCAGTGTGGGGTTGCCGAAGTACAGATATGGTGTCACCTCCATGTTGAAGATCTCTGATGTAGAGCATGGATTTTCATTGAAGATTGCTAGACACAATGGGGTTAAAAAATAAAAGTCCCACCTAAAGTAGCTTTACTAAATAAAAGTATCAAAAATAAAATACCATTATTAAATAGAGTAATCTTGAAATAAATTGTAAAATCTTAAATGCATAAATCTGGAAGCAAGTAAATACCTGACAAAGTAAAAAAAGATTATTTCTATTATATATTTTGTTTTATTTCATGGGGACATTTATTTATTGGATGGAGTATTTATGAATAATTATAATAGTGTTTCTTTTCATATTGAATTAATGAGCTCTCCATATATAATGACTACCCCCATCTGTTTAGTTTTTTTTTTCTTGGGGGGAGGGCTAACATAAGCATCTATCTAACATGTACATCTAACATAAGCATCTAACATATACACTTAACATAAGCATCTAACATGTACACTTAACATGTACATCTAACATAAGCATCTAACATATACACTTAACATAAGCATCTAACATATACACTTAACATAGACATCAGCACCTAACATAAGCACCTCACATACACAGCATACATAGACATAAGCACAGCACATAAACATATACATAGACACATAAACATATACATAGACACATAAACATATACATAGACACATATACATAGACACATATACATATTTTTGGCACTAATGGAACCCCATAGAATTGTGCAGGATAAATGTTGCATTATATGTGAGGAATAGCTTTGAAATGTTTATCATGAAGTAATATATTTTAAATCTCAATGGTGTGTGCACTTTTGAAAAGAAAAGTCACTCCTCTTTGGCCTACCTGATCCAGATCCAGGAATCCACAGACAGGTTCTAAGATCACTTAGCTTTAGTGACAGTGGTTTTGTAGGACAGTTTCAGTACAACCCTGAACCTAAACTGGCTGGAGGAAAATGTGAGAGAAAAACATAGTTTTTTTTATAAAATAAATCAATAAGTTTTGTTACATGTTTTCACTTTCCATGACCTGCACTGGGGAATAACTCGGAATAAACCACATAAAGCAACCCTTACTTTTTTAAGCTTCACATCACACTGAACATTTGCTGAAATGAATGTTCAGTTTACTACCTGGACCACTTCAGAGAGACATCGGAGATGGTTTTGTGTTCTGTGGTGCAAATTGTATTGAGGTACAAAAAGCTCAAATGTAATGTTGCTTTGTGTGGCAGGGAACTGCTCATCATTCTCTTGTAGACTTTATTCCACTGTCCACAGGTGTTCCTCAGACTGTCTTGATTGGATGGAGACTCGAGTCATCTTGTGGTAGCTGAGGCCTAAATCAGCCCCGCTGTCGAAACGTGTCATCTAAAGCTGATAGACACTATAGGCCCACCGGGGCTGCTCTCATTGTATGTATACCCTGCAGCATATTGTACATCCCTCTGATCGGTTGGAGAAATATTTTGCTTTTACTGAGGAGAAACGGATTTAGACAAGGTCTTTTCGAAAGCCCCTCATCTGGGTTCCCCTATACATGGTGTGTATTCAGTTGTCAGTGGCTTCAGGTGCCTCGTAAATGTGTAACACATGGCGTTTTGTTCAGACATAAATGAGATAAAATCTGTAGAATACGTTTACCTGTTTAACTGTGTAGTGATCTTATGAATAAATCATCAAGTATGACATTTCTTAAAGTAAGAAGCTGCTGTTGAATATTCAAGTGGGTTTCCATTCTCTGTTGGAGCTGACTCCTGCAGCCAGACCCCTAAGTGGTTCCTGAAGACAGTATCATTATTGCATTAGCATCCATCCACTAAAATGTATAACAGGCATCACGTGGAAGACGAGGGCGTCTGAACCCCCCAAACTGGAAAAAACTTAGAGATCCGTCCATAAACAGACACAGCAGTGCCATCTGAGGAGCAGAGGACCTGTGTCTATAAAGCACAAATAACTAGTCTTCAGTACGTAGCTACTTTAAGCAATAGTCATGTAAGACACTTTATTTACCTCCATATCTCAGTAGAATGAAACACATTAACATTTAGAATCAGACCTGCTGAAGCAAGTCAGAGAGATATGGAGGAGCAAGGCATTTTAAAGACATTTTTAAATCAATTCTTTGGCACACAGGTAGCTAGTGGAGAGATGAGAGAACAGGAGCTATATGTTTGTGTTTGTGTGTACGGGTTAAAAAACGACAAGCAGCATTCTGAACAAGCCAAAGGTGTTAAAGAGGGCCCTGACTCTTCCCAGCATAAAGTAAATTGCATTAAACTAGACAAGTTGCGATAAAAGCATGGTTTATCTCCAGATCATGTATAAACAAAATTGGTTTCTGTTTGGCAACCTGACGTAATTGAAAGAAACCTTTTTTGCAAAACACTGTAACCAGTTGCATAACACATGCTTTCAGATCACCAAGATTTGGAGGAAGGGTGTGTAAAGTACTGTTAGGACTTGGGCTGTGTTAAAAACCCAATTTCCCAATTCTGAATCGATTCTCATATGAAAGATTGATTCATATAACAAAAAAGTGCATTTTCCACTGTGAACTTAAATGTTTGAACCGGCATTTCTGGCTCCACTCCGGAAGTTGGCTGTAACGCACCATAAAGCTGTTTGCCAACCACCACGATATAGGAAGTTGAAGAAAAAAGAACAACAACAACTCATACAGGTGCGCATTGTGATGAAGTTTGAACATTGCATCGGACACTTCGAGTGAAGTTAGCCAAGTCCTGGCATTAAAAACGCCCAACACACTCAAAGCCCCTATCTGGCAATATTTCAGATTCAGACACGGTTTGTGTCGAATGAAAAATGTTTCTAATTCCAGCAATACAATTTGAGATCGGACTGGACCAGATCAGATCGGATCGGATTGGATCGAAAAGAATCAAAAAGAATCAATTCTAAATCTTGAGAAACGGAATCGAATTGATTCTTGAAATTTTAATTGATACCCAGCCCTAGTTAGGACTGAAAAAAATCACCTCTGTGGTCTTGTCATTAAAAAATTAGTGGCCATCCATGCTTTGATGTCGTCAAGGCACTTTAGGAGAAGTTGGATGGAGAATGGACAGTTTGGCTTTATAGAGAGATGAGTCTGACAGTCATCTGCGTAACACGCAAAAGAGATGCCATGGTTTCTCAAACTTGATCCTAAAGGCAGGAGACACAATGGAAAAAAGCAGAGAGCCCAGAATTCAACCTTGAGGAACTCCATTGGAGAGAGGTGAGAAGTGAACTAAAAATTTTCAGTATGAACACAATACTTTCTGTGAACTAACCCAGTCTAATTCTGTACCTTTACAGGATATTAGAATACTGTGGTCCAAATCACAAAATTTCCAGAATAGGTTGCTAGAAGGGCTTCTTTAAAACCCCAAGTAGTGAATTATCCCTTTATTAAAAAGCCAAAAGACACTGCTTAACTGATGAGGAATGCATCTAGTTCTATCCTTTTAGGACATAGAACAAATGGGATATGGCACCCAGATGGTATCAGCATGTCTTTCTAGGCTTGTAAACTGCAGGGTGGGACCTCTATCAGTCTTATTTGTCCAGCATATCCACCAGATGCTCACTGGATTGAGATCTGGGGAATTTGGTCAAGTCAACACCTCAAACTCGCTGCTTTAATCCTTAAACCATGCCAGAACCTTTTTTGCTATCCTGTTTAAAGTTCCCAAAGAAGGTATGAATGTTTAGAAATAATGCTTAGGTAGGTGGTGTGTGTCTAAATAACATTTATATTGATGGCAGCACCCAAGGTATCCATCCATCCATTTTCTTCATCTTATAAGCTCAACTTGAGGGGCTAAGAGGTCCAAGAGTGAAACCCAGACCTCCTTCTGCCCAGCTCATTCTGGGAGATCCAAAGTTGTTCCCATAACTGAAGAGATATAATAGTAGTCACTTCAGCGAGGTATGGGTATCCCCTGGCATCTCCTGCCAGTGGCATGTGTAAGGAAAACCTTCGAAGGGAGGCACCCAGGAGGCCTCCTGATCAGATACCCAAACCAGCTCAGCAGACAAGCACCAGCTCTGCTTGAAGTATACCCTGGATGATGGAATTCTTCATTCAATCTCTAGGGCTGAGTCCGGTCAGCCTATGGAGGAAGCTCATTGCAGCCACTTCAAGGTTTACCTACAGATCATCACCCAAAGCATCACACTTCCTTCATCGCCTTGCTTTCCTCACATTGTGGGTCTCAGTGCCATGTTTCCCCGGGGATGGTGGGGTGTGACACGAACACACAGCCGTGAACACAAACTATGTTTTCATCAGAGCGGCGTCCCCTCTTCCATTGTTCCGTGAACTATCATCGCCTTCAGCAGTTTAAGCTGCTGCAGCTCTTCTGTTAGATCAGAGCACACGGGCCAGCCTTTGCTCCCTTTGTGTATCACTGAACCTTGGTTACCCATCACCCAACAGTCAGATTAGGATTATTAACTACTGACCACTACAGAACCGGAACTCCCTGCAGTAGCTGCATTTTTGGGAATGCCCAGTTATCTAGCTCTCACATCTTAACCCCTGTCAAACTCTCTAAAATCTTTATGTTTGGCCATTTTTCTGCTTAAAGCACATCAGCCTTGAGAACCAACTAACACGTGCCACTATGAACATCCATCTGTCATCTACACCTGCTTATGCCTATCTCAAGCAGTCATAAAGCAAGAAGCGGGGTACACCCTGAACAGGTTGGCCGTCCATCACAGTGCAGCACAGGAGACTCAGAACATGCAAACTCCATGCAGGAAGACCACAGACTGGCATCTGAAACCAGTACCTTCTTGCTACAAAGCTGCAAAGCTACCAACTGCTTAATTGTGCAATCCCACCATAAACATAATTATTACCTTAACCTGCCATTCCTCATGATGTTATGCCTAATTAGTGTCTTTTGGAGCACTGGAAACCAAAGTCATATTCTTTGTTTGTGCACACAAACCTGGCCAGTTAAGTTGATTCTGATTCTTGTTAAATACAAGATGCCAACACAAAATAATTTTTTTAATTATTCCTAATACTTCTATGTCTCATTAGAAATGCAAGTTAGTACAAACGTAAGTCTAACTGATACTTTTTGTTTTATTTTCCCTGTGGGGTAGCAACTAAATCACGAAACATCCTTTCCGTCTTTTACATTTTGACTGCCAGAGGTTGGTGGTAGTATTCTGACCGGAAAGAAGTGCTTTTTGTGGCCTGCAGGTGGCAGCAAATTGATGCATGCTAAATTTGAGGAGGCCTCGTATTTAAAACAGTTGAGCTGCTGCTGAATATCGCTCAGCTGTGTCCGTCAGCGTAGTAAGTTATGTAACTTGTTTAAAAGCCTCAAATAACACAAAATTATACAAAGTACCAGATTTAACTGGATTTAAATATTTATTTTCCTCAATATTATGTGTATTAATTAGCTCATCAGATGCTACAACAAACAGGAGAGTTACATGCAGGCTTCTTAGACATTAAGACTGCAGACCTCGTCATCCCGAAGCTGCTGATCATCTTAGATGTGGCTTCATCCCCCACCAGCATCTCACAAATGACCGTCTCTTCATCCTCTCTTCTTCCTCACTGTCACGCACGCGCCTCTTTCTCCTCAGCAGCATCACAGCCTCCGGGTCGCTATGGAAACCACTGAGAGACACGCGTCGAGGGTGAGGGATGGAGAGAAGGGAAAAAGGGGGGCAACATAAAAGGTTAGGGTGTCACCAAAGCCTCACTCCCCCTACTTCCCAGTTTAATGCCGACCCCCCCCCCCACTCCACACCCGACGTCCCACACAGTCCCTGCCCCGGCCCCCCTTTCACCTGCCTCTGCGCCTCTCCCCCAGCTCTACCCGCTCTCCATCTCTTGTCCAGAAAGGCTACACGCGTGGCGGGGATGGAGACGTTCACCGATGGAAGCACTGGTAAATTTTCCTCACCTAAACAAACTAAACAAGAACATTATTATAGGGGTGGGATCCATCCAGCACATATCCCTCCCCCCTTTCACTCTCTGTCACCTTCTCAAATCTCAGCCTTGTTCTCTTCAGTCTGATCAAAAGGAGAAAGATTTTAACCTAACTTTCCTGCTTGCGGGAAAGGGAGTGAGGGCATAATGGTTGCTGTGTGTGTATGTATGTGTGTGTGTGTGTGCGGGGCTGGGTTTTTTCTTTGTTATTGATTAGAAAGAAATTAATTCACCGGGGCAACCCTGTGACTGTTCTGACTCTCACCTCTCCCTCATTCCCTCTCCCCTGCATCTTCCCTTGCTCCTTTGCTCGGCGGACGAATGGCGTGGAGTCTCTTGCCTGCTCTGCATGTTGTATAATATCGCGGGAATATTTGATTCGGGATGCGCTGTGTGGCATGCATCTGCAGGTTTTGCACCTGATGATGGTGCACATTGTGCGTCTGATGGTCTTGATTGGCGCTCATATTTGAATTTATGCGCCTTTTTTAGCCCCCATGCATAAAGGTTTACTTCTCTAGGAGGGAAATTATGCAAAATCAGACACATCTAAATCCGTTTCCAGTATTTGCGCTCTGTTGTGCTCACTCCTAATCCTAATTACAGACCTCTTTCTGGTTTTTCTGTATGAGAAAGATTTTTCAATTGTGAATACCCCATAAGGTCTCCGTTGACGACCAGATTTTCCTGCGCTGAGGGCTTCCTAATCAATGAGATCGATATTTGCTCCCGACGTCCGCACATAGCAACAATACCACCTCAGGATGTAGGAGCTTATGAGCCGCCGAAAGGAAATCGATGGACAGACTGAGTTAATTATGAGAAAATCAATTAAAAGGAGGGGAACTGAGGGGCTTTATAAGCCCAAGAAGAGAGCGCTGAGCAGCAGAGGAGCGCAGGAGGGAGCAGCCTTCCTGCCGCTGCGCTTCTCTGTCTGCCCGCCTGCCTGCTCTGGTGCAGCGCTCCTGCTCTCCGCTGCCCGTCTGTGGATCATTGAATACTCTTCATCATCCACATTTATTTTATTCACTCAGACATTAATAGCAATGTATCGCTATCTATGTAAAATCCAGTTTGCAGAAACATTTTTGCACCCTTGACCTTTTCTTGTCAAAAAACTAAGCACAACGTTCCTGATACCTTAATTATGAGACACATTTAGTTTATGGCAACATGCATATTGGATTTAAGAACAATCAGATTTAGAGCTGCCATTCTCCTGATGACACTGGTCTCACTGGTCTCTGGGTGGGAGCATGGGAACCAAGTTTGCAGAGTCAGGTGAAGGCTGCATGGCTTATGGTGGCCTTTTTAATGATACCTTATTGTGACAAGTGCACTGAACTGGGCACTTACATATGGCATGGATTATTGTTGATACATGAAATGATTTCATTTATGAATGAAATGTGTGCAGCGAAGTTTACTGAGATTATTTTAAACTTCAGGAGAGAGAGGATCAATAAAAAAGACATTTAAAGGAGGTAAACTGTTTTCATCTGCGTTTTCTCGTCTAAATTGGACAAGAAAATGAAATTGACCGCATTTTCCCGGTTGTTGCTCTGTAAAACACATCATTTCTGCTTTGCTCTGTAAGTTGTCCTAAAATCATGAACACAATAAAATAAATATTGGTGCCTGGCCTGATAAATTCAGGTGTCTCCTCTGAGTAGAAATCATGTAAATGATTTAATTAATCACTAATGCGCCCCATGGCGCGCATTAAGATGGAGTTCAATTCAGCTTATTTTTATTGCACAGATTCACACATCAATGCTCTTTACAACACAGACAGGTCCAATTCATTACCAGTTATGTAGAAATATTCAGTCCAATCTAATCATGTAATCAGATTCAAATTACGATTTGATGCAATTTAAATAAATATCTTATTCAGTTAGATGTATTTGTAGTTGCGGTACCTCAATCCTCTTTTATAAATGGTATACTTAGTGTGTGTGTGTGTGTGTATGTGTGTGTTTTCTCCAACTTGCATCAGTTTTTAAATTAGTTTTATCTCCAATTTAGAAATTAAATTTTAATACAATTCAGAATCAAAATCGAATTCATTTTTTTTCCAGCCTTGATGGAAACGTTGAACACATCGGAAATAAAACGCAAGCGATTCATTATTTGCATACGTTCAATACGCTAATTATATTCAGTCTTTTTTTTAACATTTTCTTTGCCCTTCGGTTCATTTAATAATAATAATGGATTTTTTTAGTCAGTATGTAAATTTGAATGCAGATTGTTTTGTATGTGGACATTTTAATAATACAAGGTTTACTCTTTTTTTTTATGTTCTTCTGTTAGATGGTCTACTTTGTAAGAGGTTATAGGCCTGTATGCATATTATTCATATATATATATATATATAAACACCTAAATAGAAAAAAAGATTGTAAAATATTTTATCCAGTTTAGTTGAGTTTAAAAATGTTATATTTTTTCAGTTTGACGCAAAAACCCTTAGTGTAATATTTTAATTTCCATATTTAAAATCAAGGTGTCCTATTTATACGGGAATTTGCTGGTAATTACAGTAAGAGTAAATTAGCCCAGCTCACTGCAAAAACGCGTGTCTGTCGTAACTTTAAATAAATAATTCAGCTAGATCTTTTTGTAGAAATGCGGCAAAACATTTGAGGTTAATTTACATTTTTTCTTTTAGAAATCATTTTAAAAGTGGGATGAAATGATTATTGTCTCGCTTTAGGTTATTAAATCAGGTATTGCCAAATGCATATAGTTAACAAAAGAGTCTCAGATGATTCTTTTCCCTAATAAATAATTTTCCAGTTCGGAGTGTTTTCCAGGTACCATTGATCACATTTAATCGGTGATCAGAAAAGGGTCGAGGTGACTCTCATTGTGAGGCTCCCTCAGATCATGGTGCTGCTGTTCCCGACTCCTTATCATCTTCAAACACACCATCACAGCCCAAATCTCTCATTTTATGGTTAATGTAAACGCCTCTGCAGCCATGTCCCAAATCTCCTTCCTAAAACGGCTTCATTGGCTTAGTTTTGATGTAGTACAGCAGCGTCGCTTCTTTTTTGTCACTTGCCGTTTTCAGTCGGCATCCAGCACCACGGGCCATATAGTCAAAATGAATCTGTTTTCTGCGCACGGCTCTTCTCCCCACATGGTGCTGGCGGCTCTCCATGTCCCGGTGCACAATGAGCTAATGACCTGCGGGTCAGAGGTCGCCTGGCCAGTTCCTCAATTAAGGCAGAGGGATTGCAGTTGCACAACGAGTTGCCTTTTTTCATTCCTGACAAGAAGGAGCCATCAGTGACCAGCAAACAAAAAACTTCAATGCACATTATTTATTATTTTGTATTATTTGTTATTCTCATATTATTTTTATGCATTCTTTTATTTGCCAATTGTAAACGTTTTGAATGTAAAGCACCACATTTGTATTATTTTATTGTATATTTCCTTTGTATAAAATTAGTCTACTTTGAGGATGGTATGTCTGCAGTGTATAAGTTTTATTTAATGGCTTTTGTAAGCATTTTGCTTTAGAATGAACACAAAAAAAAGCCAAAACATTAGTCTGCAGTCATTATGCATATTTTCCTTAAAAGCCAGATATGCAGGAAAAATAGTACAAAATATAAAACAATGATTTGTAATATTTTAAAGTGTGTGTGTGGAGGTCGTGGTCATTCTTACACCGCATCATATTGCAGTTGTTATTGGATATAATCGATTATCAATTCACCATCATTGTCACATTGATTAGCTGATAACTGGGGGCCGGATTAATCACCTGCAAAACACAGAAAATGTTGTCAATTCTGTTGTCTCCCTAAACCCGACTCGCTCCACCAGTACAGCAGCAGCTGCACAGACGTTGGGCTTCAGCTGCACAGACAGGACTTCAATAAGTGACAAAAGAGGTGATAAATTGATCAAAAATGATCACAATGAAACAGGGCTATCGTGAGGCCGCACATGTCCATTATGTGAGTGTGTCTGCGGGGTTTGTGGTTGGAATACATCAAGGTTCTCCAGGTCAGAGGTGAGCTTCATCCCAGACTGATGACCCTGCAGACGGACTGACCTCTGAGGGGTCTAACAGCTGGGGGAGGAGGCCTCACACTGGACCGGGCAGGGGGAGAGGTGGATAGGATGAGAGGGAAAGAAGGAGAAAGAAAAAGTGAAAGAAAAGTTAGAGCGTAAAGCGGGAACTAGAAAGAGGAAGCAAAGGTGCGTGGTTACAACAGTGGACCTTTAATGTTTTGTTGTGGGTTTGGTCGCTCCTGGTTTTTGTGTTCTTGGCTCTGGTTTGAAGCAGTGAATTAACACCTGACCCCAGCTTCTGACCCTGCCCCCTTCATCCAGCTATACCAGATTAGCAAATACGAGCTATCTGGCCTGGACACACACACACACACACACACACACACACACACACACACACACACACACACACACACACACACACACACACACACACACACACATACACGCACACACACACACACACACACACACACGAACACACACACATTTACCTACGACAACTGTCAATAACAGTCACACATAAACACACATAACTGCTTAATGTACAGAGAGTGAACAACATGCCAATTAAGGGTATGAACATGGTCCAAAGAACCTAACATCCCATCATCAATTCCCCTGAGTAGATCTTCAGTGTGTCAGTTCCTGTCCCCGTAATGGTCAGTCTGTAATGGCTATCTCTCCCCAATCTCACACACACACACACACACACACACACACACACACACACTGACCCTCATCCGTTTTACCTGCAGGATATAGTTTGCAGTTGGGCCGGTGGCTACAGCTGAGGACTTAGGGCATGTTCCCAACATGGCAGACTACCACAAATATGATCTGAAACAGTCAGTCAGTCAGTCAGTCAGTCGGCAATGGCAGGTTAAAAATCTATTTAATATATAAACAATACTCAAAGTCTGTTTATACTTACTGGTGAAAGAGACCCAAGCAAAGAAAAATCAGTGAAGCCCAACCTCATCAAGCTACAACATCGAGATCTGGGGGTTATGACACTGCTGCAAAGTCCCAAAACTCAGTGCAATCAGCTGGTCTTCCTTTGATAGTTAGCTTTTTATCAATTGATATTTTAACCCTATTATTTTAAACTTCTCATTTTTAACACACATTTCATTGACCTCTACCTCTTTTACAAAGTTGTTAGTTACTGTGCTGAGAAACCTGCTTTATTGACTGTTATATTTGCCACATGCTTGCTGATCAGGACAGATTGCTGCAAAGTCAAGAAACTTGATTCAATAAGTTCGGGCTTCCTGGGATAGATAACTTTTTACCATCTTTACTCTACGTCAAACTTCACATTTTTGATATGCATGTTTAGCCACATACGTAAAACTCCATTCTTATCTTCTGGCCTGGTGTTGAGATACAATAGGTGACAAGTGCCAGTTTTATTCAAGAATCCAAGATGGCTGCATTAATCTTCGGGAAGCAGATTTATCAAGGAACACAGAGTCCTTTCTTTGGATTGGTTAAAGGAGATAAAATATAAAAAAACAGGTTGTTCTTCTAAATCAATCTTTTAATACAGTACAACTCATTAAATATTATGGTTAAAATGTGTGTATCGATTGTGATACTTCAGGTATTTAGATATATTTTATGGGTAATTGCATCAGTTTTAGTAGCGGATTAAAATGTTAATATTAGTTTGGATATACCAAAATAAAACTGCTTTATATTTAACTTAGACCTGAATATATATACATTTGGATTTGACGTTAATGCATTCATTCATTTATATTTATTCACAAATGCAATATTGCAAGAGTTTCTTTAATTGGACATTAAAAAGCTAAACCGTAGAAAGACATAAAAACTGAGAAGGCAATTCCAAAAAATTTCTGTTTAGTTAAAAGCAGTTCCGTTTCTAAACAATAGAAGTTTCTGCCACATATTTATTGTATGCATGAAATACATTAATGACATTTTTATCTGAAAGATATAAACAACAAATGTGTGCAGAAACAAATTATGAGAATAATTATAAAATAAAAATTATAAAAAGTCAGTTAAAAAAGGAGCAGAAAGTGAATCAATGCCTTTTGAATCCAACCCCCATTTGACTCACCCAGTGCATACATCATGCGTTTCAGTCTAGAATATCTAAGAAGTATCAAGCTTTAATCAGTTAAACTGAATTTATTTGCGTTGTTTTATAATCAGTGAAGAATTGGAATATATGCAATTAAATGTGAATCTGTCCATATTAACAGAATCAGAACCATGCCAAGTTTTTGCACCCCAGCAAGGATTTTGACTTTGATTCCTCTTTGCTCTTAGTGTGCTGACATTTAAATATAAATATATATCCATTTATTATTATACATATGAACAACTGTACTGGACTGATTTGACAACATATTTCTGGATATGAATTTGATCTGTTTGTCTTAAGGTGCACTGAGATGCTATTTAAATAAACGGAAATCAATAAAATTGATTGGGTTTTCTCAGAGGTGAGTCATGATTTGAATTCAATGTGTTTTGAGAATTCAAAATGTATAATTTTTAATTGTAAACTAGGATAATCTAAGGATATTTGCGATCAATATAGAAAATAATCTCTAAAATGCAGAGCATAAACAACAGATCAATGCACATTCATTTAACAGAATTACAATGAGAAAAATAGGTTTGTTGTCATTCCAGTCCAGCCAAATTTACAGTGCAACAAGATTACATTCACAGCTTAATAGATTCATGAGTAACAATAAATAAAATAAGACAATGCAAAATTACAGAGCAATAGTATTAAGCATCTAACGTGACAGTGCAAATGCAAGAGTGCGCAACAGCAAGTAGAATACTTGTGGTACCAGTATGAATTGTATCTCGATACATTTTGGCTACTATTGGTTATTACTATTACTATTACAAGAGGTAGCAACATTTGACCTTAGCTTTAACTGCAACATCAGTAATGTTTGCAATATTGCAAACCTGGGCATGCTTTTTAAAACTCAATGTAAAAAATAAGGAACTGCTTTTGTGTCAACCAGACTGGATTGCTGCAGTTCTCTTATTGCTGGTGTGTCAAAGAAACCCATCGCAAACCTGCAACGGGTTCAGGAAACTGCAGCCAGGATTTTAACTCACCCAGGAAGGAGGAAGCCCACCAACACTCAAATCCCTCCACTGGCTTCCTATAGCTTTTAGAATTGATTTTAAGACTGAAGTGCTTGTTTTTAAATGTCCTTTTGGCCTGGCGACCACCCATAAGTTAGTGACATGATTACCAAGTATGCTCCACCTTGATTGTTAGGGTATCGGTATTTTACTAAGACTTAAATGAGGAGGAAAGAAGCTGTTTTAGTTATTATAGTCAGCCACAGCTGGAGAACACCATCCTTTTTTAAAGGGTCAGCAGCATTTTATATTTAAAATGTTCAACTTTTTTCTTTTTTGTTGTTTTAACTTTGTCTTTAAAGCCTCTGATTGCACTTTATTGCTCTTGAATTTGGTATTTTTGCTTTAATGATATTATCTTTCTTTGTTGAGTTTCGTCCTCAGGAAGGTACTTTAAAAGGGGCTGCTATACAATGTATTTACTTATTTCTCCTTTTTCTTCAAAATACAAATATGAATCCAGAGATTAGTGATCAGAGCAAAAAAAAAAAAAAATTGTATGTTACAGTATGTTTTATGTACAGGTTTTTATATTGTAGCGTCATCTGTTTTATCTTGTATCTTTAATTTGTTACTTTAATTACTGAGCAGTTATTTTTCATCAATATCAACCTAAAATGCAACATCCTAAAAAAAGTTAAAGCTGAATTTTTTGGATTAGGATTTTAGTAACATTTGATTGTCATTCAATGCAAATACAGAAGAGTTTTAGAGCGGGACCGATGTATTTTTCTCTTAAGAAAAATTGTGTTATTGAATTTCTATTGAATTTTAATTTCCTGCTTGTTATTCCATAATGACCAGGGGTGTAAAGAGAAAGACATGAGAATTTGAACTAGACCCTTTCCATTAGAATAGGTTGACACATTAATTTTCTTTGACAAATAATCAATAACATTATATTGGTTAAATTAATATGTGAACCAGCAAGAATTTTCTTTTCCAGCTTGTTCAGATTTTTGTAGACGTTTTATCTTTGGTGGTCACAGTACCGTCAGGATTCACTCAGCATTTGTTTTGTGCCAGTTTAGTGGCTCATCGTACCCACTGAGCATTGCAGGACCACATCCTCTCTCTCTTCATCCCTTCTCACTGAGCCTCCTCCGGGCTATTGTCCTGGATTCATGGCCGCTCTGGCCGGTAGGTGAGGAGGGGAGAGGCAGGAAGGGGGATGCTGGCCTAGTCAGCAGAGTTTGTAGTGCCCTACCTCTGCCTGTGAGTGTCAGCAGAGAGCAGCCAGAAATCTGGTTTGATTAGGTTTCCTACCTATCTTCCCACTGACTCAGACAGAGGATGGTG
Organism: Girardinichthys multiradiatus; assembly: GCF_021462225.1. Classification (NCBI taxonomy): domain Eukaryota; kingdom Metazoa; phylum Chordata; class Actinopteri; order Cyprinodontiformes; family Goodeidae; genus Girardinichthys; species Girardinichthys multiradiatus. The sequence goes on from NC_061796.1 coordinate 32,260,906, forward strand.
GCATAGAGAGAAGGGGAGAGCAGCGGGAAGTTGCCCAGAGGAGAGGGAGATCAACAGAAGAAGCAGGAAAAACACATATTTTTATCCCCGCTCTCTCTGTCAAAAGCCCCGTACAGTTTCCTCTTGCTGTGTTTCTCATTCTGCTGTTTTTCTGTTGCTCCATCCCGCCCACCTCTCACTTTGTCCCAGTCTCACATCCAAACCTCTAATCCTCCTCCTTTTACCTCGCACTCATTTCCTAATCCCAAATCTCCTACACCAGACCTGTTTTAAACTCCACATTCTTCTCTCTGTTTCTCACCTCCACCCTGATCTTTCTTTCTATCACATCTGAACATGCTACCTTTCCGCACAACCCTTTTGGGCACTCCAGGTGACTGCAGCACACCTTATTTTTTCTCCTTCATCACTTCAATGTGCGTGTGATCAATAATGTCACCAATATATTCTTTGTTTTTCACCATTTCACAGCTTTTCTCCAAACATTTTCACCCAAATTTTCCTCTTCAGAACCTGCTCGTATATTTATGCTTTTATATTGTGTATATATTTTTGCACTGCAGTTGTCTAAAAGGAGGTAACCAGGTTTTACTCCTATCTTGAGCGAGCTCACACCAGCTTTAGTCACTGCAGCCATTTTGTTGGATGTGATCAATTTTCTGTTATTTGTCCTCTGTGATTTTCAGCTCGTTGGGCTTTTCTGTGTTTCCACGTACCCTATAACATTTTAAGCCTTGTTTGAGGGTCAGATATAAAGATCTAGAGCATAATCATGCTCAGATTTAGTTTTCGCTGGGAAAGTCTTGGGTCGTTGCTCATTTCTTCATATTTTGCTTTCAAGGAGACAGACATTCCTTGTGATCTTGAATATTGAGCAACATAATTTCAGATGAAGATACATGTGTTTTTATTGTTGTTGTTGGCGGTTATTTGTTTACTTATTTTTATTTTTTTAGCCATCTAACTCTGACCACTGAATCATTCAGTGATCGAAAGGCTCCTAACATCATGGGGCCAGTTTCATACTTGCAAATACAAGACAGCAGAGTAGAAAAACAATGTTTAATTGGATTTTTACACACTTTGTTCTAATTAGTGTCACAAAGATACAGTTTATTTCTATTTCTTTATATAAAAACATCAAAATTATCAAACATAGCACATTTTACCAGTAAGAAAAATATAATTTTAGCACCAACAATAAGATTTGCACAGATCTAATAGCTTAAAACCCACAGATGATCAACTGAAGGATGATGCATCTCTCAGGTCTTGTGTACAGTGGCAGTTCTCACATAAACAGAGCCGTCCTTGTGATTGTTAAATACGCCAAATACATTTTTTAATGAATAGTAAATATATATTAACTCTTAAAGTGCTCTGCAGAAATACACACTTTGAACTTTATCAGTTTGTCACATTAGTTTGGTATATTAATTCAATTCAATTCAGCTTTATTTATATAGCGCCAATTCACAACACATGTCTCAAGGCACTTCACAAAAGTCAGGTACATACATTCCAATTAATCCTAACCATTGAACAGTGCAGTCACATTCAGTTATTTATTCAAATTGGATAAAAAGTTTTTCTATCTAAGGAAACCTAGCAGATTGCATCCAGTCAGTGACTTGTAGCATTCACTCCTCCTGAATGAGCATGTAGAGACAGTGGACAGTCACTGGTGTTGACTTTGCAGCAATCCCTCATACTGAGCATGCATGTAGTGACAGTGGAGAAGAAAAACTCCCTTTTAACAGGAAGAAACCTCCAACAGAACCAGGCTCAGTGTGAGCGGCCATCTGCCATGACTGACTGGGGGTTTGAGAGAACAGAGCAGAGACACAGAAGAATACACAAGCACTGATCCAGGAGTACTTTCTATGGGAAAGAAAAGTAAATGTTAGTGGATGTAGCTCCTTTAGTCATTTCATCTAGAACGAAAGAACAGAAACTTTGAGCCCGTTTTCAAGGTTAGAGTCTGAAAGAGAGCACATAGAGTTAGTTACAGTAAAAGCTCAGTCAATTTCCATGTCTAGGAGAGAGAAAAGATTAAACACTGAAAGACAGGGCCATGTGAATCATCTGTAGAAGGTGAGCACTAAGTTGTTGCCAGCAGAAGCTTGGACGATGCTCCCCTCCATGAAGGTGTCACAGGTAGACACAGAGTCAGGCCAGGTGTAGCTTCTAGGAAGAGAAAAGAGAGAGAACAAAGTTAAAAGCTGAAATAACAGCAAATAATGCAAAATTGGAGAGTAGTGTGGGAATGTAGCAAAGAGGGTGAAAGTGGTCATTATGTCCTCCAGCAGCTTAAGCCTATAGCAGCATAACTACACAGATAGTTTCAGTTTCAGTTTATTTATTTATATAGCGTTTATTTACAACAATGTCGTCTCAATTCACCCCACAAAAAGTCCGGAACGGCATGGGGCCGCCGGGGAGGCCAGACCAAACCACCGAGTGCCAGAGCCCAGCCACCCCAGAACGGGCTCTAAGTAAAATAATAAACTGATAAAGTTTGTCCATCTAGAGGCCACTGATGGCCATTGTTATACTAAAAACCACAAGGATCGGGATACCTCTCTCTATCTGACTGATTATAACCATTGGAAAAGAGAAGGGGTCATACAGGTAGCAGAAATGGAGGGTGTGTTTGCACCTCAACCATAACTGAGCCAGTTTAGGCGAAACCTGACTCCCCCTTACTCCATCTAACAGGGAGGGAGGAAGGTGGAGGTAAAAAATAAGGAAGATAGCTCAGGATAACCCAAGCCACTCTAGCTATAAGCTTTATCAAAAAGGAAAGTTTTAAGCCTAGCCTTAAAAGTAGACAGGGTGTCTGCCTCCAAAACCGGGAGCTGGTTTCACAGGAGAGGAGCTCGGTGACTAAAGGATCTGCCTCCCATTCTACTTCTAGAGACTCTAGGAACCACCAGTAAACCTGAAGTGCCTTGAGACAACATGTGTTGTGAATTGGCGCTATATAAATAAAACTGAATTGAATTGAATTGAGTCTGAGAACGAAGTGCTCTGTTAGGAACATATGGAACAATCAGATCTCTGATGTATGATGGCGCTAGATCGTTAAGGGCTTTATATGTGAGGAGGAGAATTTTAAATTCTATTCTGCATTTAACAGGGAGCCAATGAAGGGAAACATAAATAGGAGAAAAATGATCTCTCTTTTTAATTTTCATCAGAACTCTTGCTGCAGCATTTTGAATCAGCTGAAGGCTTTTAACTGCATTTTGTGGACATCCTGATAGTAAAGAATTACAATAGTCCAGCCTTGAAGTAACAAATGCATGGACTAGTTTTTCAGTGTCACTCCTGGACAGGATATTTCTAATTTTGGCAATGTTCCAGAGATGAAAGAAGGAAATCCTAGAAACCTGTTTAATATGGGATTTAAATGACATATCCTGGTCTGAAATTATACCAAGGTTTTTTACTTTTTCACCGGAGGTCAATTTAATGTCATCCAGGTTAAGTGATTGACTAAGCAGTTTCTTTTTTAAAGACTCTGGTCCAAAGACGACAACTTCTGTCTTGTCTGAATTTAGAAGCAGAAATGTAAAGTCATCCAAGTTTTTATGTCTTCAAGACATGCTTTTAGTCTATCTAACTGGTTGGGTTCATCAGGATTCATGGATAAGTAAAGCTGAGTATCATCAGCGTAACAGTGAAAATTTATCCCATGCTGCCTGATAATTTGACCTATTGGAAGCATATACAGGTCCTTCTCAAAATATTAGCATATTGTGATAAAGTTCATTATTTTCCATAATGTAATGATGAAAATTTAACATTCATATATTTTAGATTCATTGCACACTAACTGAAATATTTCAGGTCTTTTATTGTCTTAATACGGATGATTTTGGCATACAGCTCATGAAAACCCAAAATTCCTATCTCACAAAATTAGCATATCATTAAAAGGGTCTCTAAACGAGCTATGAACCTAATCATCTGAATCAACGAGTTAACTCTAAACACCTGCAAAAGATTCCTGAGGCCTTTAAAACTCCCAGCCTGGTTCATCACTCAAAACCCCAATCATGGGTAAGACTGCCGACCTGACTGCTGTCCAGAAGGCCACTATTGACACCCTCAAGCAAGAGGGTAAGACACAGAAAGACATTTCTGAATGAATAGGCTGTTCCCAGAGTGCTGTATCAAGGCACCTCAGTGGGAAGTCTGTGGGAAGGAAAAAGTGTGGCAGAAAACGCTGCACAACGAGAAGAGGTGACCGGACCCTGAGGAAGATTGTGGAAAAGGGCTGATTCCAGACCTTGGGGGACCTGCGGAAGCAGTGGACTAAGTCTGGAGTAGAAACATCCAGAGCCACCATGCACAGGCGTGTGCAGTAAATGGGCTACAGGTGCCGCATTCCCCAGGTCAAGCCAATTTTGAACCAGAAACAGCGGCAGAAGCGCCTGACCTGGGCTACAGAGAAGCAGCACTGGACTGTTGCTCAGTGGTCCAAATTACTTTTTTCGGATGAAAGCAAATTCTGCATGTCATTCGGAAATCAAGGTGCCAGAGTCTGGAGGAAGACTGGGGAGAAGGAAATGCCAAAATGCCAGAAGTCCAGTGTCAAGTACCCACAGTCAGTGATGGTCTGGGGTGCCGTGTCAGCTGCTGGTGTTGGTCCACTGTGTTTTATCAAGGGCAGGGTCAATGCAGCTAGCTATCAGGAGATTTTGGAGCACTTCATGCTTCCATCTGCTGAAAAGCTTTATGGAGATGAAAATTTCATTTTTCAGCACGACCTGGCACCTGCTCACAGTGTCAAAACCACTGGTAAATGGTTTACTGACCATGGTATCACTGTGCTCAATTGGCCTGCCAACTCTCCTGACCTGAACCCCATAGAGAATCTGTGGGATATTGTGAAGAGAAGGTTGAGAGACTCAAGACCCAACACTCTGAATGAGCTAAAGGCCGCTATCGAAGCATCCTGGGCCTCCATAAGACCTCAGCAGTGCCACAGGCTGATTGCCTCCATGCCACGCCGCATTGAAGCAGTCATTTCTGCAAAAGGATTCCCGACCAAGTATTGAGTGCATAACTGTACATGATTATTTGAAGGTTGACGTTTTTTGTATTAAAAACACTTTTCTTTTATTGGTCGGATGAAATATGCTAATTTTGTGAGATAGGAATTGTGGGTTTTCATGAGCTGTATGCCAAAATCATCCGTTTTAAGACAATAAAAGACCTGAAATATTTCAGTTAGTGTGCAATGAATCTAAAATATATGAATGTTAAATTTTAATCATGATATTATGGAAAATAATTAACTTTATCACAATATGCTAATACCTGTATAGTAAATAGAATTGGCCCAAGTACTGAACCCTGTGGTATTCCACAATTAACCCTGGAGTTTAAAGATTATTTATCATTTACATGAACAAACTGGAATCTGTCAGACAAATAAGATTTAAACCAGCCTAGCGCTGTTCCCCTGATCCCTACAGCATTTTCCAGCCTTTCTAAGAGAATATTGTTATCGACTGTATCAAATGCAGCACTGAGATCTAACGGGACCAGTACAGACACAAGTCCATTATTTGAGGCCATAAGAATATCATTAGTGACTTTCAGCAGAGCTGTTTCAGTGCTATGATGAGCTCTGAAACCTGACTGAAACTCTTCAAACAGGTCATTGCTGTGTAAATGCTCACACATTTGATTAGCAACTATTTCCTCAAGAATTTTAGACAAGAATGGAAGATTGGATATAGGTCTGTAATTTTTCAAATCATCTCGATCAATTGAAGGTTTCTTAAGTAAAGGTTTAATTACAGCTACCTTAAAAGCTTGTGGTACATATCCATTTACTAAAGATAGATTAATCATATCTAAAATGGGGCTGGTAATCAGAGGGAACACTTCCTGAAATAATTTGGTTGGGATTGGGTCTCACATACAAGTTGAAGGTTTAGATGAAGCTAATATTTCTGACAACTCAGGAAGCTCCACAGGATCAAAACAGTCCAAACACAAATCAGGTTCCGCAGTTATTTCCAATGTTGTCTCACTTGCCGAGGATGAAGTAATCATCTTCGGGAGTATGTCAAAGATTTTATTTTTAATAGAATCAATTTTATTTAAGAAGAATCCCATAAAGTCATGGCTGCTAAGAGCTAAGGGAATGGATGGTTCAACAGAGCTATGACTCTGTGTAAGTTTAGCAACTGTACTAAAGAGAAACCTAGGATTATTCTTGTTCTCTTCTATTAATGATGAGAAATAAGCTGTTCTAGCTTGGCAAAGTGTCTTTTTATACAACAGTAGGCTATTTTTCCAGATTAAGTAGGAATCCTCTAGGTGTGTAGAGTGCCATTTTCTCTCCAATTTTCTAACATTGTGCTTTAAAGTACGCATATCTAAATTAAACCAAGGAGCCTGCCTCCTATGAATAATTACCTTCTTTTTCAAGGGGGCTGCATTGTCTAATGCACCACGCAATGATGACATAACTCTATCAACAAGAGAATCAATTTGTGAAGGGGCAGAAACAAAATTATTGCCTTCCACTGAGCTTTTCTGTGATAATGAGGAAATTAAAAGTGGAACAGATTCTTTAAAGGTTGTTACAGCATTGTTTGATAATGATCTACTATAATGAAATTTTCTTTCAGGTGTGGAGTACTCGGTTAAATTAAGCTCAAAAGTTATTAAAAAATGGTCAGACAGGACAGGGTTATGAGAAAATATTGTTATGTCTTTACACTCAATGCCATATATCAGCACAAGGTCCAGAGAATGAAGACAAAGGTGGGTAGGTTTGTTAATGTTTTGTGCAATGCCAACTGAGTCTAAGATAGCTTTAAACGCTATATTTAGGCTATCACTTTCAGTGTCAACATGAATGTTAAAATCCCCCACTATAATAACCTTATCTGTATTTAACACTAAATCAGATAAAATGTCTAAGTATTTATTGTGATATACCAACACAAAATAGTAAGAGGTAAAGGATACATGTTTTTTAAAACATTTTAGAAAGGCAAATCTGACAGGTTGGGTGTGTAAATGAATCTTGCCCTCCATGATTTAACTTGCAAATATCCCTAGCCGGAATTCAAACTCAGGACTTTCTTGCTGTAAGGAACCAGTGGTAACATCAGAACCACTGCGCCGTCCCCTTTACAGAACAGCTGTATTTATACTGAGAAGAAACAGAGGTAGACTGTGTTTACTGCTCAGATGACTTCTACAGGCAGCTGGTTGCACTGTTGGTTGAATACACATGCACACCACACTTTTCAGATTTTTAATTGTTAAAAATGTTGAAATCTGTGTATTATTTTCCTCCCACTTCCTAATTATAGGGTACTTTGTTTTGGTCTATCACACAAGATACAGATTTGTTATATATAAGCTGATGTTACAGCTAGAGTGAAAAGTACTTTCACTTCCACAGTTGAAGTTGTTTAAGTTGTGACGACAGGCTGTAATTTCACTGCTGAGTTTAACCACACAGTGTTTCACTCGCAGCGTTTCAGTGCCTCCTCAGCACCGTTCACATTATTCAGATAACAACAGAGCTTCTGTCACATTCTACAAAATAGGATATGTTTTCTTAATCTGTCAATGGCTCAGCCCCTGAAAGACTTCATTTTAGCTGAGCTATGAAAAGGCTCAGAAAACATCAATATGGCTGAGCAGGATAAGAAGAAAAGGGCCGTATTCTCCGACTGTACCACGTTCCTTCCATATCCCCCCCATTTGTATTGGTGCAGATATTGGGTCTCAAGCGAGAAATCAGGATTGCGTCCCTCTCTGAATGGCAGCATCTGTCTGCTGAAGTGGAATAGGAATGTTATACGGAACCAATGCATCCGGGCTTGCCTGGACATCTTCGACAATGCCACTTCCCACTTTCACCCCTCTCCCCCCTACCCCTCAATATGTTTCCTCCACTCCATCTCCATCATAACCACAACAGTGTGGAGGAAGAGGTTTGGATTAGCCCTAAACATACAATCATGTCGACCCCATCCATGACTGCCTGCTGCTCACCCCGGGTCCACCATGGAAAATAAAGAAGAAAGCAGAAATATAAAAAACAAACAGGAAATCCAGTCCATTTTATACGCCTCTCACTTCCATTCTCTTTGTGAGTTTAACGTGTGAAAACGGATTGCTCTGAGGATGTTGAGCAGCAGGGGAAAATAAAGAGGGAAAGACAGACAAGTTGCTTTCTCTTGCTTTTCACACTGCATGGTTGATTCAAAAAAACATGCATGGTCTGGATTTGGCTTTTTCTTATCACTTGTATTTCTGAACGTGGTTTTAAAGGTCAGTTTTTATGCATCTGTCCGTAGCTGATCAATCATGTTCTAGTCACACCGTAGGGATATCCCATCGGCATACAGAAATTCAACCACTCTCAACCCCTTTTCTTGCATTAATATTTATTTTGCAGAGTTTAAAGTGTATGGATCAGTGTTTTTTCGGGGCTGTCAGTGCAGAGGTAGGTGCTTTTTCTCTTTTTTTTTTTGACCGCTCACTTTTTTCCTTCACTCATCCTATTTTCAGCCTTTTGTTTTTTTACACAAGGGGAAAAATGAGGAAGAACAAAACCAACATATGAAAACTAAAACATGAGAGACAGAAAAGAGAAGAGGCAAAAGGGAAGGAGGAGGAGGAGGGCAGGAGGAGCAGAGGAAGGAGAGGCAATCTCAGAAAACAAGGGGGCTTTCAAAAGTAAGGGATGAAAGCTAGTCGGGCTGTTATTTTTGAAAAATGATCCTTGTGTAGTGCTCCTCTTAAGAGCCAGGTACATATTATTTTATCTTCCTGAGGACACTCAGCGAGGTGTGTTGGCACAAAGGAAATCTGCAACAGTTTCCTTTAAGTTGCCATTTATTGTTCTTAATGCTATTTCTGACAGGTGTGTACTACCTCCTTTGTGAAGGGCTTCTTTGATCAGATCTCGATTATTTTGTGAGTATTGAAATTGTAAAACTTCAGATGCTTTCACAATTATTTTTCACTGTTTTGTAACAACTAGATGTGAAAATTTTGAAATTATTTAGTCAGAAGTGGAAGTGTGGCTCCACATGCTCTAGACTGGTGTCCTTGTAATGAAGGCCGGTGCTGGGTGAGCAGCGGTCTCCATGCAGTCATTTTGACTGACCTTAAAATCAGATACCCACCGGAAAAGATGGGCACATCAATTAAAGCATTTGAAAAATATGAAAAAAAAACACAAGCCAATTTACTTGTGTGGGATTTTTGTATGAAATTATTTGAAGGTCTCATTGGTTCATTATGAGCATCATTAAGACCAAGGGACTTGCATTGTTTCCAGGTCAGAGAAAACGCTGTGTAGAAGCTCAGAGCAAAATTAGGTTATAAAACTATATACCACGCTTTAACATCTCATGGAGTACTGGTTAATCCATGGAACAAGTATGTGCAATGTACCAAGACATGGCCTTCCACATAAACTGAGAAACCAGACAAGGAAAGCTCTGATTTAAGAAGCAGCCATGAGGCCCATAGAGAAGATGCTGAGATCCTGCTCAGGTGGAAGAATGTGTTGATAGGACAACTATTAGTTGTGCAATCCACAAATCTGGCCTCTATGGATGAGTGGCAGCAAGAAAGTCATTGTTAAAAGAAAACCCTGGATTTCTTGTTTGCCACATGCCATGTAGAGGAAATAGAAAACATGTTTAACTAGGCGCTCTAGACAGATGGGACCAAAATTAAACTTCCTGACTTAAACTAAACACTATTTGTGGAAGAAAACTAACTCAATTCACACATCCCCTAGGTGAAGCTGCGATGGCTGGGACGGGATGTTTTTCTTTACTGGGACATTGAAGCTATGCAGAGTTGATAAGAGGATGGATAGAGCTAAATAGAGGGCAAACCTGGATGAAAACCTCTTAGAGGTTAAAAAAGTCATGAGACCGGGGTGTAGTTTTACCTTCCAGCAGAATAACAACCCTGATCATACAGCCATGGGTACAAGAGAACAGCTTAGATCAAAGCAAATCCATGTGCTAATTGCCCAGACTAAGTCCAGACCAAAATCCAACTCAGAGTCTGTGACAAGACTTGAAGGTTGCTATTCCATCCAATCACTTATCTTCAGTCACTTTGTAATGAAGAATGGCAGCAGTTTGTATCTCTGCAAAGCTAGTAGGAACATATAATAATAATAATGATAATAATTTATTTGTAGCCCTTTACAATAACCACTAGGTTAACAAAAGTGCTTTACATTGAGTAAAATAAAATAAAACACATCAAACACAATCAATAAATCAGCATTAGAGTAAAAAAAGACATAGAAACATAAGAAACAAATAAATAGATGTAAAAATGTCACACTACTAAGTATTAAAAGCCATCTTAAATAGAGGTATCTTAAGTCTCAACTTGACAAGGTTTCAAGTACCTCCAGAGTTTCATCTATAAATGCAGCAAAACATTCTTCTCTGCTGTATGGACTCAGAGGAGACTGAATACCAACTCATGCCATGAGTTTTAGATTTAAAAAATCATTAAAAAGTAATTACAGTGTAAATGTTTCCCCTCTTTATGTGAAGCTCAGTCTTTGAAGCATCCTGTATTGTTTCTCACCGTTCCTCAGCACACGTGTCTGTATTGGAATCCGTCCACGTGAGCGACGGTCCGTGTACGTTCAACACGTGTCTCCCTGTATCAATAGGTTAATAGATGAGATGTCAGTTTCAGTGAGTGGCTGATTAGTTGTGTGTTCACTAATCCACTCTGGGGCTAGGAACTGTTGGCTTCCTCATTGATTTTAGCTTGGTGAGTAGGCAGATGATAGAGAGAGGGGAGATCTATCGATTGACCCCAAATTAGCCCCCCCTCCCCCACTTCCACCTCCACTCCCACCCCCGCCCACCAACCCAACCTGTTGTTCCTGTACTGAGCCGCCGCTTTCCCATTGGGTCGCCACGCTGTTGAACATTGGTTCTGATTGGCTACTTCGGTGGGGAGCAAAATGCCTCCTTTTTGTGTTGTTGCTGATTTGGAAGTGTTGCTTGTTTGTGATTTGTCTGTCACTTGATTGGCCGTCTTGTGAGGATGAATGAGTGACTGCAGGGCTCAGATGCTTTGGAAGGCTTTGATGAGGGAAATAGCTGCACTTCCACAGGGACAGCTTTACTTTTTGTTTCTGATCACAAAGTGTGACCTTATTTGTAATGATTACATGTTCTTTTCTCTGTCTTAGACAAAAACTAGTCATAGAAAAAGGCTGGATTTAAAAAACAGAACACACAAATCCTTCAACTTTTTCTTTTCTCCTTCAAGACTGTCAACCTGCTGCATCATTTTCTTTTTTTCCTGCTCTTTATCTCCATTTTTTATCCTTCACTCACTGCCTATATCTTCCCTGTCCAATCCCTCTTTCCCTGGATATAAGCTTTGAGCTTCCCCTCCTGATCCTTTCCCTCCCATATATCACTCCATCTCATCCTTCTGTGTCTACCTCGGATATTCCTCTCCAGGCCCTTTTCTTCTCCCCCACTGTCACTCTCTCCCTCCTTCCGCCTCCGTCTATGTAAGCAAGAGGAGGTTGTTAAACATTTTTCTTCCCTCTTAATTGTTTTGACTGGGCCGATTGGCATCCCGATTAGGCCCATTGATTTCCTGGCGCTAAGTGCATTGATTTTTAAATTTCTTATTGATCCTTGCTCTAAATCTCTTGCACACTTGCTCGTGCAGCCCTACAGCGTTTGGCGGGGCTGAGACAGAGAAAAAAAGAGTAAAAGACGAAGGGAAAAAAAGAAGGAGAGGTCAGTGTTAGGTAAATATAAGGCAGCCTGAGTTAATAGAGTAAGAGAAGAAGAGCAGGAGATAAAGTTACAAAGTGTGAGAAGGTGTAAATCACTGCAACCCAGAACAAGTGGGACACAAAAGGAAAGAGCAGGTTTGCAGATCCTTAAAAAAACATAAACGGTCCACATTTTTATCGTGTTGCAGACACAAATGCCGTTGTAGAAGGAGAAGGATACAAGATTTCATTGCAAATATAAATCTGAAAGGTTTGGCATTCATAAATTTAGATGAAGCTCAGTCAGAATCTATGAGAAGACCTGGAACTACAGATTTCAAGCCTTGCTGCAGATAGCCAACACATGAATGTCCTTTAATATAATCCATCTCATTTTAGCTTTGGCTCTGTGTTTAGATGCGCTAGAAAGTGAACTTCCACCACAGTCTCAAGTCTGTTGCAGCCTCTAATAGATTTTCTTTCAGGATTGTCCTGTTTTAGCTCCAACCATCTTCCCACCAACTCTGCCAAGCTCCCCTCTACCTGCTGAAGAAAACCAACCTTAATGCATTATGCTTCCACTGTCACAAATAGAGTTTTGAATTTTGGCTGAAAAGTAAAATTTTAGAAGAAAGTTCTTCCACACGGTTGCTTTGTCACCTTCATGGCTTGTGGCAAACTACAAATTGGACCTTTTGTCATAAAGTGGTTGTTTTGGATTGGAGGTGCAGGACCAAAGTGCAAGCAGGAGGATGGGAGTTGCATGGTGAGTTGAAGAATCTTTTAATAATGAACTACAGAAAACATGGAACTGAGGCAGGGCACAGGCAGGAACACAGAGACAAACATACAGGGGAGTGAGCAGAAGATCCAATGGAGAACAATGAAAACCAGAAGGCATAAGTACTGGGGGTAGAGTGGAGAATGGACCAATGAACACTGGGAGCTAATCAGGAGGGGATCAGGAACAACTGGTGGAAGAGGAAGAGTGGCTAATAAACACTGATGAGCAGGGAGTCTAGGGAGGTAACAGAAAACATCTAAGTAAACAGAAATAAGTAACCATGAAACTAACTAAAGAATATAATCAGGGAGGAAATAATCTACAAGCAAATTTAAACCAAAACATCTAACTCAGGAATCCCAGAATGTAATTAAAACAAAAGAATATAATCTAATAAATCTAAATGAACTCAAAACAAAGCAATGAGAACATGTCAGTGCAGAGAAAGTAAACGGAACTCAAACAGGCAGATTATGACACCTTTAATGACTTTCTTCTACACACTCTTCTACAATACAGATCAAAGGTTTGGACACACCTTCTCATTCAAAGAGTTTTCTTTATTTTCATGACTATGAATATTGTAGCTTCACACTGAAGGCATCAAAACTATGAATTAACACATGGGAAATTATATACTGAACAAAAAAGTGTGAAACAACTGAAAATATGTCTTATATTCTAGGTTCTTCAAAATAGCCACCTTTTGCTTTGATTACTGCTCCGCACACTCTTGGCATTCTGTTGATGAGCTTCAAGAGGTAGTCACCTCAAATGGTTTTCACTTCACAGGTGTGCCCTGTCAGGTTAATAAGTGGGATTTCAAGCCTTATAAATGGGGTTGAGACCATCAGTTGTGTTGTGCAATAGGTGGATAGAGTACACAGCTGATAGTCCTACTGAATAGACTGTTAGAATTTGTATTATGGCAAGAAAAAAGCAGCTAAGTAAAGAAAAACGAGTGGCCATCATTACTTTAAGAAATGAAGGTCAGTCAGTCCGAACAATTGGGAAAACTTTGAAAGTGTCCCCAAGTGCAGTCGCAAAAACCATCAAGCGTTACAAAAAAACTGGCTCACATGAGGACCGCCCCAGGAAAGGAAGACCAAGAGTCACCTCTGCTGCGGACGATAAGTTCATCCGAGTCACCAGCCTCAGAAATCGCAGGTTAACAGCAGCTCAGATTAGAGAACAGGTCAATGCCACACAGAGTTCTAGCAGCAGACACATCTCTAGAACAACTGTTAAGAGGAGACTGTGTGAATCAGGCCTTCATGGTAAAATAGCTGCTAGGAAACCACTGCTGAGGACAGGCAACAAGCAGAAGAGACTTGTTTGGGCTAAAGAACACAAGGAATGGACATTAGACCAGTGGAAATCTGTGCTTTGGTCTGATGAGTCCAAGTTTGAGATCTTTGGTTCCAACCACCGTGTCTTTGTGCGGCACAGAAGAGATGAACGGATGGACTCTACATGCCTTGTTCCCACCATGAAGCACGGAGGAGGAGGTGTGATGGTGTGGGGGTGCTTTGCTGGTGACACTGTTGGGGATTTATTCAAAATTGAAGGCATACTGAACCAGCATGGCTACCACAGCATCTTGCAGTGGCATGCTATTCCATCCGGTTTGCGTTTAGTTGGACCATCATTTATTTTTCAACAGGACAATGACCCCAAACACACTTCCAGGCTGTGTAAGGGCTATTTGACCAAGAAGGAGAGTGATGGGGTGCTGCGCCAGATGACCAGGCCTCCACAGTCACCGGACCTGAACCCAATCGAGATGGTTTAGGGTGAGCTGGACCGCAGAGTGAAGGCAAAAGGGCCAACAAGTGCTAAGCATCTCTGGGAACTCCTTCAAGACTGTTGGAAAACCATTTCAGGTGACTAACTCTTGAAACTCATCAACAGAATGCCAAGAGTATGCAGAGCAGTAATCAAAGCAAAAGGTGGCTACTTTGAAGAACCTAGAATATAAGACATATTTTCAGTTGTTTCACACTTTTTTGTTCAGTATATATTTCCACATGTGTTAATTCATAGTTTTGATGCCTTCAGAGTGAAGCTACAATATTCATAGTCATGAAAATAAAGACAACTCTTTGAATGAGAAGGTGTGTCCAAACTTATGGTCTGTACAGTATGTCAACACAACTAATGCCAACAAATTCTCCCACCTGAGCTGTGGGTGTCTGCAGCTCATTCAGAGTCACCAAGGACATCTTGGCTGTTTCTGTGATTAGTCCTCTGCTCTGCTGGTCTGTCAGTGTAGATGGACGACCGTGTCTTCGTTGGTTTGCAGTTGTGCCATATTCTTTCTATTTTGAGATGAAACAGCGGTCTGTTAGATACTGAAAGTGTACGACATTGTTTTATAACCCAGCCCTGCTTCAGATGTTTACACCACTTTATTTCTGGTCTGTCTGCTATGTTTCTGGGTCTTCATTTTGGTGTTTGTTCTCCAACAAACCTCTGAGGCCTTCATAGAACAGCTGCTTTTCTAATTAGATTAAAATACACAGTGACACAATCTGTTTGCTAATTAGGGGACATCTAAAAGCAATTGGCTGTCCTGGATTTTATTTAGGAGTAAAAATGGATGCATACAAATGCTGATCGATTTTTATTATAATTTTTATTCCACTTTAGGGTTGGTCTATCCCATAAAATCCAAATAAAATACCTTCCTATTTTGTTGTAATATGACAAAATGGGAAAATAATTCACGAGTTATGAATACTTTTTCAAGGCTCTGTAGCTATGCTGAGTATTTTAGCTAATTTATTGTAAATGCATCTGAATTCACAATAACTGCCACACTGAAAGAGAATCAATATTTTTGTGCAGGTAACAAGCATCACGGAGCGCTGTCTGTCGGTAAGCTGGAAGCCGGCTGGATGGAACATGTTCATCTTTGAAGAATGAGACACTTTATGAGTGAACAAAGGTTTATGAGGGATAGACAGATATTGGAAATGTCAGAGATGGAATGGAGTGTTTTGTCTTTGCCTTGCTATTTCACATGGTCTGCAGAGCCTGCTGGAGACGCTCGCATGTGAGTGTGTATGTGTTATTCCTGGGTCATGACTGTGTTAGGCTTTTAGAGGCCTGCAAGACTCTGAATCTTACATGCCCACTGGTGTTTCTCAGAAGGTATTGGGCCTAATTGGCTGAATCCGAGTCTGTGCATGTGTGGGTGTGCACGCTTGCACACTCCACTGTGTGTGTGTGCACGGGGGGCTCAGCTATACATGTAGCAAACATTAAATTCTGTACGTGCACGGGAATGTTTATGTGTGTTTCTTATCATCTGTTTGTATATTTTCCTGTGTGTATGTGTGTGTTTGACCTTTTCTTTTCTTAAGTGTTGAGGCTCACGTTCAGACCTAGCATTTCCTTTGGTATCCTCTGTACTTGATGGAATTGTGCTAACCTTTTCTGGAGTCATTTGCTGCTTTTCTGATTCTGTTTGCGGTTTAAGCGGCTTGCATGCTGCACAATATATGGACCATATGTGCCATTACTCTCTTGCAATTACACTTTACTTTGCGTGGATCCACTTAAGATAAGTGCTTTCAAGGAGGAAAAGCAACCATTGTCAGCAACACTAGAAAAACTTTAATATCTCTGTCAGAGATGATGCAATGCTCTGCTCTGATAGAAAGTTGGTGTCTTTTTTTACAGATTTATTTTGAAGATTATGGTGAAGCTTTAATTATTATGGCTCAGACAAGGTAGGCAAATTGTTTTAACTTTAAAAGTTCGCATTTGCAGAAACAAGTTGGCATGAAAAATAATACATTCCTTGGTTGTTCAAATAAACAATGCAAGATAAAGTGCTTAAAATGCATCCACAGGGCTGAGCTGTTTGCCTGTAGTGATGGGGCTTGTGTTTGCTCTGATGATAGGCCTGACCTGACACACACACACACACACACACACACACACACACACACACACAGATCCACACTCAACTGGTTTACAAACTAATGGATGCATTAAGAATATGTGTCTCTGCTCGCCTGTGATTACTATTTCTGACAAAATGATGCTCAGACGAACTGATGGCCGCTCAAACTGACCGCTCCCTCAGACAGACTCGGCCTCGCACTCACGACAGACACACACACGTCCCTCCTGTCTTGCACATACACAAACACGCTCTGTCCTTGTATCTCACTAGCTTTTTTGTTCAAAACCAACTCAATAAATACCCTTGACCTGCAGTACTCTGAGTCTGCACATGCTTCATCTGATCACGGAGGGATATCACACGTGCTTATGTTATGTGACCCTTTTAGCCTGTACCAACCACAAGGGCAATGATAAATACAAATTTAAATCATCAACTGTAAGAGATCTGCAAAGAAGGTGTCTGAGCAGGCCACTTTGTATCAGTCTTTTACTTATTCTGAATCAATATTTAATATAAAAAAGGTGTGAATATGTGTTGCTGTTTTAAATTACTTGAAAAGAAAGGAAACACTCTAATTTAGGCTTTTTTTTACCATTTACAATTCTGTCAAATATGTCAAATATATATATATCTATATATATATATCTATATATATATATATATATATATAAATATATATATATACATATGTTATGTTATGTTATGTTATGTTTGAGTACTCACTGAGTTGCTCACTTGCCAAATAGTACATCATCTGAAAATGGAAACATTATAACACAGCTGCAAACCTAACAAGATATGGTCGTCCACCTGAATTGAAAGGCTGGGCAAAGAGAGCACTAATTAGAGAAGCAACCAAGAGGTCCTTGTTAACTCTGGGGGAGCTGCAGAGATCCTCAGCTCACGTGACTGAAACTATAGAGAGTAAACCTTTTAGGTGTGCAGATTGCTGAGGTGCCGGGAGAAACCCATGTGAATTCCCGTCTGCAGTTTGCCACCGGCCCTCCAGAGGACATGGCAAATGAGACCATAATTAAACTTTTTGGCTAACGTGCAAAACCCTGTCTGTGCCAGGCAGCTAACATTCGGAACACTCCATGCCAAGTGTAAAACATGGTAGGAGTAGCATCACGCTGGGGAGATTCTTTTATTCAGCAGGGACAGGGAAGCTGGTCAGACATGGTGGGAATTTAAGTGACAGGAAAAGACTTCACCTTTCAGCAGGACACTAAATGTACTGACCAAAGCTACAATGTACTTGATTAAAGGATTCATCATGTGTTAGAAATATCCACTCATGGTCCAGATCTAAATTTAAATAAAAATCTGTGACAAGACTTATAAAGTTTTAAATCAGAAGGCTGAAATATTTTTCCACTTCCATGTGCCACTTTGTCATGATCTATCAGAAAGATGTCCAAAGTGCAGCCTGTGGACTGATTTTGTGCAGCTCCGGATTGCAATTCAAGAATGATTTTGAGGAGTCATCAGTCAGTCAGTCATTTTCTACCACTTATTCCATAGTGGATCACAGGGGAGCTGGTGCCTATCTCCAGCAGTCTATGGGCAAGAGGCAGGGTACACCCTGGACAGGTCACCAGTCCATTTCAGGGCAACATACAAACAACCATGCACACACTCATTCATACACCTAAGGGCAATTTAGAGTGACCAATTAACCTAACAGGCATGTCTTTGGACTGTGGGAGGAAGCCAGAGTACCCAGTGAGAACCCATGCATGCACAGGGAGAACATGCAAACTCCAAGCAGAAAGACACCTGGTCAGGTATTGAACCCAGGACCTTCTTGCTGCAAGGCAACAGTGCTACCAACTGCGCCACCATGCAGCCCTGATTTTGAGGATTTTTTTATTTATTTGAATTTTGTTTTTTAAATCCTAAAAAAAAAAAAAATGATTTTGAGAATTTTTTAAAAATTAAAATGTAAAGGATAATTACTACTGTCAAATTAGAATCCTTATACAATCAGAGATGTCTTTTAAAAACCACACTTTTTGCATTCTCTTTGATTTCATACTAAATATGACCATATACAGGGGTTGGACAATGAAACTGAAACACCTGTCATTTTAGTGTGGAAGGTTTCATGTCTACATTGGACCAGCCTGGTAGCCAGTCTTCATTGATTGCACATTGCACCAGTAAGAGCAGAGTGTGAAGGTTCAATTAGCAGGGTAAGAGCACAGTTTTGCTCAAAATATTGAAATACACACAACATTATGGTGACATACCAGAGTTCAAAAGAAGACAAATTGTTGGTGCACGTCTTGCTGGCGCATCTGTGACCAAGACAGCAAGTCTTTGTGATGTATCAAGAGCCACGGTATCCAGGGTAATGTCAGCATACCACCAAGAAGGACGAACCACATCCAACAGGATTAACTGTGGACGCAAGAGGAAGCTGTCTGAAAGGGATGTTCGGTGCTAACCTGGATTGTATCCAAAAAACATAAAACCACGGCTGCCCAAATCACGGCAGAATTAAATGTGCACCTCAACTCTCCTATTTCCACCAGAACTGTCCGTCGGGAGCTCCACAGGGTCAATATACACGGCCGGGCTGCTATAGCCAAACCTTTGGTCACTCATGCCAATGCCAAACGTTGGTTTCAATGGTGCAAGGAGCGCAAATCTTGGGCTGTGGACAATGTGAAACATGTATTGTTCTCTGATGAGTCCACCTTTACTGTTTTCCCCACATCCGGGAGAGTTACGGTGTGGAGAAGACCCAAAGAAGCGTACCACCCAGACTGTTGCACGCCCAGAGTGAAGCATGGGGGTGGATCAGTGATGGTTTGGGCTGCCATATCATGGCATTCCCTTGGCCCAATACTTGTGCTAGATGGTCACATCACTGCCAAGGACTACCGAACCACTCTTGAGGACCATGTGCATCCAAAGGTTCAAACATTGTATCCTGAAGGCGGTGCCTTGTATCAGGATGACAATGCACCAATACACACAGCAAGACTGGTGAAAGATTGGTTTGATGAACATGAAAGTGAAGTTGAACATCTCTCATGGCCTGCACAGTCACCAGATCTAAATATTATTGAGCCACTTTGGGGTGTTTTGGAGGAGCGAGTCAGGAAACGTTTTCCTCCACCAGTATCACGTAGTGACCTGGCCACTATCCTGCAAGAAGAATGGCTTAAAATCCCTCTGACCACTGTGCAGGACTTGTATATGTCATTCCCAAGACGAATTGACGCTGTATTGGCTGCAAAAGGAGGCCCTACATCATACTAATAAATTATTGTGGTCTAAAACCAGGTGTTTCAGTTTCATTATCCAACCCCTGTAGTAACTTTTACTCAAAAACAGATTTTGGTCCACCCAAATCTGTCTTAGATATTTTTTTATTCAACTTGGCTAAATACAGTAAGAATTTGCAAACTGGATGCCTTTTTTTAAATAAGGCAAACATACAATACCCTGATGATGATAAACACAATCTTTTTCAACAAAAGAAATATTACTTGATTTGTTTAATTAAAATATTGCTTAGTTTATTGTTGTGCAGATAAAAAAAATCACAATATGCATTTTAGTTTTTTGAAAAGATTATATTTTTTTGGCCCACAATTGCTTTTTACTTGACATAAAGTTTGAACACCCCTGATCTATCATATTCAGTCCCATTGAAATACTACTTTGACGTTTGTAGTTGTGACATAACAAAATAAGGAAAAGTTTCAGCTTTTGTAAGGCACTGTATCTATTGAACACCTTTTTCACAATTATTAATTGAAAGAAAGGCTGAATGAAATTGAGATTGATAATTTTTCACAGTTTTAAATAATTCTTGAAATAAGCTCACTTTATTGTGCCATGCCTTTATTATTAGAGAGTAACAGAGCAAATGCTGTTTGCATGTAACATATCTCTCTCTGTCAGGTTGATGGTGAGTTTCTGATTTTATATGTTGTGTAGATCTATTCTGTTTGTATGTCGAAGCTCTTATTTTCTGGCAGTTTTGCACCAGAGTGGTTGAAATATTGCTAATGTCTGTGCTGTGAACTTGGGCTGGATATTATTAAAGTAAAGTCATCCCCTCTCCCAATTGTCTCCATACAATATGCAAACAGTGTAACACATAAATGAAAGCAAATGTAAGGACATCTAGTTTTTAAATGTGTAAAGCATGTAAATCAAACAAAATACTGTAATTTAAAGAATTTAAACAGTTGATTTTTCAACTCATTTCTTGGTTAATTAACCACCTGAATTTCAGCTTTATTTCTCACATTTTGGAACGTCAGCTCCTACAACGTGTCTATAAAATAAGAGCAGATTCGGCCATACCCCGGTGATGAATTTCACTGTCAGAGACAAATTCGAAATAAATCTCTTGCCATGGACTTCCAGCGTGTGTTGCACTCTGATAATTTCCACAATATCCTCTGCAACCCCCCTTGGGGGCAGATTTTTTTTATTTCTCTCTCCTCCCGTTATATTTCTCTCCATCCTCTCCTGTTTGTTTCTGTCCCTGTAAAATGCTGGTTGCTTTACTGAAATACTGCAATGTGCTTTATCTGCCCTCCTTTTCCTCCCTTTTTGTCGCCCCCTTCGCACACACACACCCACACGCACACACACACACACACACACACACACACACACATTGTTGTTGTTGAGCTTCTACTGCTGCTGGTGGTGATGGAGGTAGAGGTGGTGGTGGAGGTGGTAGATGGGGCGAGGGGGAGGTAAAGGGTGAGGCAGAGAGGGGAGGGGGCTAGTAGCAAGAAGCAGGCCCAATGACGTGGGTGCAACATGTAACCGTGGTGCAGGAGAGGAAATCAATACATGAAAGGATGAGGAGCACTGGGGTGGATTACCGTCTGGGGCCCTGGCTACATGAGGGGGGTGGGGGGGTGTAGATGAGGCCAGTGGGGGTGTAGAGAGGGGGGGCGGTGGATTATGGAGGGCGAGAGGCCAGATTGTCCTGTCCCCTCTCTCCTGCATCGCCTCCCCTTGACCAAGTGCTGTTTGAATCTTGACCCCCCTTCCCTCCCTGGCTCCTGTAAAAACTCTCTCGGCTCCTAAACGCTGCTTGGTGACGGTAGGTGAGCCTACTGCTCTTCATGGACTCTCACACACAGCCAGAGGACTCTATAATGCTGGGTGAATGCATAGAGCGACTGCGGGCCGATAACCCTGCACTATCTGTGTGGGGAATAATCGCCTGATATTACCAGTGTAAATTAAAGACTCCCAGAGAGACTGTGTGTTCTTCCCTGTGTGCATGTGTGTGTGTGTGAGGTCTTCGCCAGTGTGCATCTGCAGCACTGCCACAAACCCAGATAATAAATATCTATTATAAATATCATTATTATTGGGCCAATCTCCCCCAATAACAGAGCCTTGGTGAAAGATGGCACAAGGGACCGAGCTGGATATTGGCAATATATCAGCATTGATTATTGGGGGTGCTGACAGAGAGATGGAGGCAAAGTTAATAAAAACTCATAAAAAAGACGAGAAATACAGAAAGAACAAGGGCTTTAGCTGGATCAGACGCCTGTTCGCCGAAGGAAAGAGGGAGTGGACGGTGGAGGTATGCAGGTGGGAGATATGGGCCGCATTTTCTGGCTCTGTATCTGACTCTGAGTCTTATCTTTTCTGCTGGGTATGTGGTACTTTTTTGTGTGACTGTGAACCAGCATTGACATCCTCATACTTACATCCGCCAGCTTACTCGCGCAACTCCCGCTCTTTCCACTCCGGTTTGTGTGTGTTTTCTGGAAATTGATTGGATCTCAGTTGGATCTGAACTCTGCAGTTTGGTTGTGGTGGTGAGGGATCCAAAGCCTGCCGAAAACTTGCACCAACCCACACACCATCACCTACCGGGATGCACAAACAACACTTACCTGCCCACATATACACAGACCGAGACACCAACAAATAAAGCTCATAAAAGCCCATGCATCATATCCATATTATCTTGACAAATCTATACATCATGTCACAATGTGGTTTTCTGTGAATATTGCATTTTTCTGCTGGATGTTGGTGCAGTTGTGCAGAGAGGATATGAGAGGAACATGTTGGAAGCTTCTTACAACCTTATTGAGACAGGACGGGGGGCGAAAGGCGTCCTTACTAATAGGGGGCCTTGTTAGGTCGCTGACAGAGCCAGAAACGCCACCGTTGGCCCGCTATTGATTCCTGACCAAAGCTGTTATTGATGAGTGAGAATTTAATTCAACCAGCTCGTTTGTCATCGTGACATCACCATTTAACTGTGACCATGACATGGATGCGAACACCCGCAACAGAGCAGGGTCTTATGACGACGCAGACATACACACACACACACACACACACACACATATACACGCCATTTTTTTAACTACATTTTTTTTCATTTTGCCTTTTCTTTCTTCTGCACCATTTGCTATAAAACTGATGTTAATTATTCAAATCCTGTTTAAAGGCAGTCAAATCAATCATTTGAAAATGAATAAAAGGGCATTACCAAGAGTGCAATAAACAAAATGACTAATGGATGGCCCCGGCTTATGACTAATGTGTAGCCTGAGGATACTCTTGTCTCCTTTTGATTGGATAAATATTTCATGCAACGTCCTGACCTACAGCATGTATGTGACACTGAAAACATGTTGCAGGGAGAAGTTGAAGAAATTGCTGTTTGTCATTGGGGAACACTGTGTGATCAACTACAATACTTCAAAATATTGTAAAAATATGACAGTTGAAAAACACACATTTTGAAACATTTTAGATAGATAGATAGATGGATAGATAGATAGATAGATAGATAGATAGATAGATAGATAGATAGATAGATAGATAGATAGATAGATAGATAGATAGATAGATAGATAGATAGATAGATAGATAGATAGATAGATAGATAGATAGATAGATAGATAGATAGATAGATAGATAGATAGATAGATAGATAGATAGATAGATAGATAGATAGATAGATAGATAGATAGATAGATAGATAGATAGATAGATAGATAGATAGATAGATAGATAGATAGATAGATAGATAGATAGATAGATAGATAGATAGATAGATAGATAGATAGATAGATAGATAGATAGATAGATAGATAGATAGATAGATAGATAGATAGATAGATAGATATTTGATGTTTTATTTTGTTTAAGTATAATATTAGATAAACATGTATTTTGTTTTACCTGCTTCTAAACTAAGTCTGGCAATAATTACTAATAATTCAAGCATTAAGACAGCTATTCCAAAAGTGGTTTATTCTTGCTTACATATACGCTTTATAAATGTGTACCAAGATAATTAAAAAAATTGAATAACACAATGCTAAAGTTAAATACAGCATTTAAAACAAGCAGCAATCAAAAAACAATAATATATATATATATATATATATATATATATATATTCTGTAATTTATAGAAACATAAAAAATTAAGTGCACTGATTTTAGAAGTAATTTCTTTGATAAAAGCTTTGATTCTGCGCTAAGAATTCAAGAGTTATCTTCAACATTTGAACTTTACAGCAAGTTTCCACTGTTCAATATTTTATTCCATTACTTTATCTCTGAAAAGAATAGAAGCAAAACACCACAATGAGAAAAAGAGACAATTTTCCATAAGACCGGTTTTGTGAAAATACCAAAAAGAAAACAATGGAGCCAGATATTCTGGGTCTGTATGGATTGTAAGGGGAGGGGGGGGGGGACAGTCAGGACAGTCAGTGAGAGCAGTCCAGTGGGGGTTATTGGCTGCAGCGACTCTTCCTACCCCACCTCAGGAGAGTCCTCCCTGGAGGTCCCCGGGGACTGAAACTGTTCAGGCCGACTTGCTGCGGGGTCCCTATAGGCAGCAGGCGAGAAGCACACTTAGTGGGCTGAAATTCACGTTTTTGGCTTGAGATGGACAGATGGACTGAATGTGAGACTATAGATTGGTGTCATCACCAGGTACCGCAGTCTTTGCGTTGGATTTGTTACTTGTCAAACTACAGAGCACGGTGGAACGTGATGAAGGAGAGCGGCCTTAATTGGGTAAAATTTTTAATTCAAACCAGCGTTTGCTTCATTCTGCCAGTTTGTGAATACGCCCGAAACCCGTGCAGGTGTTTTAAAGAGGTTTTCATTTCTGAGAGAGTACCTGGTTGGCAGTTTTCTGTGTCAGGTGAAGGAAAAAGAAGAGTTTGGCAAGACGAGTGTGTGGAGGACAAACGGGTGGGTGCTAACAGCATCCGCTACTCCCCACCATGCCCCCCATTCTCCTCCTCACCTCCTCATCTTCCTCACCCCTTTCCAACACCATCTTATTTTCCCCTCCTTCAATCTCACACACCCTCCCTCCATCCTTCTCTTCCACAGACGGGCACAACCACACTACATTCTACAAGAAATAATTGCTTTTGTCTGGAAGGAGTGCAGGGAGGAGGGAAAGGGGGCGCGCATGGCTCCCTTTGTGGAGAGAAGGGGGTCTTTGAAGGACAACTAGTCACTTCTCCCTACCCTCATTTCTTTCTTTCTCCCCTCTCCTTTCTTGCCTCACCTCTCCTCTTCTCCTACCTTTTCATTACTCCTCTCTCCCTCCTCTTTTTCATCGGACCTGTGGATGTCATCTGTCATGTGTGAAGCGGAGGGAGAAGGACAATAAAACCAGGTTGTCTTCTTCAGGGGATGAGGCATTTTTCATAATTAAGAGCACACCAGATTAGTGTGCCGCTCACATTTCTTGGCAATTAGGCTGACTGTTGATTGAGTGAACGAGGGACATGGCAATGAGAAGTGAATAACTCACCGCATGTGTCCAATCTCAAGTTCAAGCAGGCCTAATCACCTGCAGATACAAAAACATGCAGTCCTGATGATGGAGGCACGGATGAAGTGGGATTCTCAGGCCCAACAGGAGCAGGAGCGGATCATTCCTATTGATTTGCCCATATTGACTTTGATGTTTAAGGTATAGATTTTTCTATTTAAAAATCTATATCGACAATAATCTGGTGTGTAAGCGCCCGGCGTTGACTGATGCTGGCCTGTAATTGACAAGCATGTAACACGTCGCTGTAGAGGAAGCAAGGATAGAACAGGGACAGAGGGGAACGATTCAGGGACAAAAGGGGCAGATAGTGATTTTACCTCTAACCTGGATGCATCGTAAACATTTATTCAAAATGCATCCCTGGGGATTTTCAGGCACTCATCAGATTCATGTAGTTCACTCTAGGAAAATACATAAAAACGGTTTGGTCATCCAAGTTTCTCATGCCTGGAGTAGTCCCTCCTGTCAAGAACTGTATAATATAAGGAAAACATGACATTTCAGTATTATTCTTGTATTATGCAACTGTGATATGGTTTGCAATTAACCTACATTTTCCTCAGTGATCTCAGCTTATTCTGTCTTCATGTCTCCATCACTCTCCCTGAGCTTCAGGATCTGGATCAGTTAGATCTATATCACACCTCGGCATAAGAGACTGTCAAAGTCAAACCAAGTGGCAAAATATATGATTGCCAAGAAAGTTTTTAATGCATAACACTTGAAATATAACAGCCTACCACATATTGCATCCAAGCAGCTCTTTGTGATTGTGATATTGCACACACTGATGTTGTGATGATAACTGTGATTCCATATACTGTGCAGTTGCTCCTGTCTTCTAGCATCGTTCTAGATAACCTAAAAATCCACCCTTGTCCAGGGCCAGCTTAGATGGTTTG
The DNA here is from genome assembly GCF_021462225.1 of Girardinichthys multiradiatus. Classification (NCBI taxonomy): domain Eukaryota; kingdom Metazoa; phylum Chordata; class Actinopteri; order Cyprinodontiformes; family Goodeidae; genus Girardinichthys; species Girardinichthys multiradiatus. The sequence continues at coordinate 32,287,110 of NC_061796.1, forward strand.
CTGCTCTTAGCAAAAGTTGATTTGGGGCTCTTTTCCATCACCCTCAACGGGACCATGAATGTCTTTGTTTGATTCGTCTCAGAAGTCAGAGCTCAGATCTGAGAATAACGTAACACCTGAGAAGAGCAGGTTTTAGTTCTGAAGCAGGAGAGCAGCGAGACTTCCTAATTGTGTTGGTACTAAATTAACTAAATTAAAGTGGTTATGAATAGTTTATAGAGCTTTTACTATGTTTTATATCCCGATATGCTCTGCAAGCTCCAACCTTCCTGGTCATAACTCCAACTTCAGTTGGTTTTCTTGTTGCACTTCCGACTTGGAAAATATAACTTCCAGGTACAAATAGAACTTACTATAGTATTTAAAATAAACTGTCTAAGTTGGATTAGCAGTGCTGTTTGATTTAAATCCTCCATATTTATGGTTCACTAAAAAGCAAAACATTAAAATGACTAATAATACAATGCAACCCATTCACTTGACATTATTCAGTAATTGAATAGCAGTAAATTAATTGTTTCTTTTCAGGGTTACTCATTTGATCATGTCTGTAGAAGACAGATTTTGTTATGTAGACTCAGTAAAGTCAGTAAAATGGGGGTATTTAGTTTGGTTTTGGTTGCAAACGAGCACAGGAAACTGTAATTTATTCACTGATAAAGTTGCAGCATCAGTGTGCATGAAATAATCCAACTAGCAGAATTAAAGTCTGATAGTTAACGCAAACTATTAATAATGGTGTCGGTATATTTACTAGTAAATCTGTCTGTTGTTTTCATTTCTAAATACTTTTAAATTCTGAAGAATTTTGAATTCTTTCAAATTTAGCATTTACAAATGTTTGTGGCAGGAGATTTGCATTTATTATAAACTCAAGTGAAAATACTACAGGTTCATATTGTTAAGTAATTGCACAAAATTTTAAGTAGAAATTAACAATGTGATCTAATTGCTTTTATTTTAAACAAAATACTGCAACCAACTATTACAGTTATGTTGTACAAAATGTGTTTTGTAACATTTATCTACTTTTCGCTCATTTATTTATGCAAAATTACAGAATAAACACCTGGTAAATTTAATAGTTAGCCATTTTCAACTGTTTTTGTGATGAATATTTTCTATTTTGACTTTTGAGCTCCATAAAGAGTAGTAAGAGTATAACAAGCTGATGTTAGCTTGTTAGATAGCAGGGTTATCCGCCCCATTAGCCGGCCTGCAGTCAGACCACAAAACACAGTAAATAAGGGAGCCAGCTTGTCGACGATGTTTAAGTAGCTTATGTTCCTCGACACGGAGGGAACGTTAAGACCCTAACAGACACTAGTTTAACAACTTGCCAACTATAGTTTTAAAACGGCATTAGAGTGATGGGTGTTGGTTATTTAGTTTACTGTAAACACCATGATTGTCTCTCCTTTGCATAGTGAGAAATAACTAAATAGTTTACTTTTTGTATGTGAGAGAAAAGTGTAGTAAAGTTCTTTCACCCAGTCGACCAGCGGTACGCAGTAACAGGTGGGGGTGGGGCAGCGTTACTCTACTCTCAGTCCCTCTGGTGCTCTTTCTGTCCTTATGAACAATGATACCAAAGATTTTAAAGGTTTTAAAACATAACTTTAAAAAGATTTTGGTACACTTTTATATCGGTTACTGGGCCTTATCTAATAATTACAAATTTAAAGTTTTAAGACCCATAGAATGATATACACTCACATCATATGCTACCTACAACACATTTCGAGACATTTTGCCATCAGAGGTGCAAGCTGGTATAAATCCTACTACAGCATTTACCTTACACAGAGCTGCACAAATTAGTTATTAGGAAAGTGAATAACAGTTTCAAATTAACAGGAAATAAGCGACGAAGGATGGGGAAGTGGAGCAGTGCTAGTGCATGCCCAAATCATCATTTAACAAAGAAAAATTTAGAAAAAGGCAGATTCTCTTCCTCAGGTAAGACCATTTACACAGCATGTTGAGCTGTATGATTGTTAAAGATATGATTTCCAGATGATTTAGCCATAAGGAAGGTACTAAAAAACAACCCAAAGTCTAAAACAGTTTGAGTTGTCGGGATACAAAACTACTAAATACTATTTCATATGGAAACATAGATCAGAGACTCTATGACGTATTTATGTAGAATATACTGTCTGTGTGGGGAACCAGTTCAAATTGTGAACCAGTATTGCCAAACTATCTCATGTCGATGTACTTTATCCGTGGTAGAATGCTGTCACACTTTTGCTTCAAACCACCACACAGCCATTTTGACATTTGTATACCACTAATGCCTGTTGATGCATACGTAATACTACCAAGGATCACACTAGAAGTGCTGTGCTGCCATCTTTAGAATTTGTTTCAAAGCTGAAACACACATTAATTACTTATGTAATTGTACATAACTTCAGGCAGTAAGGGGTTAAAACTGTTTATTGTTCTTTGTAGTTAAGTATTTTCATGAATTATTGCGATAAATAATCCTAAAAACTTTGTATTTCAGTCAGTCAGTCATTTTCTACTGCTTCTTCCATTGTGGGTCGTGGGAAAGCTGGTGCCTATCTCCAGCAGTCTGTGGCGGGAGGCGGGGTACATCCTGAACAGGTCGCCAGTCCATCGCAGGGCAACTCAGACACACACTGGACAAACAATCATGCACACATTCATTCACACCTAAAGGCAATGTAGAGACCAATTAACCTAACAGTCATGTTTTTGGACTGTGGGAGGAGTACCCAGAGAGAACTCACGCATTCACAGGGAGAACATGCAAACTCCATGCAGAAAGACCCTCATCTGGAAGTCGAACCCAGGACTTTCTTTCATTCAATTTGTTTTGTTCTGATCCCTGTTTTGTTTATGAAATTCTGTCTACAAAGCAGCCACAGAACCCAGTGCTACTCTGTGACCTCTGACCTTCCCAGTGAAAATTCTGGCTTCCAAATACATATACTTCCAAATATATAGACTTCCAAATATGAATAGAGCATACCATAAAATCCCTGTTAAATTGACGAGACTTGTCCATATTGTTTATACCCCCCTCCACCCATATTCAATTAGTACTGCATCAATTAAATTGACTATCCCACATGCTCTGGTGAACTGGACCCTCATGTTATCTCGGCTACAGCTTAATTCATTTGCAATTTTGTGCCACTACTTTATACCCATAACTTGCAGAGATACGTAATCATAAGCATGCTCAAGTGACATGTAATTTAATTTAATAGGAATAATATTGTCAGTAGAAGTTTTTTAAAAATTGTTTATTTTGGTTCTAGGACAGCTGACTGATAAAATATGACCCAGGATCAAACCAAAGTGTCACTGATCTCTTCTGGTTTCTCTCCATACAGTAGAGTATAAGTTGAATATAGTAAATGACTGGTACCTATTATTTGTTCTTGCTCTGATGGTTAGTGGTTATCAAAGCAGGCACAAATCATCCCCCTGGTGGGTACGAAATGTCACATTGTAGACACCATTTTGTACCTGAAAACAGGGGCAGTTCTCGCATGGATGGCACCACGGGCAAGCACCTCCTTCTGCCTGCCCCTAAACTAATTATAATAAGAAATTCAGATTCTGTGATGGGATAAATTGCAGGGCAGTCCTGTACAAATCATGTAATCTAGCCCTGCTATTCTCAGCAGCAAGCAGGGGATTGTTACTCCACAGGGACGCCAACTCCCCATTGACTGCAGATGCATTAAAGCAATAGAAAACTTGTTCAAGGCATAACTGACAAAAAAGTTATATATTTTTATCTTATGCTCTTGACCCCTGGCACCTTCCCCTCTTTAATGCTTCCCTGGGCAACCACTGAACTGCAAAGGGGGCAAGATGACCAGTACCCACTTGCGCCTCCAACAATATAGCGAGAACAGGAGGTAAATATGCCACAATAAGTATTTTTATGTACTTTCTATGTCAGAAGTCAAGCGCTCTTGGAGGTCCTCTGCTTGCCGGGGTGGGGGGGTGGAGGGGATTCCTATTAGCAGCTGAGTTTGCTTGTGCCTTCAGCCAGCCCTGGACAGAAGTAATAAGATAAATTTATTAGGAGCAAGCCATGTATCCTGACAGATATTAACTGTATAGGTACCTCTTATGGGGATTTCTATTCCTTCCTAAGGAGTCTAAACAGTAATGCACTGATCACCGCTGGCATCATTATAGCCGGTATTATTAAGTGGAGGAAGGGGGAGGGGGGTGATGGTGGTGGCGGTGCACAAAAATCAATACAGGATACCTTTTGCAGCGGTAGTGAAAACGAGAGAGAGAGAGGTGGAAAAGGAGGGGTGGTGGTGAGGTGCTCAGGCGGGTGTGGGAGGCAGGAGGAGGGAGGGATTGAAGGAAGGAGGGAGGTGCGGGGATTGGGGGTGGTGATGTGTGAGTAGTAGCGGCTCCTCTCTCGCCTCAATGTTGCGGCCAGCCTGGTGGCAGATCGCTACAATCCTGGAGGGGAGCCGGGTCGAGTGAGCTATCTGGGGGTTCCCAAATTATAACGGGAGGGGGACAAAAAGAAACAGAGAGGCAAAAATCAAAAAAGAGAGAAAGAAAAAAAAAAAAAAAACAAAGACACACAGACGGATGGACGGAGATATAGGCAAGTGTTCCGATAAGACGCGGCACCATGGTCGGATTCTAGTATAGCAACGCCGTCTTGTGTTTTTATTAATTTATTTTGCTTCTTTTCTGTTCTTCAGATTTTCAGTTTTTAATATTTACTTATTCAGATGTTTGATTGCGTTTTAATTACTACCTTGTGACATAGAGCGGAGGAGGAGGAGCGTCAGTGCCATGCGCGCTCGCTGCTGTGTTCTCTGACTCTTGTTTGTTTGTGCCCCCTTTCATTTACCACTTGTTCATACTTGTTTATCATTAGATTTAAAGAAACGATTAAACCAAGATGCGTTGATGCGTTTGCGCGTATATTGAGTGAACGTAGACGACTGAGGAGCAGCTAAAGACCAAATATATAGGCTATACTATACCCCAAATAATGCATACATCTTAAAAACTTTGTGTCTTTTACTGTCTTATCTTTGTGTTATTTCCGATGGTGTTGTTTTAAGCTGCAAAAGCGAATACCAAAGCGGGATCGTCACAGGAATAGGCTCAGCGACTGTTCTTATGCCTTCTTCACACCTACAGAAACTGCTGAGGAGTCAGAGGATAAAATAAGCTCCTGGGGCCTCTATGTTTACTCAAAGAGAAAGCTTTAACAGTGCGAAGGTGATAGAAGAAAGGCGCAGGCGCATCAGCCTTTATTCTAAGCTTTAATTCTAAGAGAACTTTTCATGTAGCTAGAAGTGAGCTTCTCTCTTATCCGTCTGCGTGTTGGTTACTCAAGGGACCACCCCACGTCTATATATATATATATATATATATATATATATATATATACATACATATATATGTATATATATATATATATATATATATATATATATATATATATATATATGCTCTATGCACATTTAGGATAAACCAAAACTAATGCATCACACGTGTACATAAAAAAGTGCGCAACCGAGGCTACATGTGCACACACCTAACTGCGAATGTTGTGAGCTCTACAAACCAAATATTCCCCCAAAGCTGTCTGCCAGAGAAGACTCAGAAACATCAGAGGAGGACAGAGCTTGTCACCCAGCCTGTGTCAGATTATTTGCATCCAAACGAGAAGCAGGAGGAAGAAGATCATGTTTGTTCCCTTGCCGGTGCCGTTCGTCTTTCAGAGAACTGCCCCTGACCTCAGCGCCTGGCGTCTCAAGTCCCCTCTGGCTCTCCGCTCCAACTCCGGTAAGACATTTTATTGTTATTATTTATTAAATTTCACTGCTTTATGTTCCTTTCTTGTCCTCCTTGTGCTACACCTCCTCCATGTCGGCCAGCCTTGCAGACCCGCCCCGATGCGCTTGCAGAACGAGGAGCTGTCGGCGCACACACACACCCACTTTACACACGCACTTCCCACGTTCTCCTCTTTTTTTTTTTACGAGATTCCTTTGCACCTTTTATTTGAATCGAAACAGGTGCTAATTTATCCGTGCATTCAAATAAAAAATATATCCTCTTTTTTTTGCTGTCCAGTCCGATGCGCCGCTGTTCCATCGACCCCTGCATTTGATGTTTTATTTCCTCTCCGCCTTTATGCGCTCCTTTCTCCGGGTATTTTGCTCTTCAGCCTCCGCTCCCTGTCCTTCCCCTCTCCTCCACTGCCTGCGCCTGAGCCTCAGCCTCCGACTCTCCCCAACTAGACTCTCGGCAGGCAGGGAATATTCATGCCAACTTATCGATCCTGTGGAGATCGATTCCGGGGCCGGTGGAAGAAGTGAGAGGGGGAGACAGATGGAGAGAGGAAGGTGCACGGAGAAGTGCAACCATACTGAAGGAGCAGAGAATTGCAACCCTTTATAACGTTATTTTTTTAAATCGTGTGAATGCGCTTCTTTCACAAACATAATCTGTAGGTGAACACATACTTGTATTTACAACTGTTCTTTTGCAAGCAAGTGAGGCGCATGAAATGCTTCCATCTTGGCAAACATCTCCACTTGGAGTGACTGACTGCGTCTCTTTCTGTCCCATGGCTTGGCTGCTGCGCGGTTGGGAGCGGAGGGACAGTGGAGTCAGAGTGGAAGAGGAGAGATGGGGGGAGTGAAGCTCTGGCGCCGTCTGCGTTTCAGCTGCGCTCATGTGGAAGAAAGGGACGCATGGTGGGAGCATCCAGACCGGCCTTAGTTTTTGAGTGCTGCTGTCAAAGGCCTCTGAGCTCAGTCCGATCTGGTCTGTTAACTAGGCATGCAACAGCTGCCCCTCTCTCTTCTGTTCGTAGACAAATAAGAATCAAAGTAGTCCAACAATGCCTTACAATAGTAAAGTTGTTTAATAGCTATTGCATACCCATGCAACTAGTGAGGATAGTCTGAGGTATAGGCAAATTTTGTAACTACTTAGTTGCGCAAATGCACAAATTGTTTCAATAAATTACTCTATACCATCAAAACGTTTATTTATTTCAGTAATTCAATTAAATATATAAAATCACTACACACAGAGTGGTATATTCCAAGCATTTATTTCTGTTAAATGTATTATTATGGGTTACAGAAAATGGCGCCTCTCCACAAAGAGAGTAAGCCACAAAAGGTTGATGCTAAAAAAAAGCTAAATGTTCACAGAGTACTGTGTCCAAGCATGTAAAATTGAGTGGAAGGAAATAGTGTTGCAGAAAAATATGCAAAAGCAATCGAGATAATTGCAGCCTCAAACGTTTGAGGGAAATACACAGTGCATGGATTTAAGAGCCACCACACACTGATGCTTCCAGAACTTTGTGTTTAGCCACTCCTAGAGTTAAGGTCAGAAACACTTTACCTGGTGTAAGGAGAAAAAAGTCTGGACAGGGGTCCAAAGTCCTCTTTTTAGATTAAAAGGAAATTTCCATTTCATTTGGAAATCAGGGCAGAGAACAGAATTAAAGTTTCTTGAGGTCAGAGATGATGTGGGGCGCCATGTCATCTGCTGGTGTTGCTCCACTGTGTTTTCTGAAGTCCACAGTGAATGCAGCCATCTCCTAGGACATTTTAAAGAACTTCATGGTTCCTTTTGCTGACAACAAGAAGGAGATGCTGATTTTATTTTCATGTAGGACTTGGCACCTGCCTACATTGCCAAATGTACCAAAAATGTTGCTTCAATAACCAACAAACTGGGCTGACATCAACCCCATAAAGAAGTGGGGTATTTTCAATATACATGTACTGTGCAGTACATGAACAGTTTCCAGTAGGCCCACATTTCTGTTTTTAAAATCCTTTGTTATTGATCCCATATAATATTTCAGTTTTTAAAGAAATTGACTGTTGGACTTTAACTGTAAGACATAATCCTAAAAACGAACAGGAATTAAAGCTGGGAATATACCTCTGTGTGTAATGAGTCTTTATTATGTAGAGTATGAGCTTCACTTTTTAAATGGAATTACGGACGTTTTAATGATATTCAAAATTATTAAGATACAGTTTGCGTTTGTGTGCTGATTTAAATGGGCTCCTAAAGGGATAGTTCAGGATTTCTGACGTGAGGTTCTGTTAAAAGACTAATATTCTACCTCCATCATATTGATTAAGTATAATACTGTGTTTGATTTGTCTCACATGTCAGCACTCATGTTACATTCAAGTTAAATGTATTCTTGTTGCAAGTCAGAAAACCTGTGCTATTTGTTAATCATTGTAGAGCTGAATGACTGTAATTTTTTCCATTTTATGCATTCAAACACGTAATGAACAATGAACTTGTTCACAAATAGAGGTTGGAAATTATAATGTGTACTTGTGTAACTACAGATGTGCTAAAACATATAAAACATAGATGCAACTTTGACTATATTTATATACACGGCAGCCATCTTGGATGCTGAACATGGGGCTGCTTGGCACCCTCCAGCATTACTATTCAGAAGTCAAATTTCTATTTCTGTTCTATTTCTAATTGGGAACCCAAAAAATCTATTTTCCCTTTACAAAGAGAATGCCCCATAAATCCAGATTATTTGCTCTCAGAGGCTAAAGCTAACAGCTAGTCTGAGAGAGATAAATCGGACTTCCACTGACATGAAAAGACTCCAATCTCAAAAACATCATAGTGGTTATATGCAAATGCTATTTTAGGAACCTTTAACCTATCATCACATTTGCACTGGACGGGTGCTCACTAAGTGCTATTTACTTGGACAATGAAAGTTGGAGGCGGTGCGCCACCAATGATCTTCCTGTGTGAGACAGGTTCAGAGAACAGAACTTGTGAAGCATTTTCAGTCATACTGAATGTCTGTGAAAATTAATAACATTGTGTTCCTATTATACTGTTACAATATCTTTGCTTTTTAATTATTTTTAGTTTTGTACCAGACAGATATTCTGATCTTAAACACTTCACATGTTCCATTGGTAGTGCATTTTCCATGTAAATAATCATCAACGTCTGCATTATTATCTGGTCAATGCAAACCTTACTGGAGTTGTTAAAACACAGTGGAAGTCCACTTTGGTCTTGGCAATTGTTGGACTAGCTGTTAGCTTCAGTCACTGATATCAACTAATCTGGGTTTATACACAATAAAGATCCAAATAAAGTTATCTACCTCAGGTAAGATATTAACTGCTTAAAACCGTTAACTAGAACTTCACTTTAAATATCCTAACCTATCACTTTAAAGGGTTAGCCAACCTAAACCATCTCAAATTCCTAGTATTGCTTTTCCAAATCTGTTTCCACTGATTTGATTTTGGAGAAAGCCAGCTTCACCCCTCAGTGCAATGTGACACAAAGGGCAGGTGATGGAGATAAAGAGAGGGAAAGAGCGTACAGGGACAAGAATGACCTGTTACCTGGCATTTCTCTGCAGACAAAGAGGAGACAGGACAGATGTTGGAAAGAGGGTGAGGCAAATGGACCTGGGGGAGGAGCTTTTGAGCTCCACGTGTTGAAAAATTGCAAGTGTCAGAATGAGATACAAAAAAATATGGAAAGAGAGAGTGTTAGAGGAGAGACTCACGTGAAAGTGTTTCAGGTGACAGAGTGAAAAACGAGGAGGGTGAGGGAAACTCAGTTTGAGCTTGAGAGGTGAGGATAAACCGCAGATGAGCCATTATGTTACAGCGTCCCGGGCCACGGCCTTGCATCTGAATAAGCAGACAAACTGATGAGGATGTGTGCACAGGCAGCGTGCGCCTTGGACGAGGGGGATGACAGTAATTCACAATGCTATGCTGATTTTATTCTGTTTAGATAAAGCAGAACAGCACAATGTCCTTCTTGAAAAATGCAGGGTTTTTCGGTGCAAGGCTGTTGGGTCGATTCACAAACCCAGGAGTGAAACACAAGACTGTGAATACAAGGAAATAAGATGGAAGCAAAGATGTCTTGCAACAAATAAATACTAAAGTAGACAGTTCACAGATGCATATGTAGGAACTAATTAACTGACATTTTAAAGATTTTTAACTTTCAAGCTTTAATGCTTGCTTGTTCAGCCATCACTGGTAACTCACAAAGAACTCACACTCATGCAAAGGGCTTTGCAAAAGCAATTATACCACTAGCTTTTTCATATTTTTACCTCCACCGTGAGATTAATGTTTTTAGTTGAGTCTGTCTGTCTGTCTGTGTTAGCAACTTTATGGAAAATGTTACAAATGATTTCATATGAGTTTTATTTATCATAGGTGTTTCGTAGCCTAAGGAAGAGTCTATTAAATCTTGGTGGTGAACTGGATCACTATCTGGATCCAGAATTTTTTCCTATGGAGTCAGTGGCCGTATGCTGGGTGACAGAGGTTTGCCGTCTCTGACGGCTTTTGTTTGTCAAGTTACAAAAACAGACCTTAGCGTGTTTTATTGGGATATTGTGTCGGACCAAAACAAAGTAGTACATAACCGTGAAATGGAAGAAAAAAGGATACATGTGTTTTTTACAAATAAAAAAAATCTAAAAGTGTGGCATGTATATGTATTCAGCCCCCTTTACTCCAATAACCTAAAGAAGTGAAACCAACCGCTTTCAGAAGTCATCTAATTAGTAAACACCTGTGTGTAATTTAATTTTAGTTTGAATGCAGCCGTTCTGCGAAGGCCTGAGGGGTCTGTTAGAGAACATAAGTGAAAAAATAACACTGTGAAGACCAAGGAACACAGCAGACAGGTCAGATGAGACCAGAATTTAACGATGGAAAGATGGATGGAGCTAATAGTAAGGCAAAAAAAAACCTGTAGAGGCCACAAAAGATGAGACTGGAGCGGAGATCCACCTTCCTGCAGGATAATGACCCTAAACATGCAGCCAGAGCAATGGTTTAGAACCTGTGACTGACTGAGGTTAAGCTCTTTGCAAAGAGGAACGGTCAAAAAAGTTGATTTTCTAAATGTGCAAAGTAGGTAGCGACGAACCCCAGAAGACCTGCAGCTGTAACAGCAATGAAAAGGGGTTTGACAAAGTATTGATTTGGAAGGGCTGAATGCAAATATAGGCCAAGGATTTCAGACATTTATTTGTAAAAAATAACCGTTTACATTCTTCGTTACTCTGCACAACTATGCAAAACTTTGTGTTGGTTTAACACATAAAATCCCATCGAAAAACATTAAAGTTTGACATCGTGATTTTACAAAATGTAACAAAGTTCAAGAGGATATAAACACTTTTGCAAGGCACACATATTTCCTGTGTAGACACTGGGCTTTTGACTTGAGCTCTCAGTTAACTTGTCTCTTTGACTGGTGGCAGCTACTTGACTCCTTCATATCAGAGCTTTGTGGGGGGTCAGAGGTCACAGCAGCAGTGTTCGACTCAGCCCCACCTGACCCTTCTCTGCCCCCCTGTGTGTTCATTCTTTTTCATGTTACAACAGGCCTCAAGCACTCATGCACAACCCCTTTGGGGGCTCTCGCACATACACACACACACACACACACACACACACACACATCGTCATGAAACAGACAAGCCCTCACATACAGTAGCGTAAGACAAGAGTGTTAGACTCTTTTCCACTGGCGAGCTGCTGTAACCCATCCAGGTTTTGTTCTATTTTTAATGGCACCGTGTCTGTGAAAGGTACAGGTCAGTGGCATCGCTGTGTGAACTACCTGTGTGTACGCAGTATTGTGGTTTGTAGAGCCATCAGCATTAACTGGCGTATGAAAGTTTAATGGGTCATAGAGGAGAAACCGACGAGTTTTCCTCCACAATGCTGGTCTTGGTGGGATGTGATATGATGGGACATCAAGGAGGATGAAAACAGCCTTTTTCCTCACACACACACATAGATTCAGTTCATCTTCTCTATGCACTTTCAGTCACACACCATTAACCACTGTTTCCTACAAGTCTGACTCTTTGTCACGCATGCAAGCGCTTCCACTTACATATAGGTTTAAAATTTTAGATTTAAAATGCTTATTTTTTGTTCTCTGCTTTGACCGTTTACTGATATTTAGAGACATTTTTGTTGCTACAGCCACTCTGATGTTTGCAGTTATGTAAAGTAGATCATAATAAAAAAAATCTGACCTGTACTCGTTACAGAGATGCGCTGCTCAGGATTTTCCTGGCTGAAAGTGATTTCCAGTTTTCCTTGAAACCTAATCTGCTGATAGAGATTTTTTTTCAGGATCTAAGGGTGATGATTTAAATGTTGCTCTGTTAGCTGACATGAAATCAGCACATTTCAATCTTGAAAAGTTATAACCATCAAATATTTTGCATACCAGTGCTGTAGATGTATGAGCTTCACATTTCAGAAATTTGCCTCAGTGAAGCCTGCAATATTTTAATCTTTTGAAATGCTCTTGAGCTGTATTTTTCCAGGCTTTCCAAAGGTCTTGCAAACCCTTTCTTCACCCACTTGCTGCTTTTATAACTTGCACCTAAATTAAGGTCATATTTCTATTTTCCTCAGAAAATGATAGGATCTCTTAGTTTGGATGCATTAATGCATCCAAACTGTATTTTTTCTCCAATCTGAGCCAATGAAGGTGAAGTTGGCCAGTTTAAAATCTATGGTAGACACAGCTCCTTCTTTGTTTGCATGCGTATTTATTTGCTACATTATGTAAGGACATGCATGCATCTACTATGTGTGTCTGTGATGAAGAGGGAATTAGTGTTCACCAGTATGAACATTTCTGCAAACTGGTGTGTGCAGGTATAGATTGGTTTGTGGAGGGGGAGCGTGCAAGTCGCAGTGTTAACATGATTGCAAATGACAAAATGTCAACCTGGGTTTGTTAGCAACATAATGGGGAATCAATAGACACGAGAAAGATGTCAATACTACATGCTTTATTGCATTAAGCTACCTCTCTCCTCCTCTGTGACTCTCTCTGCCTCTCTCTCCCTCTCCTCTTCTTTTCCCATTTCTTTCCCACTCTCTGCTTTCTGTCACAACCTGAATCCCTCTGACTCCCTCTGCTCTGCTGTGCCTGTGGTAGTACAATTAGATTGCAGTTTATGAGGCAGCCGCAGAGTCCTGAATGTAGCACACTGAAGTCAGGATGCTTCAGCAGCTAATGGGCCATCAGTTGGTCTATATTAGTTTGACAATGTGACAAGACCTAAAGAAGGCGGAGGCGGGAGGTTTATGTTTAGCTGATGTGTAATGACTTGTCCGTAAAAGTCAGGATTGGATTTAATTTTAAAATCAGCGTATAGCAATATGAGCATGTAACCATACCCGCTCTAATTACAGCAACTTCATACTCCTAAAATACACATCGGCAATTAAATCTGTTTTGTGGTTTTGGATTAATCCGCACAGATTCAGTCTGCGAGTGTATAATGACACCATTAGTAAAGATATCTTATTTATGTTTAAGCACAGTTAATCCTATTAACTGTTACCTCTTATTGGATTTTAAATGGTGTGCACATGCAGCAGTAGACTGTAAATACATGTTTATTTAAATCTGGGGAATTGTGTGTTCCTTGGTTGAGACTAATGCAGTATTAATGCTCATTAGCAGCACTGAGTGGTATTAAAGTTCCCCAAAGAACCACAGGGATCAAGATACATGTATATAAGGGGCATCTTCAACTTTCAGCAGCCATTAACACAAATGTTTTTGTTATGTTACAACTACAAATTTCAATTCATTTTATTGGGTTTTTATGTGATAAACCAACCAACCAAAACTAAACAAGGTAGTACATAGGCGTAAAGTGGAAGAACATGTTCTATACCTTAGTAATCCTTGCTGGGTTGAGAGAAGGTGGAAGAAGACCACATCCAATCTGACTGAGCTTGTGCAATTTGAAGAACTTGTAAAGTTTTCAGTCTTGATGTGCAACGCTGGCAGAGACAGAGCTAACAGAAGCAGGGGAACTGAAAACCATGTGTCCTCTTCCCTTTACCACATTATGCACTACTTTGTGTCAATTTATGACATGAGTCCACAATTAAATCCATTTGTATTGTGGTTGTAACACGACAATATGTGAAAAAGTTCAAGCAGTTTGAACACTTTTGCAGTGCAAAGGAAATTGACCTTTACAGGCATGCTTTAAATGTCCATATCCTGTAAAAGACACTTTGAAGTGTACACAGCAGGGCATCATTAAAAAATATGATTCAAAGACCTCGATGAGTAGAATATGCAACCTGATTAGGTTTGAATTTGTTTACTGAATCGTTGCAGATGCATTTTGTGCAGTGGGTCAATGTGTCCAGTGGAATAAAGCCCAACATTAGCCCTAACCAGGAGCTGGATGAGCAGGCCTCTTAATCAGACCCCGAGACCCCAATCAGCGGAAGAACACACACACCAGAATGGATTAAGAGTGTGTGGTATGTGTGAAGGTTTGTGCAGTGCAGTTAATCAACACATCAGCAGGACTAAACACATACAAACCTCCTGACTCCATTCTAGATATTGATTTATATTCGTTTTCTGTGGTCCTTGGGCCCATTGCTCGCCTCTCTCTCTCTCTCTCTCATGGACCATCTCTCTCCAAGAGTGTTTGGATGCTTGGTCAGTGGTAGAAGGTCTGTTATCAAGGACTGAGTGGACATCTCAACAGGCTGCCAATCACAAACAGCAAACTATCAAGACGTCACAGCATGACCTGGACACCTGCGGACTGTTTCTAACACTTTATTAACTTATTTAAGATATTATTTCCACAAAGTCTGCTCCTAAAGTCCCCCTGGTCAATTGTAGCTAAATTTCTTGCAGATCTTTCATGCATAATGTGCAACATCTGCTGAGATGATTGATTTAAATACTGCCAATTGTGTTTCCACCAACTGCTGTCTTCTTCTGTTGTTGATTGCTACGGGCTGTCACCTCTGCCACCCAGCTCATGTACCAGTACATTTAGATAATAAAAAAGACCAATAAAACCCAGGGGTTTGATTGGGTGTCTCCCTTTTAGCCCAGCAGAGCAGGAGGCCTAAACCAGAGCTCCTTCTCACCCATTTCATTTAGCTGATAAGATTTATTGTAATGAAGGGGTCCTATTAACCTTAGGGGTTCTCCCACATGTCCTTCAGAGTGAGGATGGATGAGAGTGCTCAGCGTTTGGGGTTTTGAAGCAGAGGCAGTGAACGTGTCTTCTAGAAGCTATGTCACATCACTGCAAATTCGTACACACTCATACGCATTCACAGGGAGCAGAGACTACCCCCTAATAGCACCGCAGCCTTTTGAGAGAGCTGAATGCGTGTTTAATCTCCGTTCTCTCTTTTTTCTTCTCAGCATATTCCCCGTTCTTGATCCCCTCTATCCTTCCTGCTCTCTGTCCTTCTCTCAGCAGGAGCATTCTGTTCTGAAATTAATCTGTTGTACTTCACCTCTTCTGCTTCTCATTTCCCTCTTATGTGCAACCTCTCTAACTCCTGCCTTTCTTCAAGAAGTGCATAGTCAATCTCTTTTTATCTTAGCTGCAAAAACGGGACAATCTTCTGTAATTAGTAACGAATTCTGTTGTTTTTCACTTCAAAATATAATGTAAATAACTCTGTTGCCATGCAAAATATTCATACTCCTTGTGACTTTTTTACAGTTTGTCACATTACAACCACAGACTTTAGTGTGTTTTATTAGGATTTTATGTGATGGACCAACACAAAGTTGTGCATAATTTGAAAGTTGAAGTAAAATGAACTAAATGAACTAAGTGCCACTGATTCTCTGTTGGAGTTGAGGCTCTAGAATTTCAATGGGCCATTCTAATGCATGAATATGGTTTCATCTAAACCATTCCAATATTTGGCTTTATGTTTTGGGTCATTATTCTGCCGTAGGTGAACCTTTGCTCCTGTCTCAAGGCTTTTTAAACCTCTGACAGGGTTTCATCCAGGATTGGTCTGTATTTACCCCCCATCCATCTTCTCGTCAGCTATGACCATCTACCTTGTCTCCACTGAAGAAAAGAATCCTCACAGCATGATGCTGCCACCACTGTGTTTTAAAGTGGGGATGGTGTGTTTAGGGTTAAAAGTATTTGTCTGTTTACTTTTGCATGTACATGAACTTTGATGACTTCCTATTCTTAATCTATGAGGTCCAATTTGTTAATAGACCCACCGTTGCCAGCAACAGCAGCTTTAACTATTCTGTGAACATCTTCCACAATGTTTAGGAGTATGTTCATAGTTAGATGAGAAAATTCAGATCAGAATTGCAGCCTCTGCTCTAATTTATCAGTTTGTGGTTGTAATGTGATAAAATGTGAATAAGTTTAAATGGTATAATGTTATTGGAAGGTGCTGGATAAGGTGATCTTACCCATAACTGAATGTGTCCTAAATTACAAAATTCTTTATAAATAAATATTTTAAGCTTTCCCCACCAGCCATGTATCTCTGCTAGTTTTAGTTTACTGATGGTATTAGCTGGTTGTCTTTAAATATTAGGAGGTAGAGAAAAGTGGGGCTGTATCTTTGGATGTCAGAGGGAGGCACAAAGCCCTCCCTCCTCTGTACAAGGGCTACACCCCTCGGTCCCTTTGTCTGTTTGTACAAGAAAAGGAGGCGCAGAGTAAGGGGTGCAAGAGGAGTGACTAAGTGACCCCTCTCTTTTGACGGGTCCATGTTCTGTCCGTTTTGCCATGGATGTCCCTTTCCCACCCTTTGATCCTGTTTCGTTCTCCCTGTTTTCAGCCTGGTTATGTCAGCCTTGCATGTCCTGGCCCTCTCTCACTCGTTCCGTTCTTACATCTTCTTAGGTTTGGGGGGGGGGCGGCAGCCTTGTTGCCAAAGTGTCTGTAGGACACATTAGGGCCCATAAAAGCCTAGTCTGCCGTCGCACTCTTAACCACCAGTCAGAGGTAGTGTGCAAAAGTGACTTTAAATGAGTCTGTGATTACCTTGGAACATGGGCACACGCTGAAGTGCCCAAGAGAGTGTGAGACAAGGCCAAAAGCATTGCAGACACAGACAGAAAGTGCATTTCTCTGCTTTGTTTCTTGAATCTCGTAGAGAAAACTGAACAGGAATTAATATTTGTTTTTGCTGTAGCTAAGAGCTAAAAGCGGCGCCTAAGTGGAAAAAGCGGTGATGGTCCTAAATTCTCCGTCCCCCACATTGCAACCTGCTCGCCCCTTCCCTCCCCTCCCCTTTACCCCTTCCTCCTAATTGGCCACATGCTGCCATGAGTGACAAGTGTAATCATCAGTCAAATTATGATGCAAGGCGGGGGGGGTGGGTGGAGGTGGAAGAGAGGAACAGCTGAAGGTGGTGGGGGCAGGAGGCGGGTATATGAGTGGGGGGTAAGTTTGAAAGGATGCGCTTTGATCAGAGGCAGAGAGGGGGCGAGTGGGCAAACAGACAGAGCTACATGGAAACCTGCTGTCCACACACCTGCAGCTTCATAGATGGGCAGCATTAGCACCCTCAGGACTTCACAATGGAATAAAACAGCACAGACAAGCTCTTCAGCAGCAGATAAGGAGAACAGTGATCATGCACAATAGTGTCTTAAATTATTTCCACTTGTTTTTTGTGTAATTACAAAATGTAACAAGAGTTTGCAAACTTTTCAGCCTTTTGTGCAGCATTTTGGACACTTTACACCCGGATATCACAACATGCACATTGTTTTTTTTTTTTCTGTGCACTTATGTTTATATTTTATTATTTGCACAATTCTGTCCAAAATTCTCCAAAAAATGCAACAATTTGACCATAAACATGATTTTGATTGTGAGTCTGATTGTGTGGTACCAGCTCGGTCCCTGATCCACAACGTCAGGCCAAGTTTGTGTTATATTTGTGCTATAGCAGGACACTGGGAGCAGATGTTGGCTTTCCAGCCGGCTAACGAGGTTTAGAGTAATTAGAAGTGCTGATGAGGCGCTTTGATTCTCTGGCTGTGGCGGACGTCTCATTAACGGCTAGCTGTGGCTAGCGGTGCAGCAGTCACATCCTATTAGGCGCCTCAATGTACGCTGTGAATTAAGAGCAGAAGATTAAAAGGAGATGAAAACGGTCTGCGTATACACACACAAATACATATGCACACATGCACACATGGAGACAGATGACTCAGAGTGTTTCGAAAAGATCAGCAAAGTTCACATCTGCTCACTCCGATAATGAGATTGGCACCAAAACTATAACAGGCAGTTTAACTTAACCATCATTTAGGCCAGTGTTTGCCAAACTTTCAAGCTTCCCAACCTCACAATTACAGTGGAAGGAAGAGACTAGTAACCCCAACTACCAGTGAGCCTGCAAACATTACCAGTAAGTCAATTAAATTGGTATATTGACAACACACTGTAAATTTGTTAAAGTATTTGCTCTTTTAGTTTTTGTCACTTAAATAAGCAAATTACAAAATAGCCAAATAACAATAAGAGATTAGATGTAAAAAAATTAAATGCATTCACACTGAATCAAATGAAGGTGTCTTTACAGCTATAGCTTATTGGTTTATTATTTATTATCATTTATCGTTTTTACATGATTTACAATGTTTGTGAGGACCTTAGAAAACATTTTATTGTAGTTATGATACTAGACTTCTTTTAGACCTGGTATTTTGGTCTAAACAAAAATACTGCATCTTGACATAACCTTGATTTATGTCTAAATAAGGTCTGCATATAAAGCCTAAGCATTGAAATGAGGTCCATTGCTTAGAGGTATCACAACACGATATCATAAAAGCAGGCACGAAATGCCCCAAATGTCTGGAGAATCTTTGGCCTAGAAATTGCAATGCTCATGATCTCCTTTTAATTGTGATATTGTTAATATCAGTGTTATTACGCCTACTCATGGGATATGTTTTAATACCTATAATGCACCCACTGGCCAACATTAAAAACATTAAAATTCAAAAGTAGAAGCACCTGAGCATGTGTAGCTTTGGATAGGCTGAAAACAGCTGTAGCTCATTATTTATCCAACAATTTTTACCCTTTTCTCTAAGTCATTAACATCTTCATTTCCTAATTGAAGTTTCATGGAAACAGACTCTAGACAAAGCGAGACAGATGTAGAATAACTGGTGAGAACTGCTCCGTTGTTGTGGTTCCTAGCACAGAAAGGAAGAGTAGGCCTGGGCAAAGTGGGCTTTTCAGGTCATCGTCTTTGATAATTTCTACATATCCAGTCCTCACATTTACAAAAATCTTCACTTTGAAAAGCATTTTTAAAGACATCACCAGTTTTTCCCTCAGCAGAGACTTTGTGTTTAAACAGGGGATGCAAATGAAGTACAAAATCTTGTTTTTGAAAATTATCTGGGTTAATGTGGACAGGACTTTTATATATTGTGTGCATGTGCCAGACTTTCAATAACTTGTGTGCTTTTTAGGTTAAACATCCAAAACACTCCTCGATTTTTTAGATTTTATCCTCTCGTTTATTTTCGCTGGGGTTTTTTGGTGCGTGCAGCCAACTCCTTCCTAAAAAATGACAGAAAACAAAAAAACACAACCTTGAAAACACATTTTTTCCCCATCGTCACTATTCGTCATCAGTACTCTTTGCTCTATGGTCCCTTCCTCTCTTTCTGTCTCTTGTCGTCTTTTGTGTGATGGAGTGATTATTGAGGACGTGGCTCCTGTGTTTAACACTGGTTGATGAAGTCTGCCTTTGTCTGTCTTCGCTAACCTGTCGCAACCAGGGCATCACTTATAGCAAAATCAATACACAGAGTAGAGAAGAGAGGCCAGACGAGGGAGGTATAGAGGAAAAAGAAAAGGTTGGAGATGATGGGTGGGAAGATGGTTTTTGTGTGGTGAGGTTGAGGGTAGATAGATGCTGTTATCAGACAGACAACTGTAAGCAAATTGAGAACAGGAAAAGGGCGACGTAAGGAAAGCAGGGCATTTATATGTGTTTGTTTGTGGAGCCTGTCTATAGCCTTGGCCCAGGTGACTGTTTGCATCACTTGCGATGTGAATGCTTGCGGTTGTTTTAGTTGCAGCCCCTATCTGTTTTCATCGTCTTCCGATCCCCAGAGCTAAAAGCTGCGTGAAGAGGAGAAGAGGGACCAATAAAGAGGACGAGAAAAGGATGGGACGTGGAGAAAGAAAAAGAGAGGTGTGTGTGTGGTTTTTTTTTGTGGAATGGTAGAGGGTCGAGGGGGGTGTTGGCTGTTGTGTGAGAGAGGCACAGCTGGGAAATGAGAAATGCAACCCCCCTCTCCATACCACTACCTTCCACTCACATATCCAGCACACATACACGGACACACGATCCCCATCTCTTTATCCTCCCCTCAGGAAAGACAGTTTGGAGGTGCTGGTGCTGAAGGAGATGGGGGGTGGAGGGAAGGGAAGGGAAAGGAGAGGCATGTAGAAGGGGACAGATAGGGGCATTAAAATTCATGGCTCTTTTTTTTTTATTTTCCCTGCTGAAAATCAATAGTGTTTACTATGAATGAGTGGAACAGTGGACAACAGTGGTGCCGGGGGGACACGAAGAGAGAGACAGAAAGAGGGGAGGAAGGAGGGAGGAAGAGGTGAAGGAGGAGGAGGCGTGACTTTATTGCGATAGGCAGAAGCACCAGAGGCCAAGGTTAAAGACTATCCAGGGCAGAGAGACAGAAAGAGATAGTAGTGCAAAGTAAATTCACTTGTCTTCTAAATCAGACATACTGCCCCCGTGAATGCATATTTATCGTCCGCTGCCATAACAATGTAATGCAAACCACAGTTTTTCATGCTGAAGCAACATCAATTGTTCCACCGCCTAAGCTTTTTCTTTTTTTTATTTTATCTTCCCATTCCTCATTTCCCGCTTCAGCTAACTCTGTGTCTGTGTGTTAATTGGCGGCCCACAAACATCACTGACACGGTTTCTCGCAGACAAACACCAAACTCCTCACCTAAAAAATAAATAAAAAATAACACTGGCTCACACTGAGTTGTTCAGCAGCCTTGACCTTGTTTCTCTCAGCTGAAAGCCTGGAAGTTCAGGATGGCTTACCAGTATTTTGATTAAGCAATGCCTGTGTGTTTCACACTGCTTGATCTGAAGAACTGTGGTTTTTCTTATCTGTTTCTAAACTAGCTGTGTCTCCAACATGCTTTAAAGCAACCTAAAGCTTTCAAAGCGGTTTCTACTGGCAAAGTTTTGGAGGCAGCTATACCATTAGACCGCATATCATACACATATATTGGAATACACAGTGTTTTCATGTTGAATTACTTTTCAACATATTTTTTCAAGCTTCTCTAAAGGTGTTGGCTCGGCTGTCTTGCGTGTACCTGCGCGCATGCTCGTGCTTTCTCATGCATGTCGGAGTGTGAGTGAGCCATGCAGAGGAAGATATATATGCAGTCAGCTCATGCATTATGGAGAGTGCAGGTGAGCTCGTCTAAATGTGAACTGCTGGTATGTGCAAGGTTCAGGGCCAATCTCACCAAAGCCTTTTTGTATTAGCATAGCATCTCCATTTCAAATCGGACCCCATCAAAACCCAGCTGCATCTTTTATTCAGTTAAAGATATTGATCACATTTTGTGCATGCATATCTAATGTGTGTTGCATGACAAATTTAAAACTTTAGCATGTGTGTGAGTCTGTTTTGCAAATATGCTGCAGAAACATTAATGGTGTGCATGTACTCGTATCATGCAAAATATTTTTAACATTGTTTGTTTTGTTCCAAAAATGCTGATTTGCAGAGATGCAGCAATTAAAATGTTTTTGGTTGATTTGTGATCTCCATTTTGTAAGCTTTGACTTGAACAGAATTAAAAATATTTTTTCTTGCCTTCCTGTCATGAACGGTTAGTAATACTTTATATTAGGAGCAAAGGGAACACCTTAGCACTGACTAAGTGAGAGATCACTGTAAAACAAATACAATATGATTACAGACTTGACATTTTCATCAGAATGTAGTATTAATGATTAGTTAGTGCAGCTAGCATTACTAAAACCAAACTATCTGCTTGGTTTCTATAGAGAAAGTAGATTCTTTGCTCAACTGTGTCATTTCCAAAAGGTTGTCATCATTCCCAAATTCATCATATTCCTCGACAGATGAAGGTTAATATCTCAAAAAAGATAAAACAGAGCCACCTACTCTGTACACTGATAAGCCTTCATGTTATCTGTTCACGATTTAGCACTCTCTCTCTTTCTGGTAGCCCAAGATTTATATTCATATAGGCAATAGCAGTTTGGCTCCTTATGTAGGCCTTAGCTGGATCTAACGTAGGTTTTAAGGAAACCAATTCAAATTGAGAAACACATCTTAGGCCTGTATTTGTCATTATTTTCCAAATAGCTCTGACCCAGATACAGAGAACACTCCGGAGAAAGAATTAAAAGTAATAAAGGTTGTTTATTTGGGAACAAAATGAATAGGGAACGAAAACAGGCGAAACTCCAACTGTTGGGGAAGAGAACTGATAAATACAGGGAACACACGTAGATGGCAATAAACAAGACATTTTGAGAAGGAAACATAAACGGCTTACTGAATGGATGTGGTCAGGTCGCCAGGGCTAGAGGGATTCGGGGTTTGGGTTGTGAAGTCCAGTCTACTTAGTTGATCACTTGGTTGTGACTTAATTGTGGTTGGTGAAAAGGTGAGGTTGTTTTCGCCGATACTTGCGTTGGAGGGTGGACAGGTTACGCTTAGTTCTTTGTCCACGAGATGAAGGTTGCAGGAAACTGCCAGCTTGGTCAAAGATCCAGACGAAAACGAAG
Source organism: Girardinichthys multiradiatus (assembly GCF_021462225.1). Classification (NCBI taxonomy): domain Eukaryota; kingdom Metazoa; phylum Chordata; class Actinopteri; order Cyprinodontiformes; family Goodeidae; genus Girardinichthys; species Girardinichthys multiradiatus. The sequence goes on from NC_061796.1 coordinate 32,309,807, forward strand.
TAGAGAACGAAATCCACAAAACGAAGTTTACCCAGGAAACCCTTAGCTCACAGAGTCCATGGTTCAGAGACATAATTCCAAAAAGTCCTGGTATTTGGTCTGCAAAAAAACATGAACAAAGTTAATCCAAAAACGACAGACGAAGCATAGACTTTGCATTGGCTGAGCTTGTTACCACAGAAGGCAAGCACTCTGGCGTCGAAGTACTGGCAGCCTCCTGCTTAAATACTCCACCAAACAATCAGCAGGATAAGTCGCACCTGTCACCCAGCACACCTGAGAACTTCAGCACAGTCTGGAAACACTGAGACACAAGTTGCAAGCACAAAACACACAAACACAACCCAGATCCCGACAATATTGCTTCCTTTTTTACTTTAAATTGTCCCGTATCACACCTAAGGCGATTAGCATGTAACATCTGGACAATCCTTAATGGGACAATTGTTGCACATTTCCTTACCCATATATAAATGTTGGCAGGGTAGTGATTGAAGAATGACCTATTTACTAGTTGAAGAGGAAGACAAACAGAACTACAGTAACAGGAAGAGCTTGCCAAGGTCAGAATGGTTGGGTCTGTTCATTACTGCAATGCCTGAAAAGATCAAGGAATGTGTTGCTCGCTTACTTCAGTTTTTAAGTGCACTCTCCAAGCTTTTTGCTTCTTGGTCAGAACGACCTACAAAGCACCCATTTATACATTAACAGCCAATATTTCAATACGACGGCTTCTCTTATTGCGTGTACATGTTTTTCTATCCATATTCGTCCATGTGTTAAAATAGAGACCATTGAGGCCACCTCTGCCATCCTGTCATGTGCCGGTTTTTTACCATCAAGCTGTGTCGGTGCTGCTCTAAATCTCCCCTTTCTAAATGACTAGAGTGGATGAGAGGTCATAGTATATGGGGGAGGAGGAGGACTATTCAGGCCGTGGCTGTGATAGAGCCTCCCCTTGTTGTCTTTTATAAGCAGAGGTTGTCCACTGGCTGAATAGGATTCAGGGATGGTAAATGTTGCCACATGTTTTTGCCTTTTTTTCACTGAGAAATGTTGTTAAAATTGTTATATTTATTGTTTTATTAGCTGTCAGTCTTCCACCCTCTATCAGTACACTACCTAATCTACCCCCCCACCACATTTCTGTTCCCTTCGCGACCGTTTCCAAGGTGCCCATTCCCAAGGGCTGGAGGAGGGGTCCAGTGATGTCATGCATGCAAAACTGCACACCTGTAATTCATGGCCTGCTCTCCCATCCTTTGTCACTGTCACTTATCTCTTTTTGCACTGCTTCTTTAATACTCGCCCCTTTTTCTTGGATATTCTGCTGTAGACATGCTCTCGTTTTTTTTATCCAAACGTACAATGGCAAAATCAACTCTTAAAAAAAAAAATCACTTTTGATTCAGGAATAACTGTTTTGTTCCAGGGCTTTGTGAAACCGTGACACTTATCTTTTCACTAGCCATTAAGAGGCGGACAGTTGAGGTGCCCTCTGTCCATAGTGTGCATAACTCTTTACATCTGCTCCATGTTTAAAAGGTCATTTGTCTAACCTAACATTTTCTGCCCTTACCAAAGGTTTTCTCAATATCCAGCCCCAGCTCACTCAATCAGAGTTTATGTTTTCCCATCTATTTATACTGTTTTGTATAAACCTTTTCTGACAACATGTTGCTCCTTTGGTGTCAGAAAGAATCAAAGGAGATGGAGTCTGACTTCTATCAACTTGTATTGTTCCACAAACTAAGAAATGACTGATGTTATCCAGTGTGTGTGTGTGTGTGTGTGTGTGTGTGTGTGTGTGTGTGTGTGTGTGTGTGTGTGTGTGTTTGCTGTGGGTCTGGGTTGCCTGGGTAATGGGGCCAAGGATTCCAAGTAATGCAAGTTTCAACGGGAAGTGTAGCGAGTGGGTAGACACATGCACTCGATGGAGTCTGATGAGGTATTAATGCATGTGCGTGTGTGTGTGCGTTTGCGGGTGTGTGTGTGTGTTTGTGTGGTACAGCTATATTTACAGAAACTAGTTAGAGTTTTAGACCTCTGCAAATAGGAAGTCTTGAGTGAAGGAAGGTAGTGTTGCCGAAATGTGGCAGTAGGAGCATTTTTTTATTTAATGAACTCAGCACAGGTTGTCACTCTTCTTTTTTGCCTTGTGTGCCTTTTGTTCCTCCCCTTCTCCACCATTTTGGATTTTGTCAAGGACAAAAAGAGAGGCCCCACAGAAAGGCCCCCTGTCTGAACAACACACTGCCACAGTCTCTGCATCTTTTTTTTATTTCTTTGTATTTTATTTTAGTGTTTTTGTTTTACTCATACTTCTCTATTTTGTAAAAACCAATTCTTTTTTCATCTGCTAAAGGGATTTTTTGTAGTATACAAGCAATGAGTTCATGAATGGTGTTAACTTTTTGGAAAACTTTGAACTTAACATTGTTGTTTTTCTGAGCCTTAGACATGTTAACTGAGCCCCACTCTCCCTTGCATCATTAAACAATGTTAAATTTTAGAGTGAATGCCTCGTTGGACAAACTTTTACTATTCTATGTAGAAAAGAATCATGAGCCTCAAAAGTAAGAGCTTGGTGACTGTTGTATTTCTGCACTCAGGCAAATTTCAAATGGTTACCCACCCACACGTCTGTATCTGTGGGAGGCCATTATTGGTCATGTATTCCTCATCCTTCACTTTAGATTTGCCACTGAGGTAAGTGTGGCTGAAATAACATCTTTAATTTAGGTGAGGTACAGGTTTGTCCTTAATCAGATTCAGATTTTATTGATTTCATTTCATTGATTTCAAATGCAAAAACAAATTTCTTGTGATTTAAAAATGGAAAAATTAAAATATATTCTTAATATGTAAATTTTTGGGGACCAGACCTAGCTTTGAAAAACACTAAAATAAACACTAAATACATTACAAAATCAATCCATCCATCCATCCATCCATCCATCCATCCTATTACAGGACAGACAACCATACATGTACTATTTAATGTGGCCAGTGGACTGTAGAAGGAAACCATGCCGAGGATAAGAAGAACATACAGATTTAATTTAGAAAGGCCCCAGGTGGGATATGAATCCAGTACTTCTTGCTTTGGGTTAATAGTACTAACAACTGCATCCACATGCAATCCCACACTAATATACCCTAATTAAATAACAAAATATACCCTATTTGTGCTAGATATATTCATCATGATCAAGCTTATATATTGGTAAATTTAGGTGTTATGATTTGCATAACTGTTGGTTAGTAATAACCATGAAATTTTTGTACACTTAACTTGATTAGGGAAATTAGACAAAAAGTGAAATTCTCACAAACTTTTTTTTTTGTGTGGTTTCTATTGGGAGGGGCAGAGTCAGTGTGAGCCCACTTTATCTGTCCTAAATGGTCAGCCCTCTGCCCCTCCTTTTTCTCTGTGCAGCCATGTGTTGTGGTGATGGGAGGGCATTGGGTGACTTGTTGAAATGAACTATGTGGTTGTACTGACAAATCAATGATAAAGAGTAATGACATCAACAGCATAATGTACCTCTTTGTGTTTTCATTGACACTACCTTTGTACACTGCCTGACCCCAGATTGCCCTCTTAACTTTTGTGCCACCTCAGGTCTTTGCTTTTTGCTTTGCACTGCAAAAAATCTTTCTATTTCTTTATGTTTGTCATCACATGTATCTTTTATCTGTGTTGTTTGTTTCTCTCTGTTGGTCTATCTATCCTCTAACTACCTCCCTCTCCCTCCCTTCCTCTCTGACTCTCCCTCTCTATTGATCCACTCATAGTTTTCTCAGTCTTCACAGTACTGGGCCGCTCTAATCAATACAGATAATTGTCTGCTCTCTCTCTCGATGCCAAACATAGTCTCCCCTTCTCCCCTCTCTCCCTTTTTATCAATGAACCCCCGGTCCCCCCCCACCGCCCCACTCCCCCAGACAGGGATTCCCCCTCCCATAATGACGAGAGATAACCTGCTTTCTTTACCGATTTTCTCACCCGCACACACATCCCTGCCTCACCCACTGCCTCCCTTTCCTCCCTTGTTCATTGATTACCGTGAGAGTCGGGGCCCAGCCTGCCCGCCCTGCAGATGTAAACACACACAGAGCTCGTGTTGTGGTTTAGTTGCCCTTCAAGTCCACATGTGTGGGCCCTTTGGTTAATCGGTGGGTTGTTGTGGTTTTTGTTGCTTGCCAGAATTCCAAGTCCTCATTATGAGGGATGATTAAATGCAGTCCTGTGGCTCAGAACAAAATTTTTTCTTTAGTCTGCTAGAGCATCTTCTGTTTTTTTCCTTTTTAATCTTGTCAGACGTTGACAGAAGCAGTGCCTTGCAAAGGGACAATAATAAAGTTGCCAGCCAAATGTTGTGCAGGCAGAACAACTTAGACCAGACCTTTGACCTACTGAGGGGGACTGCTTTCAGGGATTGCCATCATGAAGGAGATCTGCGCTTTGCATGCTCTACTTTTTATATGTTCAGGTGGAGCATGTGTCAATGTAACAGCCAAATGAATGCCAGGACATCGCGTTTTCCTGCAGAATATTGCAATAAAGAAGACAATCCAGTGTTTTCATTAAAACCACCAACCACTTGGCCCGCTGGAGAGGTGAGGGTGTCTTACTGTTAATGATTGCTGTCTGTACTTTGCATTGGCGCCTTGCTGAATAAAGGTTAGTAAGGATAGTGTGTTTATTTATATTGCAACTTTTCTCAGAATAAGAGTGTTTCACCAAGTCAAAGAATAAAAAAGAAAAGATTTGATAATTAAAAACTTAAAAACACATTATAAACAACATTTAAAAAAGTTATATAGAAAAGCAGATTCGAATAAGTCTCAGGCAGTTTTTTTAATGAATTACGAGTCTCCAGAGAACATAAAAACAAAGGAACTGTGTATCATTCCTCAGTGGAGGTGCAACAGTCTGGAAAACGATGTCCCCTCGAGTTTTCTATTTAGTTCTTGGGAGTGCCTTTAGATTATGAGGACCTGAGGACTGGAGATGGTGTGCGCTGTTTTAAACATTAAGTAACCTAAGAGAAATCAGCACCAGTGCATTGACATCAAAAAACAAGTGATATGAGCTGTTGTTTATTCTAGTTAGGAGTTGTTTTGGACTAACTGAAAGTGAGTCTTTTTTATTGATACATTTGATAAGTCTTGATAATATGAGAAGAAATGATAGCATAAATACCCATCTTTTACTCTGAAAAGATTAAAACAGTTTTAGAAAATCTGTGTTCAGTGCTTTCAGGTTAATGATCAGACATACAGGTCCTTCTCAAAATATTAGCATATTGTGATAAAGTTCATTATTTTCCATCATGTCATGATGAAAATTTAACATTCATATATTTTAGATTCATTGCACACTAACTGAAATATTTCAGGTCTTTTATTGTCTTAATACGGATGATTTTGGCATACAGCTCATGAAAACCCAAAATTCCTATCTCACAAAATTAGCATATCATTAAAAGGGTCTCTAAACGAGCTATGAACCTAATCATCTGAATCAACAAGTTAACTCTAAACACCTGCAAAAGATTCCTGAGGCCTTTAAAACTCCCAGCCTGGTTCATCACTCAAAACCCCAATCATGGGTAAGACTGCCGACCTGACTGCTGTCCAGAAGGCCACTATTGACACCCTCAAGCAAGAGGGTAAGACACAGAAAGACATTTCTGAACAAATAGGCTGTTCCCAGAGTGCTGTATCAAGGCACCTCAGTGGGAAGTCTGTGGGAAGGAAAAAGTGTGGCAGAAAACGCTGCACAACGAGAAGAGGTGACCGGACCCTGAGGAAGATTGTGGAGAAGGGCCGATTCCAGACCTTGGGGGACCTGCGGAAGCAGTGGACTGAGTCTGGAGTAGAAACATCCAGAGCCACCGTGCACAGGCGTGTGCAGGTAATGGGCTACAAGTGCCGCATTCCCCAGGTCAAGCCACTTTTGAACCAGAAACAGCGGCAGAAGCGCCTGACCTGGGCTACAGAGAAGCAGCACTGGACTGTTGCTCAGTGGTCCAAAGTACTTTTTTCGGATGAAAGCAAATTCTGCATGTCATTCGGAAATCAAGGTGCCAGAGTCTGGAGGAAGACTGGGGAGAAGGAAATGCCAAAATGCCAGAAGTCCAGTGTCAAGTACCCACAGTCAGTGATGGTCTGGGGTGCCGTGTCAGCTGCTGGTGTTGGTCCACTGTGTTTTATCAAGGGCAGGGTCAATGCAGCTAGCTATCAGGAGATTTTGGAGCACTTCATGCTTCCATCTGCTGAAAAGCTTTATGGAGATGAAGATTTCATTTTTCAGCACGACCTGGCACCTGCTCACAGTGCTAAAACCACTGGTAAATGGTTTACTGACCATGGTATCACTGTGCTCAATTGGCCTGCCAACTCTCCTGACCTGAACCCCATAGAGAATCTGTGGGATATTGTGAAGAGAACGTTGAGAGACTCAAGACCCAACACTCTGGATGAGCTAAAGGCCGCTATCGAAGCATCCTGGGCCTCCATAAGACCTCAGCAGTGCCACAGGCTGATTGCCTCCATGCCACGCCGCATTGAAGCAGTCATTTCTGCAAAAGGATTCCCGACCAAGTATTGAGTGCATAACTGTACATGATTATTTGAAGGTTGACGTTTTTTGTATTAAAAACACTTTTCTTTTATTGGTCAGATGAAATATGCTAATTTTGTGAGATAGGAATTTTGGGTTTTCATGAGCTGTATGCCAAAATCATCCGTATTAAGACAATAAAAGACCTGAAATATTTCAGTTAGTGTGCAATGAATCTAAAATATATGAATGTTAAATTTTCATCATGACAATATGGAAAATAATTAACTTTATCACAATATGCTAATATTTTGAGAAGGACCTGTACAGTCTTGTCAAAGTCAGTTGGGGTTATTGTTTAACTATTTAGTAAATTATTTCTAATGTATTAATGTCCAAGAGAGTGTATATAAACAGTGGCTACAAAACAAAGCCCACATATTAAATTAGTAGAATCTGACATGATGCAGACACTGAAGTTTGTGTTTGAAAGGAAAGACCTGAATCACTTTAAAATAGTTCCAGTAATCCCCGTCAAATCACATTCTATACATTTTCCAATCTCTAAGCAACACAGTTTCTGTTGAATCAATTTTACAAAAACAGTGTATTCAGATGTTCAAAAATATGTTTCTCCATCCACAAAATAAAATGGTCAAGTATATGTGACAACCACATGAATGCATGGACCTCTTGTCTTCCGGCACATGATTACATTGTAACAAGACATTCAGCATTTATTTCAAAACCACCAACCACATATTGTGCGGACAGAACAAATCAAAGTGGGCCTTCAGCCTGTAGTTTGGATGTCCTGGTTCCAGGGTTCAGACTTGCATAAGGCAAAGACTAAACTCGAGAAATAGGCGTACTGCAGACCAATTAATGGTGTGAGCCCTCTATTGAGCCATTTCTGGAAAGGTGTTGTTCTCTGAGTTCAAGTTGACCTCCTGAAGAGGAAAGGGGTGGGGGTGCTGTCAGAGATTGCCATCATCGAGGTGGTCTGCACTTTGTATGTTCTGCTATGTTTAGGTGGGCAGCATCTGTCAATGTAACAGCGACATGAATGCCAGGTCCTCTTGTCTCCCCGAAGAACATTGCCTTGTAACAAGACAATTTTCCCCCCTCACCTGTCAAGTGTGACCGTCATATTCTGCCCTGCTAATCAGCACACGTGAAACATTTTGCCAAAGATTCTGTCTTTCAATGTGAATTATAATGTAAAGTAAGATCTATTTATGCAGCCTGAACCATTAAATTAAACCTAAATTATTTTTTGGAACAATAAGAATTTAGAAACAAATCAATATTCTCTGAATAAGAATTATTATTAAACTATTAATTTAATGCACTAACATGTATGAAGTAAAGGCAGTAAGTAAAACCTGCTAAAAATAGCGACAACTGAAGGAAAAAGTGCATATCCACAGCAGTGCAGCATTCATTTTCTGTCTCTACATATGAAATCCTATGTGTTTAATAATGCATTTACCCATCCAGCCAACAAGGCAGGTTATGGGCCTGAAGGTTATTGTACTATTGGTGTGTGTAAGTGTGTGTGAGTGTGTACAGTGGCACACATATGTGTCTATCTTTTTACAAATCAAACGCGTAGTATCCAGCACAAGTCTCTGATGTATACTCTATCACTGAACTCAATCTGGAGCTGCGCTAAACCACACAGGCAATATCAATGACAATATATATTTATAGTGTATGTATCCACTGTTTACACGAATGTGTCACTTTGACTCACTTCTGCTGCTGCTGATATCCAAGGCTCTGATATGTTTCTGGAGTAAGTGAGATGGAGTTGGAGAAGGTAGAGTTTGTTTTAGTCATGATGGGGGCTGGGAATTATATGATCTGAAGCATAGCAGGGCCGGAATCATTTGTATTTAAAATGTAAGAGCGTGTTGGAGTTTTATGAATATGTTTCACTGAGTTATCGCTGTGTGTGTATTTGTTTGCGAGTGAGTAAGAGAGAGAGCACATTTGCGATCCAACCTCAGGTTTACATGTGGGATCAGAGTAAGTGGGAGAGGGATATTTGGACGGGAGACAGTGGGGATCCTCCTTGCCCTCTGAGAGTTGAACCTTACAACCCCTGACCTCCATGTAGCCCTCTGGTCATAGACTTGAACAGGGTAACCCTCCTGACAGACAATCAGTCTCCAGGCATGCTGCAGTGCTGCGCATCCTATCAGCGGATAAATAGCACTCTTATCCACCTATTTAAAAGTCGAGTATTTGATTAGCTGGCCTTGGCTTTAAATCTCTTTTACAATTCAACACAAAAGCTGGTAGAAAAGCGGAGTGAGGAGTGGCAATGTATTGTTTGAATTCTCTGCTTTTTGTCACTTGTTTGTTGAAATTTGCGATTTGTAAGTCTACATGAGATGCATTTCTTCTTTTTGCACTCATTGAAGTAGTTCAGCATGCTACAGAGCATGATTCTCAGGGGCTTTTTCCTGTCGCTTAGTGGATTCAGTCTCCCCTGCTGTCCCTCTAACAAGGACAAAAACAGGGAGCTTTATGCATGCTTGGATCCGGTTCATTCTTCACCTGTCAACAAATTCCTTCTCACCACACACAAAAACATTTACAGATATTGTTGGGAGGAGGACAGTTACTGAGAGAGGGGGAGCAAAGAAGAAGTAGAGGAGCTGATTTATTCCTCTTTGCTCTTTTATTCCTCCCATTTCTTCTTTCCGTGTTTGTGGGCTTTCCTTTTCAGATCCCAACTCCATTTGAGGCCTCAGTCAGGGGGAGAAGTCAGACGCCTCTATGTCTTTTTTTTGCAGTCTCTCCTTGGGCTCTCGATCCTCAAAATTGGAAATTCAGAGCGGGCCGGCGTGCAAGCATAAGGGCTTGGAGTTGAGAGGAGTGGGGGAGCCGTGGTCATTGAGAAAGGGCCCGCTCGGCGCGTCCCCCAGCCTCCCCCCTCAGAGGGGCCCCGATCGATACAAACTCGGAGCAATAAAGCTTTCCCCCTGTCATCTCTGCAGAATACAAAGCAGAATAGAGGGAGGGAGAGAGGAGGAGAGGGAGGGAGGGATAGAAAAGAGAGGGAGAGGTGAAAAGCTGTTCCGCTAGCCAGACCAATTTCCTCCCCCCCTTCTCTAGTTTGCTTCACCACCACCTATATCACCCCTTCTTTAGCTTCTTATTTTTATCTATCACTCTTTCACCTCTTTGCACAATACCACCATCTGACTGTATAATTGAAGAGATATTTCTCACTATAAATGCACCATGAATACCGTCCTTCCTTTTAAAAGAGAGACAGAAATGATGGTATTAAATGGAAAATAGATTAGTTGGAAAAAGGAGCAACGGAGGAGGTGTATCTGGAGAAAGAAAGATGTACACTGAGGAGTACTGAGGATGAGGTAGTAGAGAAAATGTGTGAAGAAGGCCTGTAAAGGTGATGGGGTCAAACAGCAACTCCCTGAGATTGAGAGCTAATTACTGTAATTGTAATCTGGATTCAAAGCAGACACAGACAAACACACACTCCACGGACAAAAGGTAGCGTGTTTTTGTGCATGTGTATGTGTGTCTCTACATGCTGTGTTTATTCTTGGGAAAAACTGCAGATCTATGTGTGCGCGAGTGTCTCCATTCTTCTCCACTGAATGGCGGTGCAGGAGTCAGCCTGCCAATCAACTATTGTGCTCTTGTCAATTTAATAATATTTCTGAGCGCTGACCTCCACAGCTCTCCACAGCCGTCACTCTGGGTGTGTGCGTTTGTGTGTGTGAATTTCTGTTTTTGAGTGTGTTCCTATATATTTCTCTGTCTCTACCTCTTTCACCTCAGTCTAACCCCCCCCCCTCACCTCTTTTTGCTTTCTGTCTCCACCCCTCTGTCCCTGTCTCTTCATCTCCCCCTTTATTATTAGGAGATAGTGTGAATCCTTCATCTCTTTCTCCACTAATTCTCAGCGTTATTGTCCTTCCTGTTGTTTTTCACCATATTCCACATCGCTTGTCTTTTTCTAATTCATTCTTCCACTTTATCAAACCCAATCTTACCTCTGGTATTTTTCCCTCAGAGCTATTCCCTCCATCTCCTTATCTCAACTTCCAAGCGCCTCTCCTTTCAGCACCGTCCAAGGCAGACTCCTGCTGTCTTACTGCCATCCTTTTTCAGTTTTCTTTTTTGCTTTTTCATCATCTTACTCTCATTTTGTCAAGTCTGCGTCCCTCTCCATCACTCCTCCACCTCCTTCCTTTCCTTCTACCCTTCTTTCTTTCCTTCCTTCCTTCCTTCCTTCCTCATCTCTCCCTTCCTCCACCCTTTTTCATTCCCTGGGGAGGTCAGTAATAATGGTAGTGATGGAGTGAGAGAGGGAGGTGCGATTATTGTCTTGTCGGGAGTCAGAGGAATCGATCGGCCCAGAAATATGAGGCGCGAGAAAGAGCCGCTGTGTCAGATACAATAACCACCCGCTCCCGGGGGCTTACACACACACACACACATGCACACACACACACCATACAGACATATACCCATTTCCAACACCAACATGCGCATTCATTTAGTTGGACACTGATGCACGTGCACACATGCCATCTTTCTTCTTTATTAACGCACACGTATCCCTCTTCTTCTTCTTCTTCATTGGAAAAGGACAGCGGTGAGGCAGCCCAATCATCTACATGCTTTGATCTGTGATAAAGCATGGAGGTATATCTGTTCTGATCATTCTTCATGCACAGATAAAGGGCAAGGCAAGGAAAATCGCTCACACCCTTCACTCACAAAGCTACAAACGGACATAAACACACACACAAGCACGCACGAGCACGCTCTCACCAAGACCTTTCGCTGCTGTTGCCTGGCAACGTGGCCAAATGTCCAATCCAAGCTGAGAACGGTGGCCGGTGATGTCACAGCTGCTGCTGACCAGCAGGTCTGAGGAAGAAAGAGAGGCAGAGGAGGAGAGGAGAAAGTTTGAGCTGGGTTATAGGAAAGGCAAGGAAGGTTGCGAAGAGAGAGCGGGACGGTGATGAGGACGATGATGAGAGGGTTTGGAGTGAAAGAAGCAGAGCAGGTGATGAAAAAGCTGAAAATGACCACAGCTGAAGTCCTTGGAGATGAACTGACCAGAATTCTTTGGCCGAGTTTAGATCTCTGGGTTTGGTACCCCTTTGACCTGCCAAAACCAGTATGAGTTGATTCCAATTTTGTTTTAGGAACTATTATGTAAGAAGTCAAAAAGAGATTTAAATCATATTTGTTTGGTCTTCCTGCCATGAGCTGTCATTAATTATTTATATTAACAGAGGTAATGTCATGTCACTGTGCAAGAGGTCAGTTGCTGTAAAACAAGTTTTTTTTTAAATATTTTAAAACAAAGAAGAAATGATTTTAAACTGACTTCTGCATCTTATTTTAGTATCTAGATCTGATAGTATCACTAAAGCAGCAGACTCTGAGATTTCCAAAAGACATGTCCTAGTCCAGCTGATCCATAACAAACAGTGGTCCAGAGCTCCAAAGGATGAAACAAAATAACTTTGCTGTGCACTGCTTAGCCTTCCTGTTATCTGCTGAAGTTTTGCTCTCCCTCGTAGACTGAATGAACTGGAGATTTTTTTACTTAGACTGATTCAGTGACAGAAGCTCTGATTTAAATATTTTCTGCGATTGAGGTTCTGTGTTTCTTCTGACTTTATTTTAAACAGCCGTCTGACACTGAAAATACCTAACCTTTTCTTCCTTCAGTAACAGCATCCACACTGATTAGTGCTGTGGTTAGCAAGATGTGGAGAAAGGTACGATTTCTGAGTTTCCAACTGGCTGGTCACAGCATCAGAGCCAATGAAGCTTAACATTTTCCATCTTTGGTCACCAGCCTATTTATCCGTACATCTCTAAGTGCTCCCATCTGTAGAGACACGGGAAGGTAACGTTCTAGAAACAACACTTTTACTAGTATGTGTTGTACACATTTATTTGAGATACAAAGTGAAAGAAATGCATTTAAACATGTTTGATGGGTAGGCCGTACTGGATTTTAAAGTTGAAATTGACGAGAAACCTCTGACTTTCCATAAAAGAATTGCGACTTCAACAGGCATTCAGGTTGATTTAGAGCATACAAATGCAAGCAGCAAATTCCACAATGTTTAAAGGAATTTCAATTTTTGTCTTCTTTTCTAACTTCCAGTAACCCCTATCTGTGCTGCAGACAAACACTAAGTTGTATGTAAAAATACAGAGATTTAGTTTTGAGTGTTTTATTTATTTTTCTTAGTTACAGAGCTAATTATCCATTTTTTATATTAGCGTCTTAATTTTCAAACAATTTATGATATGATGTGCAGCTACTTGTGCAAAATTTGTTGCCATGTCCTTTAGCAACCACAAGAGGGGAGTCTGGAACCCCAGCAACCTGATGCCCATCTGTGTATATTTTAACAAGGAGTGCATGAATGGTTATTCACTGCAGCCTCTTTTGTCAGTGAACAGTTTAGTGGCCTCGGTGGTCCTTTGAGCTGCCAGTCCCTTCCCTCCTGTGCCAAAAGAAGAGGCAAGGGTTAGGCGAGCAGAGATAAAGATTTGAGCTTCAACCTTGGTCGCGCCGTGGGAGAGAGCGGTGTCTGTCTAGACAAACCTGGCTCCCAATGGGCTGCCGAGATGATACAGCGAAGAGGAGCACGGTGTAAAGATGGGGGGGGTGGGGGGTGTCAGTGGGTGTAGAGGAAGAGAAGCAATTGAGAAGTATTAGGACAAGAGAGAAAGAGGTGTTGTGAAGGTGCATGTGGTTGAGATGACGCTGGTCCCAAAGCAACCAACAGCGTTAGTGTGTTTTAGCCCCTGCTGGTTCTTATAGGCAACCTCAACCTCTGTAGTCCGCACACTGTTAGAGCTACTGTTTATAATCTTGCAAGTCCTCATGGGGCTACACACAAACGCACCTGTACATGGGAGTGGATTTTTAATCTCTCCCCTTGTATAATTGAGTCACTTTGTTTAGACTTGGTGGGTCCATGTCTGAGCCCCGTTCTGTCCCCATGTTTAAGGAGAGGAATGTGATGGATTGCATGAATTAAAGCCAGAGTGTGTTGTAGGCCCGAGGCTGCGGTAGACATAGTACGGCCTCGCCGAAGAGCTATACTGAACCGGTTGGAGACTTTTAAAATGTTCCTGCGATGACCCATTATACAAACATTCTCCTCCCAGCTGACATCCTTCCTCCAATCTCTTTATTCATCCCATCTCACCTTCATCACTGTCACCTTTACATCTCCTTCATTCTCTTCTCTTCTTTCCTCACTGTTTCCCCTTCCTTTTTCTCTTTTTGTAACATTCAATACACTCTCTGCCTCTCCCTCATTCTTTGACAGTGGAGTGATTGATGGCACTCTAGAGGCTTCAGCCCCCTCCTATCCTCCCTCGAGTCACACAATCAGATTGCATGCTTGTGTTCACCGCTTTAGTCACAACTTTTGGTAGTGCCTAAATTCTCGGCGTAAACAACTCATGCTTTAAAATATCCAACTGGTTTAAATTAATTTGAGTAGTGGACTAGACTTATTGAGCTGCTCTGAAAAAATAAGGGCAAACAATATGTAGTGTAAGTTGTGAGCATTTTTCCACCAAGCCTTATTTAAATTTCCATGGCTTGACCACCACTGTGCTCACAGATTCACCAAAACACTTTGATAGTTTTTCAAACAACTATGCATTCACACACATATACACACTGCTGGTTATGAGGGCAGATTTTGGTTTGAGCAAAGGTCACAGCCATGCCAGGCTGCCTCGGTGACCCCTGACCCAAGAAGGCACCTTATCCCCCCTTAACAAACCACCTTCTGTCGCAGCCTGAGGATTGGCTGGGATGGATGGTTTCCTGTAGGCCATCCATGCAAATTATAATTTTCCACCTTTATTTAGGGGTGTCCGACATATGGCCTGGGGATCACTTGCCGCACTTGGAGTGTTTTGTTTGGCCCCCAACAACATTTTAAGAATGGTGCAAATTTGGCCATCCAGCATAGACACCTCTAGCAAATTAACACTTTCTAAATGTTTTTTGGGTTGACACTTTCACTTAAATTAAAAATGGAAAGTGTTATGTACAACATAAAGCATTTGTCTTTGACTAATCATGTTGTTCTCACCTATGTTTATATTTCGATCCTTTCTGTGCTGTCTTCTTCAGTTCCCTGTCGAGTTTCTCCCTCAGCTGCTTGCATTACATTGATTGTACTCACCAGATTTGCGTGTAGCTCATTACATCTCCATTACATCTCCTTGTTTCTGTTCCTTCTCCCCTGGTTTTTGTGTTTCCTCGAGTGCTGTACTTTTAATCAGCTCTTCATTAAAATATCTCCTCATTATCCTTTTTGCAATTTGGGTCCGCGGCAACTTTAAATCATGACAGTTTTTTGTTTTAAATTAAATTACATCGTACATACGACCACAAACATCCAGTGACTCTTCACAAAAGCAGACCTGGGTGCAGCCATCCCTTAAGCTTAGATAAACACAGCAGCGCTTTCAAATAAAGCTGCGCTTTTGTTGCTGAGAACAGACTAACATTTTTTTGTTGGCCAACAAAATACCCATAAAATTTGCAAATTGTATGCCTTTCTTATAATACGGCAAATGTGAGAGACCTTTTTTACATTCACTATGATTTACAGAAAGTGCTACATGTTTATTGTTGAGCAGTTAAAAAAATATGACAATATTATTTAGTGTTTAATAAAATAAAATAAAATTGCACATTTGATTCCCAAACCAAATTGTCTCTGGGACACAGAACCCATTTCTGTTCCGAACGGTATGTTGGCTGGACATTTTCATGCTGCTTCTACTTGTGTATAACTGTTTGAACAGATGAATTTGACCTTCAGACCTTCAGGAATCTAGAAATTAAAACCCAAGGACGAACCAGACATGCGGAGGTTCACTGTTCTTTTCTTGCTAGCTTGGCTCGTTTCTTTTGATTTTCCCATGATGCCACACAAGGAAGCAGTTTTATTGAGGTGTTTCCTTATGTGCCTCCAATTAAGTATGATGTTGTGAATGAACCTATCAGAAGCTTAAAAAGCCATGACATCATCATGTGGGCTTTGCCAAATTATTTAAAGGCCTACTAATCTTAGTGAAAGGAAACTTCTGAATTTGAAGAAATGAAATTAAATCTCTTTCTCGTTATTTTGCATTTAGTAAATAGAAATAATTGTGATAATTCTAACTCACCTAAAAGAGGAAATGTTTAGTCTGATGAAATGTCAGACTGGGAGGAAAAAATAGGTTATGTGTCTTTTTATGTACACCGGACATGGTTACTATACTACTATAACATATTCCTACAACATTTTTGGTCATTTTGGGTTTTTTTTTGCATGGATGAAAGCCTTCCTAGAAATCTGGCTTTATTTATAGGAACCCTTTGAGAAAGCACAGGTACAAAAAATGTTTGGGAAATACATGGACTAGGCTGATAAACACTGAACCATTAGTCTGATGTAATTTTTGTAAACGTTTGTGCCCCATCCATGTCTCTTACATAAGGGCTCCACACCTCTTAAATGTGGCTTTGGTAGGGATAAACCTAGAAATGGGATCCAGCCAAAACAACAATCCTGTTTCTTTCTAACTGAGCACCTGAAGTGCAGCAGTGTGTCCTGCAGTACATGGGGTTGTTGTAAATCACGATATAAAGTATTTATAAGGTTAAACTTGGGAACTCTGCTGCTGTTAGCTTTTGAATTAGTGAACTCAGACCGAGGGAGAGAGAACAGGGAGGAGTGATTCGACCTCTCTTTTCAAGAGCCAAAACCCGGTTTAGAAAAACAAAGAGTGCCATCCTGTGGCCGCTTTGGCTCACTATGACAGCAGCCCACTGATTCATTCAGATCTGAAAATCTAGTAAGAATGAATCCTGCTGAACCACGCCGTTCTGCAACCGCAGCATCATTCCTCGACGTTAGATTTTCACTTGTTTATTGGTTTCATCTTTTAATCCAAGTGGGCGTCGTTCATAATGGCTCATATTTACTTTTATCAGCAATGTTCCACTTTCGTGTCCCATGTACCCATCACGTGTAGAGGTTCATTGTGTGGGTTTCTGTGGTGTATCACTGTGCAGCCCACAGTGTGGCGTGGTCAGTGGTACAGTGATTGTAGTGACTGACTTTTTCCTTCCGCTTGGGTTAGAGTGTTGAACTTAGCTGAGGATGTCTCACATCTTCTACTGTTGGGGGCTGACAACAGCCCCCAACAGCCCACCCGTGGGCTCCCTCTTGCCCTCTTCAGTCAAAACGTAAACACAGGGATAACGAAAAGAAACTCTGATAGTTGTAAAGTTTTAAAGAGCTTTGAATGTACCGTGGGTCAGAGTTCAAACGAGCCGTGATAAACTCGTCAAGCTTGCTGTTTTCAACTTACATGTGTGAGCACGTAAACATAAGTGTGTGTGAGTGGCTGTTTCCAGCCGCACCATCACTTTCCGACGGCACTCATCATCCCCCTCTTTTTCACCTCATCTATCTGATCAATCTGCTCGCTCACTCACTCATTCTCTCCCACTCTCTTGTGCCATGTCCCCCTTTCTTTTTCTTTTTGATATGTGTGCGTTGTATTTTACTCTGCCCTCTGTTGTTAAGTTCCTATTCTTTTGAGGGCTACTTCCTGTTATGTTGCAGGATGTGGGGAGGAGGTGGGGCCTTGGGGGTGTGGACTTGTACAGAAAGAGAGAGAAAGATACAGAGGCAGGCATGGGAGGGAGGGGTAATTCAACCATATGGTTTAATACACTCGACACAGGGAGAGCGAGTGAGAGTTTTTCTTTAGGAAGAGCGCACATTCTCACACAGATATGACCAAGACAGCGGCAATAGCAGCCAAGGACTTCTCCAATATGTGGTTGTCAGGTGAGTGGCCGTCTGTGCAGCTCTCTGTCGTTGCAGCCCATCATTTGCCAAGACCAATTAGGCGTGAGGAAGAGGGAACTTTGTGTGTGTGTGTGTGTGTGTGTGTGTGTGTGTGTGTGTGTGTGTGTGTGTGTGTGTGTGTGTGTAAGGAAGAGTCATGTCTAGGCTGTTGGTTAATGCCACTGGGTCTAACAAGCTCAGCTAATTAGAGAACATCAAAGAATGAGAGGTGAAAGGATGGAGTGGACGCAGGGAAAGGTCACCTCACTCACCCCCAGTTTCTCTCTGAGTGGGTTTATGTGTGTGCATGCTTTAAATTAATATTACATGTTAAATATTCTTGTGGAAAATACAATTTATAATGAAAGAAATTGTGCTGCTCCAGCAACAACATTTTCTATTTCCTCTTAAGTGTTGTATTAGGGTTTTACCTCACTGATGTTTCACTGATAAGGCTTCATCCAACTTTTAATGTGCTATAAACTTTGTCTGAGTGTGCATGCCATGCGGGGCTTACTTTTGCTTTGACCATGCTGTACGAAACACTTAAAATAATTCCCCTTCCTTAGCAGTTAAAAAATATTTAAAAAGGAAAGCAGAATTAATTGCAGCTCTTCTCACCTCATGGCCCTATTTAGGTGGTCAGCTCAGGCTGCGAGAAGTGAGAGACAGCCTGATCTGCAAAACACACACACACACACACACACACACACACACACACACACACACACACACACATATATATATATATATACACAGCAGGGCTTTTGGTTGACTCACAAATTACCAGAAATCAATTTTTCAAATGTCAATTAGCTCATGTTTTCTCCGTGCTGAGCATCAAGACTCAATTTCTTAAACATGTTGCAAATTTTCATGTGAACGATCTGCGACGTTTTATCAGAGGGTGATTCACAGATTTGAAAAGCTCAGAGTCACTTCTTAACCCCGATGTGGTCACTCTCCATGACCTCGGAGGAATTACTCCGATCGTCAGGGTGACACATCACCCGCACAGAAAGCAGCGAATAGTAAGCTTCACTGTAACAGTGAAAAACAATGCAGACAAAACAAAGGAGTAAGGTGGTAAAAGAGGAAAGTTATTTCAGAAACTTTCATAATTGTGTCTGCAGTCATTTTGTATGTGATTGTATACTAGTAAAGGATCGGTTTAATAATTGAGTGTAAAAGTGTAAAAATAAAAAGTTTTTAATTGAGTAGATTAGAAATAAACTAATTTTAATGTGCATTAAAAAATGAATTAATGTAAATTTGAATCTAAATGCATACATTAATCTGCATCTAATTTGTTTTTCATGACAATTTGTTGTTTTTTGCAAAAAAATTGTGTAATAATATGTTATATTTGTGGCAATTTTCTATATGATGACATCAGACTTCATTATGACCACATTACTCTGTATATCTGAGTTTGATTTATTTTATGTTTGTTTTATTGACAAAACTCTACAAAGTTACAAACCGTCCAAGTGAGCTATAATGAAATACAAACTTTCATAATTTTAACTTTATCATCTTAATGTATCATTTCATTTCTTATATTAATATTTTTCTTCATTTTTATTTTGATATATTGTCATTTTATTTTAATATTCAATCATAATGTAGGCACTGAGAAACTGCTTCGTCTCTTTGGCATCTGGAGTGACTGAAATGGCTCTCTGATGCCAAATATACCCTGAGGAGAATGCCAGAAACAGTCCAGACTGTGCGCAGACAGCGTTGTTCCTCGTTCCTTTCTGTTGCATCATTTAATTATGACACAGGATTATACAGCAATAAATTTGATCTGTTTAAGATACAACGTTGCGGCTGGTTTCACTCGCTGGCCTCACACGGTCTCAGATCAACCGCCTGAACCCTGCAGTTACCTAAGAGAAAAGTATTTCCTTGATGCTTTACGTTACCTTTGTGCTGAGGCATAACCACTGCAAAATTATGCATCTTATTGCTCTTAATATTAATATTTTCCCCCTTACTTGTTACCCTGCTCAATGGGATGTGTAAAATAAGTTGTGCATTTGAATGCGCAGCAGCATGTTGTGAAAGATAAGCAGGTTTTTTTTTTTTTTAAAGATGGAGTGAAAGAGAGAGTGAGAGAGAGAGACAGCAGGTTAATATTAATAGCCACACTGACAGTAAGTGTTGGGTTTAGCACTCAGCGTTCAACCCGGTACAAGGGGAAGTCAGGAGGGGAAGTGAGAAAAAGACACAGCAACTTGATATACTGCCCCGCCACTGTATTACTGACCACATTACCCACCATGCTGCTGTCCGCAGGACATTTCTCGCCATGAATCAGCACACAACATTTCCCTGTCTTCTGCACACATGGGTGAAAGGAGCGTGCATCATTTCATTTGATGGAGTTTTGTTTTGTAACCTCACACTCCAAACGTGGCGATCCGAGCAGCTATTAAAGTAACAATGGTGTCTACTTACCAATTTTGTGGTGAGTTTTTGTAAATAAGAGGAAGGTGCTATTTTGGGGCAAATTCTGTGGTTTTCAGCAGAAATTGAGCAACACTGGACAGTTGTCAAGTTTTACTAATAGCCACCATCAAAAACTCTGCAAAACGGGGGCCGCGTGAAATATGGGAATAACCACAAATCGACCCTAAGCATAGACTTACAAGCATCCTTCTTTTTAGCTCCTGATCAAATTAGCTTGAACTTTTTGAGGGAAATCCAGCAGTCAGTGTGTAGGTTTGCGTGAATGAATGTGTGTGTGTGTGTGTGTGTGTTACAGTATTGTAGCAAGTGGAGCTTCTCAAGCAGATCATCACCTCCTCCCCCATCCCCTAAAGACGTTTATGCATGTATTGAAGTTGACTGGTCTCACATCTGTTTCACTGAAACAATGTTTTACTGCTGCAGGGAGTGGCGGGGCGCCTCCAGAACCAGCCAACATATGTATGTGGGCTCTACTCGGGTTGTATTAAAGCAGGATGGACACTAAGTCGGACTGGTTTTATTATGGACTTTTTGTATGTAATGCACTGAGGCTGGCTACATGTAAACCAGCTGGGAATGTAGCTCCTAGCTGTGCTTAAAACTGATAGTTAGTTCAACTTTGGCGACACGTCTTGGTCCCATATGGGTCCCACGTTTGACCTGGAGTTGCCCTACATCAAATCTGTATAGGCAGTTAATTAAATCCGTTATGTGATCCACAGATAATCCCGTCTTGAGCCCACAAATGTAAATATTGACTTTGGATGTGTTCCAATTACAATCTCAGGGCGGTGCTCCAAAAAAAATAAGCTATATCAGAATATCCAGTGTTTTATTACTCTGTTGAGCAAGTAATAGAAACTCAAAACTAGCACACTATTAAAGATAAAAGAAATAATGGCGAAGAAAAAATAACAAAATCAATGTTACATCTCAATAAAGCATGGACTTTTTATAATATAATATTATAATTTAAAATATAACTTTGTCTTTAATTGTTGTTTTTGAGCTCTAGCTTATGATTCAAGTTCACCTCAATAGCCTTGCTTTTGTTATTGCAGCTATTATAATCCTTGGTCTCAAGCTTACATCTTTACCCACGTGCTTCCAGTTACTGGAATGCTGAATTATTTTGCAGGGAAAGCAGGTAAATCTGGGAATCATTTCCTGAAGATGAGACTTATTGGTCACCTTTAATTACCCAAATGTTGATGTCCAAAGCAACAATTGACAACACATACATAAATAAATTAAATTGTAGCCTACTGTGGAAAATCGGATCATGTTTAATTCCATTTAGGGGCCTAAAATTAAGATGTTCTGTTTGCAGATTTGGTTGTTTTGAAACCGACATCTTTGACTTTAAAAGGAACCATTTATATCTGTCTATATGCAACTGTAAGGAAATGTGGTAATGGCTATGAATAAATAGTATGTACCAGCAGGAAGTCGCACAGGTATTTTGGATTGATCAGGGGTCATAATAATTTCATACAAATTTACAGGCCCAAAAAGGGAATAAGACCCAAGACAAATAGAAATACGGTGTAAAACAAAGCTTTCAGAAGACAATATAACATTTAATTAAATATACACTAGATCTCCATAATTTATGAAAATACAAAAAAGGATCCCCAATGTTTTTAAGCACATAGGTATGAAATGGAAGCTAGAAAGGGAAGAATGAGAGTCTATATTAGGTGAAGAGGCAAATTTTCTCTGAGCTATAGCAGCGATATTTGACTGGCTAGTTCATTTAATAAAGGGCATCTGGTCCGCAGTGGTCAGGGAATTGATGTTTCGCTACTGCCACCCAGTGGTGGAAATGCTGCTTGACCACTTGCTTTGCAAAGCAAGTGGTCACAGTTGGCTCGCTTGCCTGCATGTAGCGATATAAATGAAATCAAGCCGGCATGAGAGGCAACAGAACAAGACGAGAAGAGGGGTGATAAAGGGGGAGGGAGACTGAGAGTTTATTATGCAGGTGGCAGATATAATTAGTTGGTCGTTGGGCAGATTTGCATGTTTTCACAAAAGGGAAGTTGCTCTGTGTGTGTGTGTGTGTGTGTGTGTGTGTGTGTGTGTGTGTGTGTGTGAGAGAGTGTGAAGGGAAGCCAGAGCAAGAGAGGGGGGTGAAATGGTTTCAAATGGACACAACAAAACGTTTTTCTTTTGCAGTTTGTGGTTTCAGATAAATAAAAGGGTTTTGTAGCAGATAATGCCACAGGCTGATAACCAAACATAAATTACAGCACACACTGGCACACCTTTACACACCTTTGTATTCTGTGTAAACTCCTCTCAAACCATCCTCAGCCCCGTTTTCCCAGGCCTAAATTCCACTTTTGTCCTGACAAAGAGAAGCAAAGACTTAAATTTGCGGCCTTGCTCCATTCACGACTGTCGCCGCTGGGACTGTCCCAAACAAAAGAACCAGAAAGTGATGCTGTGCTGCGATGAATGACAAACAACATGAGACATTTTCAGTCCTGCTCTACTCCCACGAAAACAGCTCAGGTTAAATTTAGAACGAGCAAACACCTTTGGGTCGACCTACTCCTATGTTCAACCACTAATTGGAAAAAGTGAATGAATGTGGGCTGGATGTATAGTTTGTGAATGATTCAGCCTCATTGTTTAAGTTTACAGTGTGTAGGCTCACTCTGTGACCTGAAAAACACTCAACCCAAACCTATCTGACATCGCCGCCCTGGCCTTCCTCTTTCACCTTCCTTCATCTAGATTCTGGCCACATACAGGTTCTGCTATCATCTGCACTTCTTCTGTGACACATTTTACTCATGTTTTTCCTGCCACAGATATCAGGATGTCAAAGTCAGCAGAGATTGAGAAAGTCGGGGCTGACTCACCGTTAGAAGGCACAGGTAGGATTTGTCTCAGTTATTTCAGATAAATAACTACCCCTTCAGTGCAGATGTGTAACATGCATGGCATTGGAAAGTATTGGTTTAAACTGGTGTGTGTGTGTGTGTGTGTGTGTGTGTGTGTGTGTGTGTGTGTGTGTGTGTGAGTGAGCTGTGCTGAAAATGTGATTTATCACTTTTTCCTTTGCCTCCTACGCAGAGTCAGAGCGGAATGGACCTGAATCAAATCACCAGGTAGGTCTTAGACTTGTGATCATTACAACCATCTTCCACCTCCTTCACATACAAACCAATCCACAAAATAAGATAACATTGCCAAACAATCACTTTAATGAGATCTAATTATTTTGAACTAAGTTTTACAATGTTTTTGTTTTTTGCATCCCTGGCAGAAAGGTCCAAAAACCGTTTTGGACCTTTTTTCGAGCAGCAAAACTTCACACTGTAAATCTTTGAAAAATT
The DNA here is from genome assembly GCF_021462225.1 of Girardinichthys multiradiatus. NCBI lineage: Eukaryota > Metazoa > Chordata > Actinopteri > Cyprinodontiformes > Goodeidae > Girardinichthys > Girardinichthys multiradiatus. The sequence goes on from NC_061796.1 coordinate 32,333,101, forward strand.
CAACATTTAATTTTAGTACTTTTTTCACTGGAAGGAAAAACAAAAATAAGGAATGGTTGTTTTTGTTTGAAATCATGTCTATACCAATTAATACTTCGCACAACCCCCTTTGCCAGCTCCTCTATAAAATATCGCAAACTCTCTGGATCAAGGGTTCCCAATAATTGGCCCATGGGCAGTTTGTGGCCATTGGAAGGATTTGGTGCGGCCTCGCAACCACAAATCAATAATGGTATAAATTTAGTCGGAGACCAAAGGTGGTTTATTCAGATAGGCACTTTTTACATTTCTGAGTGAGACATTCACTGACAAACAAAACAAACATTAACAATAGAAATTGTTTGGTATGACATGATTTGTCATTACCCACATTTTTTACTTGATTTTTAGTAAGTAAATAGGATCAATAATGTCCAGTGAGTTTTACGCAAAAACAGACTTGGGTAAAACCCATTTATTAAACTTGGTTAAATATAGAAAAAAAGTTTTGAACAAATAGCGACCCACGTTTTGCTCATGCCACTTTAAAAAGTTCTTATTAACCAAGAAAATAGAAAACAATCTACCTACAAACTGAATTCCTTTTTTTCAATCAGGCAAATACATGAGACTCTTTTTATGCTTTGGATCCGTAATGGTTTATAGATCAATTTACTACAAAATCTAAGCTTCTTTTTGTCCTGGTTAAAAAAAAATGAATATTTGTGGTCTGCATAACACAAAATTTGGACCTCATTGCTCTACATCGTCCAGAATCTCAGATCCTTGCTCATGCTTTCTTTTTTTTCCACACGTTGTCTGAAGGATTTGGGTCTTGAGACTGAGATGCCCATGGAAGAAGGCTCATTTTGTGCCTGATTTGGCCACCTTTTTAGATCCATGTCCTGTTGAGAAACCCGATGATGGCCTATTTTCAGTTTTTTAGCAGAGGCCACTAGATTTTTATTTCAAATGTCCTTTCATTTCAAAGAATCAGTGATGTCATGCACCCCAAAAAGGTTCCCAGTGTGTTTGGACACTTGGTGACCAAGATGCAGCTATTTGCTGCAGTTCTCAAAAACTAAATGTAGGAAATTTCCTTCCTACCACCATTACCATCCTCTTCAGTCTGCATGTGGGAAGATAACTTTAGGGTTACTTCCAGGCTTCCAGACATGCTCTAAAAAGCAAAATAAGTATTATAAAAATGTCTCAGTTACATTTGTTTTATATGATGTTTTTAACAATTGTGGCACTTTCTACTTAACAATAATTTATTTGTGTGTTGTTTTCCTACTGAATAAATGTACAAATATAACAAGATGGAGTTATTCTAAAGCATAAAATGTTTTTAAAAAAATGTCTTGCATATGAAAAATTAGGTCTGAATTAGATCATTTATATTTTAATAAAAAAATGACCTGTTTGTCTTGTAAAGTGTGCATTTTGTTATTTGGCTATATATATATGTATATATATATATATATATATATATATATAAAAACATCTAATCATTCACTTGGTTTGATCAGAAAAGCGCATAGATTTCAATATTAGTCACCTAAAGTCACTGTTGGTGTCGTTTATCTAATTTTGTGTTTGATTCTTTTCTCCAAGGTTCAGGCAATGAAATTCAGCCCCTTTCCTCTGTCACCAAACCTGAACAGCAACAAGGTGAGCTCAACGTCGTGTGTTAGTCCTGTGCATGTGTGTGCATGATTCTACTTCAGTGTTTGTACATCTTTTGTATTCTAACGTCACGCTGTAGGTTTATTAACAGAATGGCTGCTTAAGCTTTGTGCTTATTTTTGAGCTTTGAATCGTTCTTTTGTTGCGTTGGATGGTCAGGTAAACAATGTGCCCACTCTCCACCCAGTCCTAAGTGTAAACAAATGCAGAAAAAAAGCATGTTAAGGCACTCTGCTGTCACTAAGCCCAATGATAACTGAAGTAAATCCGTGAGATTACTCATTTTACCACAAAAATTAATCTTCATTTTCATTCCACGGGAAATATGCAAATCAGTGCACTGGAAGAACTTCAGTCTTCCAGTCCACACATGCCTCATCCTGGGAAAAAAAGATCATCCCATTGTGCAGAGTAAATAAAGACTGGGGGCACAATTCAGCAATAATTAAATAATATGATAACTGGCGCTGAGAAAGCAAATGGGTTATGACTCAGGATCATGAATCAGGATCGTTAGTTTGATAAAACGTTGTCCCTAAACTTTAAATTTTATTTAAGCCCTTTGTAGTCTTTAAGTTTGCCCATTGTCTTTTCTATGTTTCGATATTATCAACTGTCTTTTATTTTGGTGTTCTTCTACATGTGTCTCTATATGCTCTTTGTCTTCATACCAAAATAAGATGGATGAGTGTCCAGAAATGTCTCCAGGCCTTCCTCATTCCCACGGCCCAACTCCTTCACAGACAGCCCTGCAACACACTCAGCTCATGTTGACTGGCTCTCAGCTAGCAGGGGTAAGACTGACAAATGCACAGACATGCACTTTGCTATGCTTTTACCTTGCTTGCTTCTCTTGTGCAGCTTTTTGAACACTTTGTTTCCCTTTTTTCATCCTAACTTCTTGCTCTTCTCCTCCTCTTTGCCTGCCTTTTCTCTCCAGCTGACAGCTTTATTGCCTGCGCAGCAACAGCTGCTTCTGCAGCAGGCTCAGGCACAGCTCCTGGCTGCCGCCATGCAGCAGTCTAATGCAGCCCATGCTGCTCACGCTGCCCATGCCGCCGCTCAAGCCAATCATCAAGCTCAGGCAGCTGCAGCAGCAAATCAGCAAGCCCAGCAGCAGCAACACACAGGACAGACAGGGCAACAGGCCCATTCCCAGGGACAGGGACAGAGCACACAGGAGCAAAACACTCAAAGTGTCCCTGTCCCACCTCCTCCACCTCAGCTCACGCTCTCCCAGCCTATCCAGCTCACAGCCCAGGTACTGACTGCTAGTCCAAGCCATTTTCTGATAAGTGAGGGACCTTCAGCCAGTGGAACCACTTGTCTTGATGCACTTATTTATTCTCTTTCATCATGCAGTTTTTCCTGCATCTTATGTGTCCTGTTCATCCAAACCCGCTCCTTCCCTCTAATGGAAACATGCTATATTTATACATTTCCGTGTTCCTTCTCTGTCCCTTTGCAAATATGAATATGTTCCTGCATTCTCCCATTTATACTTGTTTCTCTGTTGAACAGGACATCCAGCAGCTGCTGCAGCTTCAGCAGCTGGTGTTGGTGCCTGGTCACCCACTTCCGTCTCCAGCCCAGTTTCTTCTCCCACAGGCACAGCAGGGCCAGCAAGGTAGGAAGTCCACATTTTCTTCAACAATGCAGTGCTTTGCAGAAGTATTAATACCCCTTGAACCTTTACTCGATATGTCATGTTACTTCTATGTATTTTCACAGGATGTAATGTGTATTAATAGCATTAATGAGAGAAGCAGCAAGCAGGCCTGCGGTACCTTTATGGGAGCTGCAGAGATCCACACCTCACAAGGGAGAATCTGTCGATAGAACAACTATTAGTCATTGCTTCCCCACAAGTCTGATCTTTATGGAGAAGTAGCAAAAAAGCCCTTGCAGAAGAATGCCATGCAAGTCCTCTTTGCATTTTGCTGCAAGCCATCTAGGGGACACAGCAAACGTGTGGAAGAAGGTTTTCTGGTCAGTTGAGACATTGTGAAGGGAGCATCAGCAGGGACAGGGAAGCTGGTAGGGGTTGATGGGGAAACAGATGGAGGTAAATACAGGGCAATCCTGGAAGAGTACCTGTTAGAGGCTGTAAAAGACTTCAGACTGAGACAATGATCCAAAAACACACAGCAGAGCATTAATATGTTAAAACTTTCCAGACCTCAAAGTCCAGATCTGAATCACTAAATATTTGCTGTTCACAGAAGCTCTCTATCTAACTAACTGAGCTCAAGATACTTTGCACAGAAGAATTGGCAAACATTTTAATTACTACATGTGCAAAAGATTAACAGTGTTACTGCAGTGAACAGTGGTACTATTAATAAATGCTTCGTGCAGGATGAAGAGATAGACAGGAAGCCGTTAACATCATGCTGATTATTAACTGTTAATCATTCAGTTTGGTTCTGTTATTGTGTAAGCGAGGGATTCAGAGGAGCATGGGTTGTTGTAGTTTGTTCAACCAGGAGGATACTAAATTTGGCACTGTTTTAACAATTTTAAATTAGTCGTTTTAACCAACAACTGTTTTTAATAAAATGCTTTTAGTGATTTTTTTTTTATAATTTGCTTCTTCTTCCTATAAGGATTAGTGTTATTTATTTATTGATCTCTGTGAAGTCACAGATCAGTTCAATGTGCGCCGCTGCAGTGAAACCCTCTGTCCAAAGCAAAATTCTCCCAAGACAAATAAAGATACTATGACTTTTGACCTTAACTCTTTAAAATACATTAAAGTTTCTGTGATGATGTGTGGAAAGGCTCAAGGGTCGTTGACATAAACAAAATCTCGTCTTTTGACTTATGAACTATTTCTTGTGCGTTCTGTTTGATCAGGACTCCTGTCAGCACCAAATCTTATTCCGCTACCTCAGCAAAACCAAGGGAGCCTCCTGTCTGCTCAAACTAGAATGGGACTCCAGACACAGGTAGGAAAGTTTTTACTCAGTGGAAAACATAAACCCACTCCCTTAACAAGCACAGCACAAAAACACTTCCCTTCCTTTCTCGTTTTCACTTTCATTTGTCTCATGTCCTGTCAGGTGCAGCGAGATAAGAGCGCAGATGTGGGCGGTGCAGGAGGCATGACCACGGTTCCCTCAGTGACCTCTCACCCTGAGGAGCCCAGCGACCTGGAGGAGTTGGAACAGTTTGCCCGCACCTTCAAACAGAGACGCATCAAGCTGGGTTTCACACAGGTGAGCAGAGGCTGATGTTGGGTCAGCACTGAAGTATCTGTATCGGTTTCGATTTGCCTCAAACTATTTTCTTCAACTCTGCCAAAAGGGAGATGTCGGCCTGGCCATGGGGAAGCTGTACGGGAATGACTTCAGCCAGACCACCATCTCACGGTTTGAGGCTCTCAACCTGAGCTTTAAGAACATGTGCAAGCTGAAGCCACTGCTAGAAAAGTGGCTCAATGATGCAGGTGAGATCTTATAAAAATGAAATTTACACTCAGACATCCATCGGTCTGACGGAGGATTGGATTAAACTAAATAAGAATGCAACATTTGCCCTACAGAGACCATGTCCATAGACAGCACCCTGCCCAGTCCAAGCTCCCTGTCCTCTCCGTCTCTGGGCTTCGAGGGGGTTCCCGGTCGCAGGAGAAAGAAGAGAACCAGCATTGAGACAAATGTACGTGTGGCCCTGGAGCGTGCATTCCTGACGGTAAGATATTAATGTATTCATTTTTAATAACAACAATAATTATTATTATTTTATCATAAAATGTTATTACTATTAAATGTTATCATTATTAATTCAGTTCCTCTTGGGGTATTTTACAATATATTGTTTATTTATTTTTTCCTTTAAATTTTTTTATATAGCATCAGTTTAAACAAATACCATCTCAAGGTACATTATTATTTTATTATATTTACTACTTATCTGTCTTATTATTATTATCAGGATTGTTATCATTTATAAGAATAGAAATAATAATAATTAAATGTATTAATATAGATTCAGTTCAGTCAAATATCTCAGATAGATATTTCATTTAAATGAGACTAAACAATGGGTACTTGCTGATTTAAAGGTCCAGGGCAGGAAGGATTCAATCTTCTTATAAAACACATAAAAACAATCCATCCCACTTATGGTTTTGATCATTATTTTGTCTCCTCTTAGACTTTTTCAGTCTGTGCTCTGGCAGCTTTAGGTCTCATTGTTAGAGAATCTTCTATCATGGTCACTATTATTCACCAAAATTAACAACATCCCTCAGCATCATCAACAATGAAAACTACAGAACACAGTTCCCACAGCATTAACCTGCCAAACTGCTCACACAAAGGTGAAGTCAATAAATCGGTTATAAATAGGCCCACTGAAACCATTTACTTACTTTAGAAGGGAGGCATCATGTTTAATTGCAAACTTTTATATCTTCCTTCAGCAGCTGGCTGTTCATCTGTGCACACAGATATGAGCTGAGGAAGATGGTTTAGATTTGGGTTTTTTTTTTTTCATTCCTTCTACACAGCACCTGTACAGCTAACAACATTTTGTTTAAATTTGTACAATCCTGGCTTACTTTGGCACCCCTAAAACAATCTCGACAAATTTTTCCCTTCAGAACCAGAAGCCTACCTCAGAGGAGATCCTGCTGATCGCGGAGCAGCTTAACATGGAGAAGGAGGTGATCCGGGTCTGGTTCTGCAACCGTCGGCAGAAAGAGAAGCGCATCAACCCCAGCAGTTCCACCCCTCCGCTGCCCAGCCAGCCCCCAACTGCCCCACAAACGCACAAACCGCCCTGCTACAGCCCTCACATGGTGAATATCTGACCTACGCATCAATGATTGGCAACACTGTTACAGTCTTGCAGCGTCTTTTCAGAGCCGTTTTCTTCTTTCTGACAGATGTCCAGCCAGCTGTCCCAGGCCGTGACCAGTCTCAGCAGCACAACGGTGACCACCATGTCCTCCATTTGCCCCCTGACCGCAAGCCTCACCTCCACTCACCCCTCTCTCACCTCAACCCACCCCTCTCTGAGCTCCACACCCTCTCCGGCGACTCCTCCACCTCCTCCCCGCAGCACAGCCAGCCCTGCCACTCCCAGCCACAGCACACTCAACCTAAACACAGGGTAAGAGACCCAGAAACATTCACAGAGATGCCCAAAAGTGCCTTGGATCCTAAGTGAAGAATGTTTTGAGGTCCTCTTTACGTTTGGCTCATCAACCACCAGTTAAACTCTTTTGCTGGGCAGTTGACACCTCCAGTTTCATGGCTTGTTAGTAATACAACAATTAAATTGACCATATCACCAAAGATATTTTGCTTCAGCCTCACATTAATTTACATTATTAAATAGAAGAAAAGAGAATAGAATAAATATATTTATATTCATTTGTTTACTTACTCATTTGACTTTGCGGGTCAATCTGCAGCTTTTGAAAACAGATTTTATAGTCTGGATTTTTAAAATTTTATTTCACCTTCCAATTAAAATGTAAAAATTTAACTGAACAATTCTAAAGATTTTAAAAATTCTATTAAATTTCATTTTACGATTTTCTGAATTTAAAATTTGGCTTGTTCTTATTATACGTAACAAGTTTGTAGTTTTGACATGTATATTCTTCATAAAAGGTCAGGGGCACTTGGGGGCCCCTGCTGGCCTGGAGCCCTGAGCAGCAGGTGTAATTTGCTTGTGCCCTGGGCCAGCTCTGATATATTTTTTTAAGTGGCTACTTAATTAGATTGAAAAGTTCGTCATACCTGTCTGTTAAGAGGAAACTAGGTCATTTTGCCTTTTATTTATGTTTTTGGAGATTCAAGTTTAAAAAAGGAAAAATATCAAAAACAATAAACTTTTCAGTACATTTGAGTATTGAAGAGAATTGAGTGCAACAAAACAAAACAGTGCTATTCTATTTAACTTTTACCACATAAAAAAAATATACAGAGTAACCTGCTAAAAAAAAATCTCGCCACTGATATTTCTAAATACGTCCCACAATAATATGACCAGCATATAAAAATGTACTCATCTGTAATATTTGACAACAACAAAAAAAAAACCACAATTATTATTATTAATTGCTGTTTTTTTTGTTTTTTTTGCACACTTCCCATCACAAGTCATTACATTTAGGCAAATTAAACCAACACGGCTGCTTCACGCAGCCACATATTTTCATGAATGTAATTCCTATTTATACTGCATAACCACCACGCTCAGTTCACCTGCAGTTTGTATTTAAATTCTTGATACCCAACACAAATGCATACGCTGATATTCCAGCATGCCACTTGACACCTGAACTTCCTCTTTGCAGCGACACAATCTAACCCTGTGTGTGTATCTGCTCGTGCGTGTGTGTTGTGTTCACAGCTTGTGGCGTATGGGTAAAAAGAACGGTGAAATGTCCAACTACATCACTGATTTTGCTGCAAACTTGAGGTGAGGCACACACGTTATACATATTACACTCAAAAACAAGTTTGAATACTTCAGCTTTGTGTTAACTGTACATTAACTGTGCTAAAAACAAAAAGCTAATCAGAGCTTTAAACTTTTTCCTTCTTGTATTTCTGAGCCTCTCTCATACAGAGGTCTGTCCGCAGGGATGACTTTATTCTTTGCCTTTCTTGCTACCAAGCCTGCTTTTTTTCCCCTCACCTTTTCTCCTCTGCCTGTATGTGTTTGTGTACATGCTTGCACATGCGTGTGCCGCAACAGGAACACTGTGATGGGAATTAACACGGGGATGAACCAAGGCCTCCTCGGTAACAATCCCCTGGCCACTATCCAAGGTGTGTGTTTGCAAGAGAAGAAAACTGAGCCAAAGAGGTTTAATTAAAAAATAAAATAAAGGTTTAACTGCTAATAAACCCTTAATACCTAAAACGGTTAAGGCTGTTGTGAAGTAATATTATATTTATAAAAACATCCTGTAGTAAGTCCATGGAGTGCCATGCAAAAATATCCTGCCATATAGTTTTATCGCATTAAAGCACAAATTTCAGTGTATTGTATTGGGATTTGATTTAATGGAGTACACAAAGTAGTGAGTAATTTGCGCATAAAGGGAAATGAAACATAGTTTTACAAATACAAGTACTCAGCCTCCCCTGACTCAACATTTTGTGGTACGTCTCTACCAGCTTCAAAGACTCAAGTATTAGTTTTGGTAAATAGCTTAATTCACACGGTTTGATGGATAGTGTTTGTTAAAAGCCATGTTCAAGTCTCACCAAAGACACTATATTTTATATAACCTGGACTTTGACTGGGCCATTCTTGATCTAAACCATTCCCCTGTAACTCTGGCCCCAGTCTCGAGTCTTTTCCAGCCTCTAACTGGTTTCCATCATGATTATGCTGTATTTGTATGGGTGATATGTGGTATTTTCCACCACCAGAACTTTGCAAGAAGGTTAAAATGTGCTCTCATCTGACCGGAGGAGCTTCTTCCTCATGTTTCCCCTACATGGCTTTTGGCAAAATGCAAACAAGACTTTTCTTTCAACAATGACTTTCATTTTGAAATTGTCCTCCTAATGAATATGTGAAGTGCATGACTAATAGGTTTCCTGTTAAAAAGTTCACACATTCAAGCTGTGGATCTCTGCAGCTCCTCTAGAGTCACCATGGGCCTCTCGGCCTAGAGACTAAGGCTTTCCTAGCCCTGCCTGTCAGGTCATATTAGTAGGTTTGTAGGTGTGCCAAACTGTCCATTTTCAGATGATGGACTTGGGATATTGTTTCAAAACAAAACTAATAGTCTAATTAGGTAACTTCTTAAGGTAATTGATAGCAATAGATTTCATTTAGGGGTGTCACAGTAAAGGGGGCTACATACTAATGTATTTGAGTTTGGGAAACCATGCATCATTTTTCTTCCAGTGTTGTTCTATTATGAACTTACGGCTGTGGTTGCAATGCAGCAAGATTTGGAAAAGTTTAAGTGGTATGGATACTTTGGCAAGGCACTGTAAATAAAAATAGTTTCATAGATTTACCTCCTTTCAAGCAGTTACAGTCTCATGAACTCCCACACAGAAGTGAATGTTGAAACTCCCAATCACATGCAGATCATGACACGTCCTTATCCACCGTCCTACATTTGAGAACAGTGCAAGAATAAAAAACAAACTTGGAAAACTCACAGTTTCTTCCCCGCAGCAGTGACCCCACCTCTGAGCAGCCCTACCAACCAGCGTCAGTTTGACACAGATCATTTTTAACCCCCCTCTATGGGGTGAGGGAGAGACTAAAAGGGGGGCAATACATTAAAAAGAGAAGTGCGATGATGACTAATACAGTTACACACAGTGGGTGAATCAAGTCTCTCTGGTTGACTACTAACTGGAGACACGGATGAATAACCAGCCGAGTGTGTTTGCTCATCAACTGTGTGAAACAGCTGAGACAGAGAGCACGCTCTGTAGGAAATAAATAGCTTATTTTTCGTCAGACGAAGCCATCTAAAACCATTAATCCATCCTTGCAAGTTTGTGTGTGTGTGTGTCACTGTGTCACTGTGCTTACGCTAATGTACGGGCTCATGTGTTTGTTTGTCTTGTGTCGTTTTACTCATCCTTAGCCTTTTCATCTGAATGTCACTATTTGGCTCTTTAAGTCAGGAAACCATCCGTGAAGCTCATTTTGTGTGTTATCGGTTTCATATAATGTTGTATTTAAAATAGGCATCAGAGTTTTGAACTTTTGGGGAGGTATGTTGGAGCTTGAGTCTTGAAGCAAACATTTTGTGTAACCCTCTACAAGCTTCTCTCAAATGGTAATATGGCTATATAATCTGGCCAGGTCTTGAGTCTATCTTTTGATATTATTTTAGCTTTTCCCATGCATGGAAATTACAAATTACAAAAAATAAAGTCATCAGTGACTCATCTTGGGGTAACATGCTAAAATATGTTCGATGAATCACTTTCTCAGATTTTTATCTCCCACCCACTACGAATAAAATTATGAATACCAAGAATCAAAGCATTAATATGAAACAGCAAGCAGTTTGTTAAACAGTCTAACTGCACAAGACCTTGTTGATCTTTGCAATAAAGGTAACACAGCTTAGATAGTTTGATATTAAAGTAAAAATAACATCGTAATTGTGATAAAACACACAAAAGGGACAGCTTTTTAACATGTTCTGTATAACTGTAGACCCAAATTTCTTTTCCAATTTACAAACATATTGCATAAGATAGATAAGAAAACGTTTAGTGTTGTTTGAACTACATACATACTTCTCCTAGGCTTGCTTTTCTCTATCACACTGAAGTGATTTAATTCATCAGACAAAATATAACCTGAATAAATAGACAAGCTTATGGTTTTAAAATGGTTTAGTCCAAGTCCGGATATAAATCAGATTAAATTAGAAACAAGCCAATCTCTGACTTTTTCATGCCTCACCGTGAGGAAGAGCATCAGACAAGGAGGAATGTGCGATGCCCAGTTTGTACCAGTAGATGCTACTATATCTCACTTAAAAAAAAAAAAACATTTTAAAGAGAAACAAATTACTCAATTTAGACTTTTATTGAGCAAATTAGCTTTGGTTATCTGATAAGTGATAAACTGTAAACTATATGATCAAATGGCAACAGTATTGAAATAAGCATAAGAAAGGCCACAAATACAAAATGCTAAGAAAGAAGTTTAATTATATTTAATTCCTGCATCTTATTTTTCTTTTCCCAGCCCTAGCAGCCAGTGGTGGTCAGCTGCCTCTTTCCACTCTTGAGGGCGGCAGCAAGGTGATGCTGGGGACCTCCAGGAGCCAAGGAGGTGGACTTCCCTCCTCCATCTTCCTTAACCACCCCACCCTTCTCCACATGGGCCAGAACCCCAGCGCTGGACTGGTCAGCGCCGCTGTAGCCAAAGTCTCCCAGCCCTCGCCCTTCCCCTCGGCCAACAGCATCAGCCTCACGCCCTGCTCCCCCTCTCCCTGCTCCAGCCCTGCCTCCTACTGCTCCTCCACCGAAATGGCACACAGTCCGTCTTCCCTGGGGGGGCCCAAGATCGAGTGACCTTACCCTGGGGTCAATCAGAGAGGAGCAGAAAGGAATAAACAAGAACCTCGCCTTTCACACCAAAGTTATCTTTTCTCTCTCTCTTGTGCTCTTCTTCCGTTTTTTTGTTTTTTTTCCCAATATCTCTCCGTCTTTCTCTCCAAGTCTTTCGATGCCAAAAATACACAGAATGAAAGAGGAGAGAAGGAGGGAAAGATGTAAGAGAAGGGAAAAGGAGGAGAAAGATTGAAACCAAAAATCTTTATGTATCCAAACGGATGAAACGGAGACAGCAATGGACATTTTTCTCTAAAACGCGCGATGTGGCACATCTCTCTGAAGGAAAACAAACCAATAACTCTGCAACAAAGAGGTGGAAGAGACAGCACATCCAAGTGCATAAACCAAAAATGACAAAAAGACAACTTTGACTAAATGACAAAAAGGAATGGCAGCACGGACAAAGAAACAAAGAGGAGAACTATCCTTTTTTATGTCATTTTCCAAAAAGCTGCAGGTTTAAAAGAAGAGGAGATGGGAGGAGGATACGTTTAAACCAAAAATTTTACCCGAGGAGAAGGTGGAGGAATACACAATGAGACAAAAAAACAAAACAAAACAAAAAAAAAAAAACAACAACCAAACCAAAATCACACATACCAAAAATACGGAGAGAAAAGCTTTATTCAAAGGACGTGTAAATACTGAAGCTATCCAGGACCAGGACTCTACTGCTACTGCAACAAGCAAATGAAACATGAAGAACCAGCCCATCGTGTCATTGACCCATTCTGTCTGTCATCTCATGTGTCTCTCACTGATTTTATTTTAATAACTTTGTAAATGTGTGTTACTTTTTTTGCATCATGTGTATGAGCGTCTTCTACAAGAGCGTAAGACTGCATTCATTTCTCTCAAGTCCAACTTTTTAAACAAAGTAATTTTTTAAGAAGTATAGTTTAACATTAGGTGTTTTTTTTACTATTTATTAGTGCTGTTACACATTTCAGCTCCTATTTATTGTTGTGTGCTATTGTAGTTGTAGCTCTTGTCATGAACATTGCCATCATCTGTCTTTGTCATTATCATTGCCATGTTTTTTGTTTGTAACGCGACTCGCCCTGCAGCAGGACAGATGGCGAAAGTGATCCAGTCCTCACCAAGTGCCGCTAGCTCGCAGATCAAGATTAACTTCGCTGTAATGTCCAGGTGTGAATTCGTTCATTAGGAACAGGTTGGTTTTTTTAAGTGCTTATGTAGACTGCCTGCCCCTCACTCCTAAAGTGTTGAACAATGTTTTTCTTAGTAAAAAAAAAAAAACTCAAATAATCCTCTCAAGCAAAGAAATCTTAAGAAATTAGTCCACAAATTTATATGTGAAAAAAGTGAAGTGACACAAGGAATAATTATTGAACATAGTTGCTAAAATACTGAGCTTCAAGACAAATTCAATGCTCACATGTGATTTTAGCCAATTCTTTTACATAACCTGTCTTCAGATCTTAGAGGTCCTGGGAGCTTGTTCTCTGATCTGGATGTTTTATTTGATTCAAGTCGGGCTGATACCGGATCCAAGAATGAAGTCAGTATGACGCTGCCTCTCACCTTAAACACTCGGTGCCGCTCAGAGTAATAATGGTTATGATTTTTTATTGATAATCTAATAGAGGCCATTGTGTTTGAGTGTAAAAACTGAACCTGCTAATTCCAGGTCTTTCTGAAGCCCTTTAAGTGCTCCTCGGTGGCGCCCCCAGATATTTTCACAGGGGGGCCACATGGGGCCATTAAAAAACTCGGGGTAGCACACCAAAATCAAATCCAATGGCTGACATTGAAGAAATGCTGTGGTGTTGTACTATTACTATATAATAGGAACAACAACGTTTCACAGCCTACACATAGAAGCCATTGACATCAGAAAAATCACAAAGGAGAGTCTGATTGGTGCAGATATTTATTTCTCCTGGATAATCCTGGATAATCTCCAGAAAACCTTCCAGCACCGTGAATACTAAATAAACAAATGGATCCTCACACAGGGTTTGATAAACAAGGCTCTAACAGTGTTCTCATTAACTGAGATAAACTATTAACTAAAATTAATCCCCGGTTTACTGTGGTGGTAAGCGCATAGTGTAAACTGGTTAAATGCCTGTATGACCCCCAAGTCAGTGATCAGGCCTGGTGATGCTTTACCAGTTTCTTTAATAAGCAGATTCAGGTAACAGGTTCTACAAAACAGAATACACAAAACACAAAATATAATTTAATGTAATTACATCTTCTTATATCAGTAGATTACATAGAATATTACAGCCGCATACTGCCTTACACCGTTTTATCATTACTTCAGTGCTGTATTTCAGTCTTTTATAATGTGGAGATAAAAATCACCAACTCAAGGTAAAAACTTCATCAGCCATTTCTCCTATTAAAAAGAGCTAGTGGAAAATGTCCAGAAAAGCAAAACTAATTAAGAAATGATCCTCACAGAAGAGCATACACAACTCATCATTTTAAAGGACACACGTAAAGATATTACATAAACTTTATCTAAATTCTGCTTCTGATGATTTTCCTTGCTTTGTTTACATCTGTTCTTAATATCCCTAAAAAACGAGTTGCGCCCCTAGTGGCGAGCTCAAAAACGGCAATATAGTCCTGGCTTCAGAACATTGTCATGCATTCTGTACCTTTATATTGTCATACAATGCCAAATAAAGGGAAATCAACCAGATAATGTGAGCCACAGTTACATTCAAAGTCATCTGAACACTTTTATATAGAGTAAAATGCAAAGAACAATATAAATCTATAATATGACATACCTCGATTTGCTTGCCAAGGTGCAAAACGTCTGCAAACATGTAAACAGTGGGCCTTACACAGGTGGAAGTAGTTAGTTGGCGTCAGCATGAGCGCTAAATACCACATGTATGCAACGTGTAAATATACATACATATAGAAGGTTTGCATCCATTTCAAAGCAAATATATTAGACCCAGCAACTTGACTGAGAGACATCATTGGACTTTCATACAGAAAAAGCTAAACAAATTACTTCACCTCGCAAGCTAGATCATTATCTGCTGCAGCCCTCTGCAGTGCATGACGAACTTTGTCTTATACAGATTATTACCGTGTTATACATGTTACTGAGCCGGCCACTCAAACGCAGATAACTTAAAGAGACAGAACAGTGGTTCATTACACTACAAGTATAAACAAGTAAACTGAAACATTATTATCCGTGGACAGCTCATCTTCATTTGGTAAAACAATGACTTACCACATCTAGGGGTGCCACTGGGGTGGCCAATTTTATTTCAGGTGGAGCACCTAGTCTTAGCTGCTTTATGGTGAAACAATGTTCTCTCCACCCCCGGGTTATGTCACTATCAGTGCACACTGGACCATCCAGAAGTTTAGAAATACGTCTGCAACCAAAGGCATCAGTTTGATTTGCAACTGTAGACCCAGGTCTTGAGAAAGCTCTGTACTGTTACCCATCATGACTAAACTAACCAATATTAATTTACGCTCATCAGGGCCAAGATTGCTTCCTTAATACTGATGAGATTCAGCTATTTTCTAGTGGTTATCCCCATTCCCACCGTCTTTCCTCTACATGTTCAATACTAATTCCTTGTGTCATTCCATTTTATTACACATAGCTTTATTATGGACTAATTTGTTTTGATTTCTTTGTATGTGTGGATTACTTGGGTTGTTACCAACATCTGATGTGAATTTCATCTCAATAGCCCCATTAAAAATATATTTACCGAGAAAAACATTGAGGTATTCGATACTTGTTGAGCCCATTATTAGGGCAGTCCGTGTCTAAGCAAACATACTGAGGAAACTTTGCACGCTAAAAATGATGTTGAAAGTATGAAATGGGGCTGTGATGGGATATTTGAAGGAATAACCGTTGAGCCTGAAGGCTAAATAAGTCAATAAAGCCAAGTTTAGTCACAGCTTGCTCTCGTCCCTGCCTCGTCAATCAGCACAAACCGCCTGACATCAGTACGTCTCGATGTAAATGTCTGTTTCTATCATCGCTTCATCAGTCACATTTCATGTCATTTTCCACCTCACTTTTCCATTAATCCTCAATAAGATACCAAAGCATTACGTTCTTCTCGAGCCTCAGCCGAGACACAATAATGACGCACCCATGGGGGGCATTTTTGGGGAAGGGGGCTAAGAACAGGATGCTGTCACCACAAGGCCCCTCTGGTGAAATCTCCTCCACCTGAAAGCTTTATTTGGGGGTTGATCTTTTACTCTGAACCCCCTACACACAAGAAAGGGTAGACACACCCTTTTTTTTTTAAGAGGATACCAAAAACAAGCCAAACCAAAAAGAAGAACTCTCACTACCCAAGGAATGACTGAAGCAAACCAAAAATAACCCAAACCAAATGTGGCTGGAGGGAGGAGGGGAGGAAGACCAGCAGATATCTGCCTGTCCGTCTGTTAGCTTTAGGCCAGCAGAACTGCGGCCCCCGCTCTGAAACTGTGTAGCACTGATGGAGGGATGAACAGACAGGCGGATAGACGAGAAGGAAGGAGGGGTTTCCGTCCTCCCTTCCTCTGCATCCCTCTCTCCAGCTCGGCTCTCTGGTCCTGGATGGAGCTAAACGCAAATGACCTCACTGAACTGAAATCTGTTTTTGTTTAAAAAAATGTTTAATTTTGTTTCTGATTGTTTTTCTCCCTCTGCTGTGTCTCTTGATGCCGTTTCATGTACTGTATTTTAGTGCTTATTACTTATTTGGAATAACGTACTCGCTTACTTACTTACTTACTTACTTACTTACTTACAAGAGCTCCTTATTTTTTTCGTAGTTGTGCTAGACATTTTTATCAGGTGGTTGACGAAAAAAAAAAAAATACTGTGAAAATTTTGCTTCCAGACTTTTACGTATTAGCCTTTCCTGGCGGGGGAGAAAAAAATAGACAACACAAAAGCCAAATTGAGCAGCAAACATTGAACTCGTCAAACCAAATACTGAAGCAAACCAAATTGTGCAAGAGAACAAAGAAAACGGGTCAGTTTGTTTGAGGTGAGCATTTTCTGCATGCAAGTGTTAGCTGGAGACTTAAAAATGAAGACGTGAGTAGGGTCTGCAGTGATGTCTTGTAATTTTTGAACCCAAAGACAGCAATCTGAGCTACACTTTAAGATGCAGAGCTGTACTCGCAGCGTAGGCCTCAGTTTAGTTGAAGTGTTGGAAGTTAGAGTCTATCCAAAGAATATTCGGTTTGATCCTCGCCAGGTGAAACAGTCGACACACTCAACACACTCGAATCGTTTCACGAACCAAGCTTTAGATGTGGAGGGGAGGGTTTGCGCCTTAAAGGTAAGACCTTTTCTCCACATTGACTCTTAGACGGAATGTATCTGTTAGTGCTTCTATAGATTTTGTAGAAAAAGATCTATGTTCTACTGCTTACTTATCGCTGATGTACTAAAAAGAAAAAAAAAAAACTTTAAAAAAAGACTTCGAGAAAAAAAGATCCTTAAAAATTGATGATAACTTGATTTTAAACCAAAAATTTTAACTATCTCTCCTTGGACTTTTTATTTCTACTTTTGTTTTCCAATCATGATTTAGACTTTTGATTGTACTATTTATTCAGGGTTAATTTATTGGCTTGTCTTTCTATTTATTTGTTAATTTATTTCTAGAGGTGCTTTTTTATCATGTTATGGGTTTGTAATGGATTTTCCTATTTTATGCCTTCTTTATTTTAATTCTTTAAACCAAATAATACCAGGAACGCATTTTAAAAGCCCTGCAGGGACTTTACGTACAGTTAAACTTCAGTAAAGATGTGTAAAAAGCCTTCAAATAAATTAGGTTTTTATTGCAATAACATAATGCAGCACTGGAAATCTTTAGAAAATCCAACCGTGATTTAAGCCTTTATTTAATCAGTGAGAAAACACCCAATGTTAAGAGGTAATTGTTTTTAATTATAGTATTGATGGCACAATTATTGGAGTCTCTTATCATCAATTTAAAATTACTGTAACTAAATAACTTTTTAATTTGTACTTAACTTTTTTAAGTCGATTAAACTAGGATTTTCTAATTAGTCATTCACAACTTCCTGTTTCTTTGGGGTGTAAGTTTTTTTGCGACATAGAGGCCCTTTCTCTAGGCAACTCTTCAAAATAAGAAACACAAGAGAAAATCTTCATGAGCTGCAAAGACATTAACTCCTCATATAAACCTGCCCAAATCTACAGTCAAAGTAATACTTAAAACGTTCAGAACAACTAAAACTGTGACAAGGCTGGAAGAGGCTCCATATTAATCTTACCACCCAGCACATTACTCAGGAGAGAAAATGAGGTAAAACAAATCTCCAAACTTTAATTTCAGAAAACATTTAGATTGGTATGAGACTAAATATGAATATATGGAAAAGCATCTCATGCCTACTGTCAAGTACAGTGGGGGATCTGTGATGATGTGGGGCTCTTTTATCTTCCACTTTGAACCTTGTAAAAAGGCATTGCACTATGAACTTTGAAATACCAGGATATCTTAAACAAAAATCTGGTTTCATCTGCCAGAAAACTGAATATGGGTTATTCAACTGGATAATGATCCAAAACCAACTTTCTTCAAAGTCCATCTAAATTAACAATAAAATGCTGTCCCACTGGCAACGAGGGGTGTGCAAATACAGTAACTAACAGCAAGGGTACAAACTATTATACCACTGGTGATTTTGTTTAAAAAATCTGTTTTCATCATGGATTTTTCCCCAATTGAATAAATGTACTCAAATAAAATATGTTCCTGCAATAAATCAGTAATTTATTTTAAGCCTCTTTACACATCAATACCAGGTGTTCAAATTGAGAGTGCCAGCAACATTTATTGAAAGTGGCAGCACTGCGTGCAAAACACTGCGTGAGCTTTTCGAAACAAAAAAAAGTACACTTTTGAATTCCTTGACTAAAGGCTTTCCCTTCAGTCTTAAAGTTCAAATTCTGATGAGTGAACTTGAATGCAGTTTGCTTGTGGGTCTCATCAAGGGGTACACGTTGTGGCACAGAGCTGCTTCCTTTCTTTAAATACTCCAAATGAAGACAACAAACCAAAAGCTTTACTCTTACACCAAAAACGCAGAAGAAGAACACCAAAATGTTGAAGTGTTTATTCATGACAGAGACAACAGAAGGTGGCAGAGTCCCACATTACCCTCTAACCTCCTGTTTTGCTCTTCTGTGTCTTGTTTTCTTTCCACTTTGCTGTATGTTGCTTTCAAATGATTTCTTCATCCATTGTTGGATGTAAAAGAGAGATAGTTCATCATATACCTCATATTCTTTGATGATAAACCAAAAAGATGAATGCTTTAAAATGTGTGGTTCAGGTGTGGTTCAGGGTCCTGGAATGGATCCAGGTGTAGGACTGTGTGTTTGCTCTGTGAGACTCGGAGTCAGTTGATGACACAGTATGTAAGGTCCAAAAAGGCCTGCTGGTCAATGCTCCAGGCTCCACATTGCTGTTACCCCCACTTGGAACACGGCCCTCTCCTCACATCTGAGCCTCACTGCTTCCTCCCTGTCAAACATGGACTGTGGGCTTGATGCTGATCTTTGGCTTGTTGTTTCAGTTTGATGTCCGTGTGGATCAGGGAGCAGCTGACTCTGAGGTAACTAGGTGACATGTACAGACAGTTATATGTATGTGTGTGTTGAGAAAGTGGAAGCTGGAGGGAGAGGTGAGCACATAATCAGAACATCTGAATTTTCAGCGTTTTCTCCATCTTCTGTTGGGGAAAGAAGAAAGAGCGACTCTGCTGTGCAGCTCAGGGTTTGATGGGCATAGTGCACAGTGCAGGACTCTGCGGTGGGGATACCCCACTAAGCGAATGATACCAAAGTCTATGCCCCACCGTGGATCCAGCACTATGTGCACGCTCCCTAAAATCTTGATATTAACAGATCGTTCACTCAAATAACTTAATTTACCTTTACATAATATTGGCAGCTTGGTTTGTTTTACCTTAGTTACATAAAGTTTACACTTTGTAACAATTTTACAGCAGGGATCTTCAGAGGGGTGTTTTTTGTTATCTTAGCACAAAGACTGGATGTTAGCACACTTTTTTATCTCATGTTTTCATAAACCAACTCTTCAACACATTGCATTTAAGTTAACATTTTAGACGTGTGAGCAGCCACATTTTAGGGGTGTAATGCATAGTCAAGTAATGATACCATGTCTGAAAAATGTTTATACTACAGTAAAGTGTGAAACCTACAGAGCCCAGTTAGTGCCAGAGGTCAAAATAAAAATAAGGATAAGAGAAATCTGTTTACCTGATGTCTGGGTAGAGCAGACAGCCCAAATACCCAACCATCCAACGGCAGCTTGGTGGACTCACTATGTTACTGTTTAAAGAGCAGAACTGCAAAAAGTATTCTCTTAACAGTAATGGGAGTAACTGATGCTTTTCTGTTTTAAACAAAAGAAATCAGATCAAGTTTTACATTTTCCTCTACATTTCTCTTGATGTACTCCAATACAGGATAATTGTAGTGGGTTTTGAGGAAAGGGTTTGCAAAGAAACCTTCAACTTTCAAAGTCAGAATCATAACTTTGAGAGACGTTCCCGTTCAGTTTTACAACAAGGAACTTGGAAATTCCAGCTTCTGAGTTGAAAGGGAGAACAAGAAACAGATCCTCGTTTGTTTTCAGTAAAGCTGGGAAGTTGGATCAATTCCCAGAATTATTACCTTCTAAACAAACAGGATTATACAGGATTACAAAAAGCTAAAGCCTAATTGGAGGAGGGCTTGAGAAACATCTTTAAAGTTACCCCTTTAAATAAAAAAACTCCAAAATGATGCAAACATGCATGTTTATAATAATAATAATAATGCCCTCTAGGTTACTAAATTTCATAGACAGACGTTACAAATTGTAGAGGATCACCAAACCTTTATTTCGCATGAAATATGTGTTTGTTTCTTATATCCTGTTTGCGTTTGCAATTTAAGCTCCAACACCTGCCGGATTTAGACACACATGTTCCTGCAAATCTGTTTAGATGGTTTCCTAAACAGAGTTGAAGGATTTCCCTTTTTATTTTTTATTTTTTACCCTTGATGAGCTTATAGAAACTAGAACACGTTTGAATGCAAATAACTCAAAATCTCTTCAATCTCTTATTTCTTTTCTTCATGATATCTCCAGTCTTCTCTGTAAGCTGTGGGATCTGAATAATTAATTTCTGTAACTTTATATCTAAAGTCTGTCCAGCTGAAAAAATAGATTGTTTGCAAACAAAGCGTGAAGGCATGGCTCTTAACATATAATAGACTATCATCTGTTGCATCTAAGCAGTTCTTTGGAGTTGCATATTGATGGTTGGAAAATGATTTAGTAGGATGTGTTGTTCAGTTGAGTTTGATGCCAGATGTTCAGGCGGAAGCAGCAGGAGCTTAGGTCCACTCACTGGCGAATGAAGCCACTGCTGTTAGAGGCTTACTTGTCATCAGCACGTTAAAGTCTTAATAACAGACAGCAACAACCACCAAATGACATAAAATGCAATATGGGCTTTCCTTTTCTGACCTTAAGGTTGCAAGTGAACCAGAAAAATGCAAACTTGAAAATGAATCAGCGTGACAAACTTAGTGTGCGATAGTGAATTCAAACTGTGACGGGAGGAAGAGGAGACGAAGAAGATAAAGAAGGTGTGCAATCTGTACAATCAGTGTTGGCACATGCTCGAGGCAAACAAAATGGTCTGAATCAGCAGTGATTCATAATTTCCACCTTGTTTAGGCAGGGGAAAGCTAACTCCTCCATCTGTTTCCAGTCTTTGTCCTAAGCTAAGCCAAACAACCATGTGCATGTCTGTTGTTTTTGTGCACCCCTTTTTTAGAACTAAAACTATTCCTTCAAAACGATTGGAATCACACGAAGTGAAGCAGATTCCCAAAGCGTAAAGTCGTGAGAGATAGTTCCTTTATTTAGAAGGTAAGGCAAAGCAAGCTGAGCAAAAGGAACCCTCAACAAAGCTGCCACATCTTCCTCCACCCACTCTCATCTGCACATACACACTCTTCCTCCACTTCATCACTTCTCTACTCTTCTGTCTTTCTCTTTTCTACAATACAGCTTTAGTCCAAAGGTTCTGAAGCAACACAGCAAAGCAAAGTCAGATGTTAAAGAATAAAACCAAAGAGCTCTAACTCGATCCTCTTTATAAACTCGAGCCCTACATCCCTCACCTTTCCCTGTCTGCCCTCCTCCATCACCTAGTGAGCCAGAATTTGAAGCATTACCCTCAGCTATCCAAAGGGAAATAATAATAATAATAATAATAATAATGATAGTTAAGATATTGATGATGATGAAATGTATATTTTTAAGTATTTGTCATTGGGGAAAAAGTAACCTTAAGCTTCTCATGATTAAGATGATGACAGCGGTGATGATGATGACGATAAATACGTTTCTCTTGGTATCTTTGTAGCTGTTCAGATCCTTCTTAAGTTTGTGTCTTTTTCTGCTCGTGCTGCCAGAGAACTGCTTTACTCCCCGCTCTTCTCCACTCTCATTCATTCCCAATGTTTGACCCTGACGTGTGTCTGAGTTTCTACCCCGGCTGCGTTTGTCTTAGAGCTGCATAACCTTCAGGATGGGGAAGTTTGGGATTTTTTCGGGAAGTTGGTTAATGTTTACAGTCAGCGAGAAGGCCGTTACACCTGTGTGCGTACCTGTATGTGTGGGTGTTGGTGTGTGTGTGTGTATGCACAGCTGGTTAAAGGGCAGTGTATTTTTTGGTTAGCAGAGGACAAAAAGATCTCTTGTTCTCTTAACAATGATGCACCCCGACTCATGATGTCTGCTCTTTGCCAACTTCCCAGAACATGTAGCTTTATTCCCCCTACCCTGTTACAACAGTGAGTGTGTTTCCTTGTTTCATATGGGTGTGTGTTTGCAGGTATGGCTGTGTTAACGTCACTAATCCTTCTGTGTCTTTCCAGTGTGCGATCTGTCTCCCAACTCACCTTTCCCTTACCCGACACCCCTTTCCAATCCCTGTGGTAGCAACTTAGACTTTTAGTGTATTTATCTTGAAAACCCAAAAAAGAAAGAAAAATAACTGCTTGTTCATTGTACAGTGTTGTTCATTTTAAGTAATTTTTGTAACTGAACGTGTTTCATTCATCCAAATAAAACAGGACACAAAAACTGTACAGAAGATCTCCACCTTTCCCTTTGCCTCTTTGTGTTTTTGCGTGGAGCTCTTAAATCTGTTGTGATGTTTTCATCTTGAATCACAGGTTTCACATGGTTTGGAGAAACCTCATCGATGAAACAGGAAGCACACACCACCTTATACAGGTCCTTCTCAAAATATTAGCATATTGTGATAAAGTTCATTATTTTCCATAATGTCATGATGAAAATGTAACATTCATATATTTTAGATTCATTGCACACTAACTGAAATATTTCAGGTCTTTCATTGTCTTAATACGGATGATTTTGGCATACAGCTCATGAAAACCCAAAATTCCTATCTCACAAAATTAGCATATCATTAAAAGGGTCTCTAAACGAGCTATGAACCTAATCATCTGAATCAACGAGTTAACTCTAAACACCTGCAAAAGATTCCTGAGGCCTTTAAAACTCCCAGCCTGGTTCATCACTCAAAACCCCAATCATGGGTAAGACTGCCGACCTGACTGCTGTCCAGAAGGCCACTATTGACACCCTCAAGCAAGAGGGTAAGACACAGAAAGAAATTTCTGAACGAATAGGCTGTTCCCAGAGTGCTGTATCAAGGCACCTCAGTGGGAAGTCAGTGGGAAGGAAAAAGTGTGGCAGAAAACGCTGCACAACGAGAAGAGGTGACCGGACCCTGAGGAAGATTGTGGAGAAGGGCCGATTCCAGACCTTGGGGGACCTGCGGAAGCAGTGGACTGAGTCTGGAGTAGAAACATCCAGAGCCACCGTGCACAGGCGTGTGCAGGAAATGGGCTACAGGTGCCGCATTCCCCAGGTCAAGCCACTTTTGAACCAGAAACAGCGGCAGAAGCGCCTGACCTGGGCTACAGAGAAGCAGCACTGGACTCTTGCTCAGTGGTCCAAAGTACTTTTTTCAGATGAAAGCAAATTCTGCATGTCATTCGGAAATCAAGGTGCCGAGTCTGGAGGAAGACTGGGGAGAAGGAAATGCCAAAATGCCAGAAGTCCAGTGTCAAGTACCCACAGTCAGTGATGGTCTGGGGTACCGTGTCAGCTGCTGGTGTTGGTCCACTGTGTTTTATCAAGGGCAGGGTCAATGCAGCTAGCTATCAGGAGATTTTGGAGCACTTCATGCTTCCATCTGCTGAAAAGCTTTATGGAGATGAAGATTTCATTTTTCAGCACGACCTGGCACCTGCTCACAGTGCCAAAACCACTGGTAAATGGTTTACTGACCATGGTATCACTGTGCTCAATTGGCCTGCCAACTCTCCTGACCTGAACCCCATAGAGAATCTGTGGGATATTGTGAAGAGAACGTTGAGAGACTCAAGACCCAACACTCTGGATGAGCTAAAGGCCGCTATCGAAGCATCCTGGGCCTCCATAAGACCTCAGCAGTGCCACAGGCTGATTGCCTCCATGCCACGCCGCATTGAAGCAGTCATTTCTGCAAAAGGATTCCCGACCAAGTATTGAGTGTATAACTGTACATGATTATTTGAAGGTTGACGTTTTTTGTATTAAAAACACTTTTCTTTTGTTGGTCGGATGAAATATGCTAATTTTGTGAGATATAAATTTTGGGTTTTCATGAGCTGTATGCCAAAATCATCCGTATTAAGACAATAAAAGACCTGAAATATTTCAATTAGTGTGCAATGAATCTAAAATATATGAATGTTAAATTTTCATCATGACATTATGGAAAATAATTAACTTTATCACAATATGCTAATATTTTGAGAAGGACCTGTATTTGAAATACCTCTTCTTAACCATAAGAGGGCGCTGTTAGACTTCTCATCTCTGTCATCAGAGACCAGCTCTACTACAGTTTTTATTTCATATCTGATGTTGATTCCTGTTGATAGAAGCAACCACAAATCACTGCGTACTTTTATTTCACATGTCTATATTTCTCTACGGCCTGTTTCCACTGATCTATTTTATATATCGGCATATATTGTGCTGTGAAAAGTATTTCCCCTTGAAAGATTTAATCTGTTTTTGCTTTACTGGCACTCTTAAATGTTTCAGCTCATCAACCTTTAATATCAAACAAATATAATCTGATAAAATTTAAAACGCAGTTTTCAAATGATCATTTAATTTATAAGGTAAAAAGCTATCCAAATCAAGCCGGTTGTCCTCCTTTTTAAATTAACTGCAAAATGTATTTTTAATTTTATTTGTTTAATTTGACAACCCACACCAGGCCCGATCACTGCCAGACCTGTAAAATCCCAAAATCACTTAGATAGGACCTGTCTGACAGCATGAAGCAGGCAGGACAATCTCAAACAGCAACATACCACCCTCTGATCTGCAGAAATTTATCAACAGAGAAACAGTCATTGACATTTTTCAATCTGGAAAGGGTTACAAACCTGAGTTTTTGGACAACTGTAAGACCCATGGTCCACAAATAGAGAAAACATGGAGAAATATTTTAACTCATCCTAGAGGTTACAAAATAACTCAGAACAATTCTAAATTACTGCAGGCCTCACTTGCCTCAGTCAAGGTCAGATCTTCATGGTTCAACAATAAGAAAGAGACTGGACACAAAAAGTATTCCTAGGAAAGCTCCAAGGCTAAAACCACTGCTGGCCCAATAGAACGCAAAGGCCCATCTCATATTAGCCCAAAAATATCTGGATGATCCCAACGAGTTTGCGGAAAATATTCTGTGGGCTGAACTTAAAGTGTGACAAACAAGCAAAAACAGGAGAAATCTGTAAGGGGTCAAATACATGTTCACAGCTATATGTAGAACTTTTGATTTCCATGTCTTAAAATGTCAAAGTTAAAACAACAAAAAAAGATTAAAGCAAAGTAAATAAACAAAGCTTGAGTCATTAGGTTTTAAAGTCAGCTAATAGCAATAATAAACTGTAAGTTTATTACAAGTCAAAGGATTTATCTCATGGTTATCAAAAGCAAGTAAGTTATGACTTATCAATAAAAATTATTTCATCTGTTGATTAATTGATAAGCTTTTGTATAGTTATTAAAAGGGAACACAGAAAATATAACAGTTTATTAAAGGTTTGAAGTAAAATTGCATCTAGTTTATATACAGGTCCTTCTCAAAATATTAGCATATTGTGATAAAGTTCATTATTATCTATAATGTAATGATGAAAATTTAACATTCATATATTTTAGATTCATTGCACACTAACTGAAATATTTCAGGTCTTTTATTGTCTTAATACGGATGATTGTGGCATACAGCTCATGAAAACCCAAAATTCCTATCTCACAAAATTAGCATATTTCATCCGACCAATAAAAGAAAAGTGTTTTTAATACAAAAAATGTCAACCTTCAAATAATCATGTACAGTTATGCACTCAATACTTGGTCGGGAATCCTTTTGCAGAAATGACTGCTTCAATGCGGCGTGGCATGGAGGCAATCAGCCTGTGGCACTGTTGAGGTCTTATGGAGGCCCAGGATGCTTCGATAGCAGCCTTTAGCTCATCCAGAGTGTTGGGTCTTGAGTCTCTCAACGTTCTCTTCACAATATCCCACAGATTCTCTATGGGGTTCAGGTCAGGAGAGTTGGCAGGCCAATTGAGCACAGTGATACCATGGTCAGTAAACCATTTACCAGTGGTTTTGGCACTGTGAGCAGGTGCCAGGTCGTGCTGAAAAATGAAATCTTCATCTCCATAAAGCTTTTCAGCAGATGGAAGCATGAAGTGCTCCAAAATCTCCTGATAGCTAGCTGCATTGACCCTGCCCTTGATAAAACACAGTGGACCAACACCAGCAGCTGACACAGCACCCCAGACCATCACTGACTGTGGGTACTTGACACTGGACTTCTGGCATTTTGGCATTTCCTTCTCCCCAGTCTTCCTCCAGACTCTGGCACCTTGATTTCCGAATGACATGCAGAATTTGCTTTCATCCGAAAAAAGTACTTTGGACCACTGAGCAACAGTCCAGTGCTGCTTCCCTGTAGCCCAGGTCAGGCGCTTCTGCCGCTGTTTCTGGTTCAAAAGTGGCTTGACCTGGGGAATGCGGCACCTGTAGCCCATTTCCTGCACACGCCTGTGCACGGTGGCTCTGGATGTTTCTACTCCAGACTCAGTCCACTGCTTCCGCAGGTCCCCCAAGGTCTGGAATCGGCCCTTCTCCACAATCTTCCTCAGGGTCCGGTCACCTCTTCTCGTTGTGCAGCGTTTTCTGCCACACTTTTTCCTTCCCACAGACTTCCCACTGAGGTGCCTTGATACAGCACTCTGGGAACAGCCTATTTGTTCAGAAATTTCTTTCTGTGTCTTACCCTCTTGCTTGAGGGTGTCAATAGTGGCCTTCTGGACAGCAGTCAGGTCGGCAGTCTTACCCATGATTGGGGTTTTGAGTGATGAACCAGGCTGGGAGTTTTAAAGGCCTCAGGAATCTTTTACAAGTGTTTAAAGTTAACTCGTTGATTCAGATGATTAGGTTCATAGCTCGTTTGGAGACCCTTTTAATGATATGCTAATTTTGTGAGATAGGAATTTTGGGTTTTCATGAGCTGTATGCCAAAATCATCCGTATTAAGAC
Organism: Girardinichthys multiradiatus; assembly: GCF_021462225.1. Taxonomy (NCBI): domain Eukaryota; kingdom Metazoa; phylum Chordata; class Actinopteri; order Cyprinodontiformes; family Goodeidae; genus Girardinichthys; species Girardinichthys multiradiatus. The sequence continues at coordinate 32,360,591 of NC_061796.1, forward strand.
AATAAAAGACCTGAAATATTTCAGTTAGTGTGCAATGAATCTAAAATATATGAATGTTAAATTTTCATCATGACATTATGGAAAATAATGAACTTTATCACAATATGCTAATTTTTTGAGAAGGACCTGTACATAACAGACTGACTAAAGATAACAAAGCAAGCCTAATTAACCAAAAAGCAAAAGCCAGCAATAAACAAGACTAAAAATAAATGTGAACCACACACTATTATTTCTTTCAAAATGAATGTTTACCTATTAATGTCAAATCATTAAAAAATAAAATGATTTCATATCAGGTAAACAGGGAAAAATAACCATGTTTTACTCAATAAACAAAAGGTATCAACAAACATATATTCGAACTGAGGAAAAAGTTAGGACACCCTACTCCGTAATAGCTAGCATAAGCCCCTTGGGTTGAAATAGCCTCAGCGAGACACTGAGAGACGTGCGCCTGATGTGAGATGTATTAGATTTTATCCTTTTTAATTGGGAATAAATGTGGGGGTTTATTAATGTAATCCCTGTACAGAGAATGCATGTTTTTATTAAATTTCACTTAACATTTTAAAAATTTTTTTCCAGTTTATTGCCTGTTTAAAATACTTGATCTTTTCAGTATTGTTAAAATTGATATAAAATATCCATATGTACAAAACAAATTAGAAAAGCTCAGACTGTCATAAGGTGTGCTAATTAATTTATGACTGTAATGAAAAACCATTGTTTATCACCAAATTGCTCCTGGCTAGTTGGGCGAAGTTGCTCCTGAAGGATCTTTGACACATTTATTGTTTTCCAGTCTGTGTTCTTAGGCTAACTGATCCACTCTCCTACCCACTTCAGCAGGCCAGCCTATTATTTTATTTGAGCCTAAATCAATATATGGTTTAACATTTTTCTTTTAGAAAAAACACAAATATTGTGTCTAAGGTAATTTTTGCATTCTGCATCTCTTCGATCCCCAAAGGAAAGTGCATATTTGGTAGCATTATATTTTTTATGATCTTTTATTTAATATTTATCTCAGCCAACTCTAAACACCAAAATCCACATTTGGCTGGCTGATCTTTCCCCCCCGACACACCGCTGAGAGGCTTTGCTGAAGGACAAAACCAGAAATGTTTGTCCATTAAAGAGGCTGGACCCGACCGACTCAGGACTGCTGCTGCAATAAATGTTTATTAAATTTGAGTGAAGCTCTGTTTTTGTTTTTTTCTATGTTTCAGATGTCAGTCAGTCAGTCATTTTCTACCACTTATTCCATAGTGGGTCGCAGGGGAGCTGGTGCCTATCTCCAGCAGTCTATGGGCGAGAGGCAGGGTACACCCTGGACAGGTCGCCAGTCCATCGCAGGGCAGCACACAAACAACCAAGCACACACTCATTCATACACCTACGGTCAATTTAGATTGACCAATTAACCTAACAGGCATGTCTTTGGACTGTGGGAGGAAGCCAGAGTACCCGGTGAGAGCCCACGCATGCACGGGGAGAACATGCAAACTCCATGCAGAAAGACCCCAGGCTGGGAATTGAACCCAGGACCTTCTTGCTGCAAGGCAACAGTGCTACCAACTGCACCACCGTGCACCGTGCAGCCTGTGTTTCAGATGTGTGTTTATATATTCAATTGGTTTTTCAAGCACTTTGCCCCATCCAAAGTAAAACCATATTAAAGCAACCCACATTAAAGTTGATTCTTTATTTGCTTTAGACTTAATTTTTAGCGCATTCATATTTTGAAAAATAGAAATAGTCTCTTCTTCTTTTAAGTGCATATGTTAAGTCCCTGGAGAAGTAGATTAATTTATGCTTTGGTTCAATAAAGTTTATTGACAAGGTATGAGAATTGAAGTATTTTCTGATCGCGAATAACTGAGTAATAAACAGTTATATCTTTTAAAGTAGCTAAAATTTGCAACAGTAGCACTGAAGTTTTCTTTTCAGGTCAATCCTTGATACAGATGTCCCGAACAGTCTGAAGAGGACGTCTTTCACCTGCCTCCTGTAGTCCAGCTCTCGTCCTTCTTGCAGAATCTCTGTCTGTCCTTGACTCTTCTTGTATAGAAGAGGCTTCTTTGCTCTTTGCCAGCGGGCATTAAAATTCCTCTCCCTCACTCTGTGTGTTGAAACATTTACTTCTGCTTGCTGCCATGTCTGAGCAAGCTCTGCACTGGTGGCAACCTCATACCTTAAATGAATCCCCTTTGGGAGGCGGTGTTGGCTCCGGCTGGACTTTCTTGGGCCCATTGAAGCTTATGTCCCAGTAATTGAACTTCACCCCTTAGAAGTTCTTGCTGATTCAATCAGTGTTTGATTTGGACACAGTCTCACCAACATCCTGGCCTGTGAAGCCCTTTTGATGCAAAGTGAAGACGACAGCATGGATGGGAAAAGTAGAAGGATTTTAAACACCTCTCTGCTTTAAAGTCAGAATGACAGAGTGATGTCTATTGCTGTGTCTGTGTTAACACTGTGTCAGTCTCAAAACGTTTGGTTTGACTGTATAAGTTGCTGTTTTTGACATCTGCAGACTGAATTGGATGTGATTCTGTTTAGGCCAAAAGATTGTAAAGATTTTAAGTTTTGCACCTACTGTCCTGATGGAAGGGTGCTCTTCTAAATGTTGGCTTTTGTGCAGATAATCAGGACTCTCATTAATTCTGAGGAACTGATTCTGGTCCTTCGTCTGACATTGAAATATTCTTTGCCAAATGCAAAGAGGCATCTTTGGATGTTTATTTGTTCCAAATTAGACCAGGATAAGTTAGCTCTTGTAAGTATGAGTCTTATGCTTCTCAGCCAGAAAAGGTGAGGGGTTAGGGGTTAATCTTGTTTCTAAGTTGAGGAGTTCAAGTTTAAGGGGATGTAAAAAGATCTCAAAAGTAATTTTAGATCTTTGTTTACCTTTAATAAGACATATATACCATATCATTCAAGTAAAAAACAAATAAATCTGTTTTAAAAAAAATCCATTTGTGTGATGAGCGGCAGAGTTGACTATGTGGATTGTGCCCATGAAAAGTCTTCTTTACCGATGTCAAACAGCTTATTCTGCTATAGTCTCTTGGTTGATGTCATTTATTGTCTGAAGAAGAAAGATATATTGGCATTATAACATTTTATTTATTGAAATAACAGGGGCCTCAGATGTGTGTGAACTACTGTAGAACTTTACACAACCACAAAATCCAAGTATTTCATCCTCACGTTGGTCATCAGCTGGCATCCTGTTCTTTAACCACCATTTGTCACAGGTCAGCCAATATATTTGTGTTGCTCACTCTGGAAGGAACAGCACACCTGAGGTGGGTTTGAGGTCAGAACTGCAGGTGGGTCACTCCATCTTCTCAACTCCCAAATTCTGCACATAGCCTCTAATAAACCCCACCTCAGTGCCTGGACATCTTGAGGATAATTTTGTACCCAAGAGTGGAGATATGGTTGTAGAATCTCATCTCAATATCTTTTTGCGTTTAAATTGCATCCGTTGATAGCAACCTTTCTTTTTTTTAGAAAGGAATATGTTTCACACCATCACACAGAGAAAACTGGGTAAGTTTTTTATTGGTGCCGCATAAATGAACTCCATTGCTTAACCCAAAAATGCATTTTCTTAACAAACGTGGCACCATTTGGGGAAAAAAAAAACTGGATGGATGGATGGATGGATAAATAACCTGTTGGTTTACTGGTGAGGTAGCTATTTCTTAGTTACAGGTCCTTCTCAAAATATTAGCATATTGTGATAAAGTTCATTATTTTCCATAATGTCATGATGAAAATTTAACATTCATATATTTTAGATTCATTGCACACTAACTGAAATATTTCAGGTCTTTTATTGTCTTAAAACGGATGATTTTGGCATACAGCTCATGAAAACCCAAAATTCCTATCTCACAAAATTAGCATATTTTATCCGACCAATAAAAAAAAAGTGTTTTTAATACAAAAAACGTCAACCTTCAAATAATCATGTACAGTTATGCACTCAATACTTGGTCGGGAATCCTTTTGCAGAAATGACTGCTTCAATGCGGCGTGGCATGGAGGCAATCAGCCTGTGGCACTGCTGAGGTCTTATGGAGGCCCAGGATGCTTCGATAGCGGCCTTTAGCTCATCCAGAGTGTTGGGTCTTGAGTCTCTCAAAGCTTTTCAGCAGATGGAAGCATGAAGTGCTCCAAAATCTCCTGATAGCTAGCTGCATTGACCCTGCCCTTGATAAAACACAGTGGACCAACACCAGCAGCTGACACGGCACCCCAGACCATCACTGACTGTGGGTACTTGACACTGGACTTCTGGCATTTTGGCATTTCCTTCTCCCCAGTCTTCCTCCAGACTCTGGCACCTTGATTTCCGAATGACATGCAGAATTTGCTTTCATCCGAAAAAAGTACTTTGGACCACTGAGCAACAGTCCAGTGCTGCTTCTCTGTAGCCCAGGTCTGGGGAATGCAGCACCTGTAGCCCATTTCCTGCACACACCTGTGCACGGTGGCTCTGGATGTTTCTACTCCAGACTCAGTCCACTGCTTCCGCAGGTCCCCCAAGGTCTGGAATCGGCCCTTCTCCACAATCTTCCTCAGGGTCCGGTCACCTCTTCTCGTTGTGCAGCGTTTTCTGCCACACTTTTTCCTTCCCACAGACTTCCCACTGAGGTGCCTTGATACAGCACTCTGGGAACAGCCTATTCGTTCAGAAATTTCTTTCTGTGTCTTACCCTCTTGCTTGAGGGTGTCAATAGTGGCCTTCTGGACAGCAGTCAGGTCGGCAGTCTTACCCATGATTGGGGTTTTGAGTGATGAACCAGGCTGGGAGTTTTAAAGGCCTCAGGAATCTTTTGCAGGTGTTTAGAGTTAACTCGTTTATTCAGATGATTAGGTTCATAGCTCGTTTAGAGACCCTTTTAATGATATGCTAATTTTGTGAGATAGGAATTTTGGGTTTTCATGAGCTGTATGCCACAATCATCCGTATTAAGACAATAAAAGACCTGAAATATTTCAGTTAGTGTGCAATGAATCTAAAATATATGAATGTTAAATTTTCATCATGACATTATGGAAAATAATGAACTTTATCACAATATGCTAATTTTTTGAGAAGGACCTGTATTTGCAGCCTTCCACTAGAAATTGTGCAGTTCACCTCAGCTTTTAATACAGTGCACATTGTATGTTCTGAATTTCAGACAGTTTTAAAGCACATCTTATGCTTGTAGATCATTTCTAAACGCAAATTGTTTTATTTCTATTGTAGCAAATACAGTGAAAAAGTTAACCAGGGTGCAAGGTGAGGAGTTTCTTGCAGTTGTTTTCTGACAAGGCATTCACGGCTACAGATTCTCTAATTTAGCTAAGTTAGCAGCGTCCTTGCATCTTTGAGCTGATTAATTAACAGGTGAAGCGTGGCCGTTCTGAACAACAATAAAACACTCTGGCTCAAACAGCTTATTGCCTTGGCTAAAACTAATAAAAAAGAGGAAATAAAAAACTGGGTGTGTGGTGGGTTGATGATGAAGCTAAGGGCTGCAGCATCTCATCCTGTGTCTCCACTCTGTGAAAACAAGTTCTCACCTTGCACTCTTGTAGGTGTGGAGGAGTTAAGGAGTCAGTTCATCTTCACCTCTTCCTCCAGATAAATTCTCTCTGCTGAGGAACGGGGGCATATTCTAATTGCCTATTTTCTTCAAGCAGAAGTCCATGTTTGTCTCATCATTTAACTGTTTTTGTTGTCCCTTTCCAGGTTTTCTTTATCCTCCCCCTCTTTCTCCTCCACCACCTCCTCCTCCTCCAACTTATCACTCTCTCCCTCTCTCGTTAACTGCCTCTCCTTCAGTCTGTCTCCTGCTCCCCCCTGCTGGGTGGCACAGTAGGTGGATGATTAGGTAGGATGCTGGAGTGTGTAAGTGTGACAGCTTTCAGACACCCACTTCCAAGTTGAGTCATGGCCGGCAGCGGAGAGCATGTGATCCTATCACCAGGGTGACTAGGATGAGATCTGCGTCGCTGTGTTTGTCGCATCGTTTAGTAATGTTTGTTCTTTCTCAAAATGTCGACATCTTGGAGGAATCTGAAAATCATATTTATTTCTAGAGAGTGAAACATTTCATGTTTGGTGTTGCTCATCAGCAGCAGTGTTTCATGTTATTCTGTTTTTACTTAATTCAGTTCTGTGCTACTGTTTTTTTTACCCCATGCATAATCTGATATTTTGGAGGCTGTAACATGATGTGTTACTAATCAAAGGCTCAAGAGGGAAATATCAATTTTTTAGATTGTTGACTCAAGTATTTTTCTTACATTTTCTGATAATTTTCTTTCCATCTTCAAACTGTTACAGACATGAACTTGCAATTTTAGAACAATCCTGCACATCATTTATCTGATTCAAACTTCTGAAAAGTTTGAGTCCACTAAATTGTGTCTAGGGGCTCCAAATACCACAAAGATGAGACAAGCAGTTGGAAAAATAAAACATTTCAGGTGTAGAAAAGCTCAGGGCCTTGCAACATTATTCATACCTTTGGAAATTTCTGACATTGTCTCACACTTAAACCACAAAATATGATGGATTCTATTGGGATTTTAAGCATTAAACAGAGGGAAAACAATACATGGTTTTCAATTTTTTCTGCAAATAAAGATATAAAAAGTATCGCATTTATTTTCTTTCACTCCACCTTACACTGGTTCCCCTAAATATAATCAAGTCACATAATTTGTAAATGGAGTCCAACTGGATGCAATTTAATGTCAGTATAAATCCAGCTGTTCTGTGAAATCCTCAGAGATTTATTAGAAAACATTAGAGAACAAACAGAATCATGAAGACCAAGGAACACAGCAGACAGGTTAGAAAGAAACCTGTGGAGAAGACAAAAGCAGGGTTTGGTTATAAAACAATTTATCCTGTTTAAATATCTCACATTGCTCTGTTGAATTTATCATCTGAAACTTTTAATGAGGAATTCGCACTATGGCACAACTAGAACCCTCCACCGTCCGCCTAAACTGAGAGTCCGGAACAGCAATAATAGGAGAAGCATTTAAAAAACTGTGTGGCAAAATACTTAGCCTCTACATCACCCTGAGCACATTATCTCCACAGTGAAATACGGTGGTGGCACCATCATGCTTTGGGCTCCTCTTCCTCAGCAAGGACAGACTTAATGGGAAGATGGGCGAAACTAATTACCGGGCTAATCTGCAAGAAAACATGTTAGAGGCTGCAAAAGACCTGGGAATGGGATGGAGGTTAACCTAGCAGCACAACAGACCCAAAACATACAGCCAGAGCTCTAACAGAATTGTTTAGATCAAAGCAAACGTGTTTGTTAAAATAGCCCAGTCAAAGTCCAGACCTAAATCCAGTTGGGAATCTGTAGAATGTCCACAGATGCTCAGAATCAAAATCTCCATCAAATCTGGCATAGCTTGGGTTTTTTTGCACAGAAAAATGGGCCAAACGTTGTCTCTAGATGTGCAAAGATGGTAGAGACAAACCCGAAAAGACTGCAGCTGTAACTGTAAAAATACAAATTGTTAAAATACAAATACATGCAACATTTTACAGGTTTTTATTTATAAAAAGAAATTGAAAACTATGTGTATTTTAACAATTATACACTCCTTTTTGTTCATCTATTACATAAAATCAGCATAAAGAAAATGTAAAAAAGAGGCTTTTTTAAATACTTTTGCAAAGCACTCTCTGCACACACCGTCATTATGTTTGTTTCTTAAGTAGAAGTTTGTTTCTTAAGTACAAACTGAGAAAGTTGGAGCAGTAACCTTTGGTTTTCTATTAAAATCCGGTTCTTCTTTTCGATTGCAGTCAGGGCCAGCTTGGCACTTTGACTGCAAACACTAAGTCTTTTGAGTGTTTACATTTTCTTTTATTTTGATGTAAAGCTACAACCTTGAAAATGATTTAACTAACTATTATGGCCAATTAAAGAAGGATTTTACTACCATAAACAAAAAGCTTTGAGGAGAATGGTGAATGTTGTAGAAGAAACAGATTAGTGAGTTTTGATGGAAACGTCTGGGTAAACTGGTGAGGTGGAGAAGGCTGGAGAGATCAAGACTTAGAGTGGGGCTTCTGTCTCAAGAAATCAAATCCCTGAGTCAATCAATTACTCTTTCAGGTGATACTTAGGGTAGAGAAGAACAATGGGTGAAATGGATTAATAGGACTGAGGGGAATGAAGGATAAGGAATGAAGGATGGATTGTTAGAGAAGAGGTTGGGATAGCGGGTGAGGAATGAGGAGATAGGGAACACAAAATAGAAAGATTGTGTTAAAGGATGAGCAATATTGAATTTTGAAAGAGAGACGTAGAATGAGAAATTAAGGATGAGAGAAGAAAACAAAAGGATGAGTGATGTTTGATAAAGATGAGAAACAAAGGATTTGAGATGAGAGATGAAGAATGAAGAAGGTAGATGAAGATGAGAGTGAAGGGTGAATGATAGGGGATGAAGGATGAGGAATTAAAGATCAGAGAAGAGGACAAAGGGATGAATGATGTGTGATAAAGATGAGAAATAAAGGATTAAAAAAGAGGGGTGAAGGATGTGGAATGAAGGTTTGGGGAAGGGGCATAAAAAATGAAGGACCATTAGAGATGAAGGTTGAAGGATCAGACATGAAGGATTAGGTATGAAGGACAATAGGGTGATGAGGGATGAATGAAGTAGCAATGATAATTGAAGGATGTGAAGGGCAGTGTGAAGGGATAAGGGGTGAGGGTTGAAGGCTTAAGGATGAGGGATGAGGAAATAGAGCTGATGGATGAAAGATAAAGGATGGATGAGGAAAGAAAGGAACCATTCAGGATCTGGAGGAGGGCCTAGGGAAATATGGTTGAAGGAAGAGGTAGGGCTTCTCAGTCACTAAGTGCTGACAAGGAGAGTAAAAAAACATTGCTGGGTAATTGAATGTATGGCTAAGGCATGGCCCTGCTCCCAGAAGAAAGTTACACGTTAACTCCTGTTCACGATTACGTCTTTCAGTCCCCTCCTACTCAAACTTGGAACATTGTACCTATTTATTTAGTACAATTTATTTTTTATTATATTGTTCAATATTTTTTCTGCTTTCAACTGCGTTCTGTTTCTAATAAAAACTAAAAACAGTTATTTTGGAGTTTAACAGGCTTTTTTATGTCAAATCATGTAAGAAAATAAATGGTGTGGTGGGAAACAAGGAAAAGGAGAAGTAAAACATTTTTATCTGACTAAAAGACAACACCTATTGTTATCAGCGGTCCAACCACTGACTGTGTTTCATGATTTAATAAAGAAGACGACTGCCCACTGAGGAAAAACTGCAAGACATCCTGATGCCCGTAAAGTAATTTCTTCATGGTTTTTCCAGACCAGACTGTTGGCCTGAGATGGGTAACTGGAGAACAACATAGCTTGATAGGTGAGGAGTCAGTTAACACAGTAATCATTTCTCTGGGTTTGGAAGTGTCCCAGTAAAGGTGGACCTGACGATGAATAAGGGCCTCAGTGTGTCCGTGGTAGCAGAGACTGAACGCCAGCTGTCGGTTTGACCAGGAACGCTGCCAACGAGACGGGGTGAGGGTGTTCAGCTCTTTGAGGACAAACGTGAGCTGTAGATCAACAGACTGAGGACATTTCTGACAATCAGAGAACGTTATTTCTCACAAATGTTTGACCGTTTTGTAGGAGTTTTATTGAGTTGATTGAATTTAGGGTAATGCATGAGGCAGGAGAGTTTCCCCACAAAGAAAGCCATGAGAATGCTTGTGAAAGTGTGTGGTGTGTTATTGGTGCCAGTGAGAGACGGTGCCAGCAGTGAAGTGCCACTAAGAGATCTGGTTTCCTTTCTTGTGCAGCACTGTGCACACGTGTTGTGTAGGTACCAGTGTTTCATGTGTCAGCTAATGTTGTATTTCGCTGTTTTAAATACAATCTGCTGTTAAACTGACACAAATGAACTGTTTATTTAATTATACTTCCATTGTCTGTACTTGCTTATCTTAGCAGGGTCACAGGTGGGCTGGTGGCTATCTCCAGTTGTCACCAAGAGGGACAGGTCACCAGTCCATCACAGGGCAACACAGAGACACACAGAACAGACAACCTAAGGGCAATTTAGATAGATCAATTAATGTAACAGTCTGTTTTTGGACTATGGGAGGAAGCCTTGTGAGAATCCTTGTATGCACGGGGAGAACATGCAAACCCCATGCAGAAAGATCGGGATTTGAAACCAGAACCTTCTTGCTCCAAGTCAACAGTGTTACCAAACACGCCTCCCACAATGCAGCCACTGTCCTGCCATGGAAGACTTCTTTAAATTTTGCTCGGAACAAGTCAGGCATTCTTGCACTCTTCTACAAATTGTCCTGATTAATAGCTTCCCAGGCATCTAAAAGGGGTTTTCTTTGGAGTTTCACTCTTTTTCTTGTTTAGTACTTGTCAAACAACAACATATTGTGTGACGTCCTTGAGGACAATGGACAGGAGGAAGACATAAAGAAGACTTGTCAGGTCCCAATGATATCCGTGTATAGTAGATGAACAGTATCTGAGAGTCATGTCTTTAGGAATTAGGAACAATGTATCAAAGACCTGACGCAGGACATGAGAGATCCGTGGTCATCTACTGTATACCCGGTTTTCATCAAATAAGTCTTTGGAAATCACCTTGTTGGTGCCAAAATATGAATCAATGCTGTTCGCACTGGGTTGCCTTTGGTAGTTTGGTATATTTAATTGAACAAATGAGAACAACAGGCTGGTTTCTGGTTCATCTCTTGAGTTTAGGAGCATTCTTATGTCAAAATATATCAAAGTCAGAAAAAATGGCCAAACAAAGACCTACAATTAAAATGGGCAGGTACAAAAACAAAAGTATTGGAAATAAGCTGAAGACAATGAAACTTCTGCTAAATACCACTGGAAGCTAAATGTGAAGACAAAAGGACAGGTTTCAGACCATTGAACAAGATGCATGTGGAAAAGACAGATTAAGTAAGGGATGGGACTTTGTAAATTGTAAAAGTAGGAATGTAACTTTGCATTTTCTTAAACCTTTGCTACTTTCATTTGGCATTTTAACAGATTCAACTAAATTACCTGGAACACACTATCTTTCTGACAGGCTGCTGGTCACAAACTGTCTGAAAATCCAATTAAAGATGGATTATTTGTTTTGTCTCCTGTTATGCATGGAAACAACACTGCTTTACCATGTATGGATCTATAGAGTGTGTGTCTCCTCAGCTAAAAATGATATAAAATTATCCTTTCTATGAAGGTAAGAATAGGAAGGATAGTTTTAGGAGTTCTTCTTTCTGTTTTCGTACAGCGTTTGTCATGATCATAAAGCTTCTACATTCTCTACAAAAACTGATAAATATGTTAAGTTAGGTGAAGGTGGCAGGAACAAGAACAGCCTTCTTTCTGGAACAAGACGATGTCATTTCATTCCTGCTTTAAAGGAGAGAACAAATTCCTCTGTTCTTATGCATCAGCCTTTAGAACTTTGCTTTTGTATTTTGTGTTTTCCTGTTTGTCCTGTTGCTAAGTCATTTTTCACCTTTTGGTTGGGTAATTCATGTCATTCTTTGCTGGGATGGTTCTGTTTTGAGTTTGTTACTTTCTGTGTTCTAGTTTCCTCAGATTACTGTAAGTCTGTGTTCATTAATTGTTTTCTCTTCAGCTTCTCAATTCATGCCCCATTAGGTTGCACACAATATGCTATATTTAGTTATTTTTTCTTAATTGTTTTTATGTATGGAAAGGATTCAATTGGTCTCACTCCACTCAAATAATAAAAATTTCTTTTCTTTGCTTTAAAATTCACCCATCCATCCATCCATCCATCATGTATTGTCCTTGCAGGGTCGTGGGAGACCTGTCCAGGGTGTCTGTGCATCACAGGACAAGCATTATGCTCACACATACCAAAGGGCAATTTACATAATTGCAACTAGCCTAATAGCCACACTTTTGGACTGTGGGAGGAAGCCGGATACTTGGAGAGAAACCTTGCATGCATAGAAAGAACATGAAGAAAGACCCCACACCGGGATTCAAACCTAGGACCTTCTTGCTAAAAGAAAACAGTGCTACCAACCTCAGATTTTAAAGTTTTCTGCTCCGTACCTGGACTGATGAGGTTCACTCAAAAGTAAGTAAAAAAGCAATAATGTGCAAACAAACATTTAATTTAAAAAACCTCAAATAACAATGAGAAATATTGAACAAAAGCAGAACTGCTCCTTGCTGCAACATACTGTTTCTTTTTATATTTGCTGGGTTTGATTTAGCTGATAAAATACACTGCTCAACATAACTCCAAGTAAATCAAACTTCTGTGAAATCAAACTGTCCACTTAGGAAGCAACACTGATTGACAATCAATTTCACATCCTGTTGTACAAATGGAATAGACAACAGGGAGAAATCTTTGGTGATTAGCAAGACACACTCAATAAAGGAGTGGTTCTGCAGGTGGGGACCACAGACCACTTCTCAGTACCTATGCTTTCTGGCTGATGTTTTGGTCACTTTTGAATGTTGGTGGTGCTTTCACACTCGTGGTAGCATGAGACGGACTCTACAACCCACACAAGTGGCTCAGGTAGTGCAGCTCATCCAGGATGGCACATCAATGCGAGCTGTGGCAAGAAGGTTTGCTGTGTCTGTCAGCGTAGCGTCCAGAGCCTGGAGACGCTACCAGGAGACAGGCCAGTACACCAGAATATGTGGAGGAGGCCGTAGGACAACAACCCAGCAGCAGGACCGCTACCTTCACCTTTGTGCAAGGAGGAACAGGAGGAGCACTGCCAGAGCCCTGCAAAATGACCTCCAGCAGGCCACAAATGGTTAGAAACCGACTCCATGAGGATGGTATGAGGGCTCAACGTCCACAAATGGGGGTTGTGCTCACGGCCCAACACCATGCAGGACGCTTGGCATTTGCCAGAGAACACCAGTATTGGCCAATTCGCCACTGGCGCCCGGTGCTCTTCACAGATGAAAGCAGGTTCACACTGAGCAGATGTGACAGAGTCTGGAGACACCGTGGAGAGTGATCTGCTGCCTGCAACATCCTTCAGCATGACCGGTTTGGCAGTGGGTCAGTAATGGTGTTTGGTGGCATTTCTTTGGAGGGCCGCACAGAATCCGATTGAGCACATCTGGGAAATCATGTCTCGCTCAATCCACCAACGTCACGTTGCACCACAGACTGTTCAGGAGTTGGTGGATGCTTTAGTCCAGGTCTAGGAGGAGATCCCTCAGGAGACCATCCACCGTCTCATCAGGAGCATGCCCAGGTGTTGTAGGGAGGTCATACAGGCACATGGAGGCCACACACAATACTGAGCCTCATTTTGACTTGTTTTAAGGACATTACATCAAAGTTGGATCAGCCTGTAGTGTGTTTTTCCACTTTAATTTTGTGTGTGACTTTAAATCCAGGCCTCCATTGGTTAATAAATTTGATTTCCATTGATGATTTTTGCCCTGCGATGGACTGGCGACTTGTCCAGGGTGTACCCTGCCTCTCGCCCATAGAGATGCTGGAGATAGGCACCAGCTCCCCCGCGACCCACTATGGAATAAGCGGTAGAAAATGATTGACTGACTGATGATTTTTGTCTGATTTTGTTGTCAGCTCATTCAACTTTGTACAGAACAAAGTATTCAATAAGAATATTTCATTCATTCAGATCTAGGATGTGTTATTTGAGTGTTCCCTTTATTTTTTAGAGCAGTGTACATTAAAATCCTTAAAACATGCAAAAAAGAGGAATTCCTCTTCTTGTCAGTATGTTATTATTGTCTACGTCTATTATGAGAGCTTAAATGCACTCAAGAACATCTGAAGGAAGGTTTTTTTTTTATTTAATTTCTGCTGCTGCAATTTTACTGAAAGTATAAAAAAATATATGTCTTGAAGTTCTTAGTGAAAACACAAGGACAGCATCATTGTTTGCAATCCTTTGACGAAATGTTTATTTTTCTTACCTTCCAAAAACCAAAAGCGACCTCCATTTCTACAGAAATCCTTTCATCAGAGCAAGAAACATAAGAAAATAAAAGAACTCCTGCTCTTACCTTTTCAACCAAAATTTCTTGAAAAAAATAAATGACTCAATTTGGCTCCATTCATCTGAGAGATTTTTTTGAGTAGATCAAAGACAGACGTGGCCTTAACTTGTCAGCTGCTTTGTTTCTTTAGGATGTGTGTGTTATAATGCATGAAGGAAGAAGCAGCAAGCCTCTACAGCAAGCTCTGCTTCCTTATCAAGCTCTGGGTATCAGGAGCCTTCATTTAATTCTGCTCCTGTTTGATCTGTTTTTCTCCTTGTCATCTTTTCTTTTCAACCGACTGCATCAGTTTGCCGTTTCAGGATAAACCCAGTGACAATGGTGTCATCATTAATGCCTTAATGTGTTGTATGACTCTGCTTATCTTATCTGTGCTGTCATTCCCTCTACTTTCAGCCTGTCAGTAAACTGCAGAGAGTCTGAATGAAGGCAGGACGCCGACACTTCACGGAAATTAACATCAGAGCGCTCCAGGAGAGATACATTCAGTGCCTACTCCATTCCTTCATCAAGGCACTCTTATGAGCATCTACACAAACAGTAGGCTCAACAGGGAAGCCATCCAGCTCCCGCCCTAAATCACACAACACCCAAAGCCTCCGCTGCCCCTCCAAAAAATAAAATAACGCCATAATACCAACACGTCTTCTTGACTCTTTAAGTTACTCCTCTCATTTAAAGCTTCTCAGAGCACTCTAAGTGCTGAAACAGCTCTGATTGCTCCTTCTGCTGAGAAAATCAAGGAAACCTCTTGGAAAAGTAAATGGGTCTTAAGTGGGATTACTAAAAGGTCAAGTCAGCATTACACGGAGCAGTAACACTGCGTTTAGTCATCAATGAGGTGCATTTAGAAAGCCGTACTTCTAACCTTGAGTTTTGACTTGGAAAACAGGTTATAATCAGAATCAGCTTTATTGCCTAGTTCGTACATACAAAAAACAAGGAATTTGACTCTTTGCTCTCTGGGTTTCTTTTTGTTTTTTTGTGTTATAAGATATATTCTGCATATATCCTTATGTCCATAAATATATATATACACAATATACACATATACAAAGGTGTATTTGCAACTTCAGTATGAGGTTGTTTGGTACTCTATTAAATGTTCATCAGAGAAACAGCCCTGGGGGAAGAAACTGTCTCTGTGGCGGATGGTTTTAGTAAACAGTTCTCTGTAACGACAGCCTGAGGGTAGTACTCTAAAAAGATTATGTGCAGGGTGTATGGTGTTGTGACTATGAATCTGAATATATTATTCAATATTTAATATTAATACTTTAATATTTTGGGCAAACTCCCATGAACCCTCGAGCACCCTGTAGAGGGTATAGAGCTGGTCCAGTGTTCCACGGCTGGGACGAAAACCACACTGTTCCTCCTGAAGCCGAGGTTCGACTATCGGTCGGACTCTCCTCTCCAATACCCTGGCGTAGGCCTTACCAGGGAGGCTGAGGAGTGTGATCCCCCTGTAGTTGGAACACACCCTCCGGTCCCCCTTCTTATAAAGGGGGACCACCACCCCAGTCTGCCAGTCCAGAGGCACTGTCCCCGACCGCCACGCAATGTTGAAGAGGCGTGTCAACCATGACAGCCCTACAACATCCAGAGACTTGAGGTACTCAGGGCGGATCTCATCCACCCCCGAAGCCTTGCCACCGCGGAGCTTTTTAACCACCTCGGTGACTTCAGCCTGGGTGATGAAAGAGTCCAACCCCGAGTCTCCAGCCTCTGTTTCCACCACGGAATGCGTGATGGCAGGATTGAGGAGATCCTCGAAGTACTCCTTCCACCGCCCGATAATGTCCTCAGTCGAGGTCAGCAGTCTCCCGCCCCCACTATAAACAGTGTTGGCAGAGCACTGCTTCCCCCTCCTGAGGCGTCGGACGGTTTGCCAGAATCGCTTCGAGGCCAACCGGTAGTCCTTCTCCATGGCCTCACCGAACTCCTCCCAGGCCCGAGTTTTTGCCTCTGCCACAGCCCGGGCCGCAGCACACTTGGCCTCACGGTACCCGTCAGCCGCCTCAGGAGTCCCACAAGCCAACCACAGCCGATAGGACTCCTTCTTCAGCTTAACAGCATCCCTTACTGCCGGTGTCCACCACCGGGTTCTGGGATTGCCGCCACGACAGGCACCGCAGACCTTACGGCCGCAGCTATGGGCAGCAGCATCGACAATAGATGCAGAGAACATGGTCCACTCTGAGTCTATGTCTCCAACATCCCCCGGGATCTGGTCGAAGCTCTCCCGGAGGTGGGAGTTGAATACATCCCTGGCCGAGGGCTCCGCCAGGCGTTCCCAGCAGACCCTCACTATGCGCTTGGGCCTGCCGAGTCTGTCCGGCTTTCTCCTCCTCCAGCGGATCCAACTCACCACCAGGTGATGATCAGTGGACAGCTCAGCCCCTCTCTTCACCCGAGTGTCCAAAACATGCGGTCGATCATCGACCTCCTGCCTAGGGTGTCCTGGTGCCAAGTGCACTGATGGACACCCTTATGTTTGAACATGGTGTTCGTTATGGACAATCCGTGACTAGCGCAGAAGTCCAATAACAAAACACCACTCGGATTCAGATCGGGGAGGCCATTCCTCCCGATCACGCCTCTCCAGGTGTCACTGTCGTTCCCCACGTGGGCGTTGAAGTCCCCCAGCAGAATAATGGAGTCCCCGGGAGGGGCACTATCCAGCACCCCCGACAGGGACGCCAAGAAGGCAGGGTACTCTGCACTACCACTCGGCCCGTAGGCTGAAATGATAGTCGGAGACCTCTCCCCAACCCGAAGGCGCAGGGATACAACCCTCTCATCCACTGGGGTAAACCCCAACACGAGACGGCTGAGCTGGGGGGCAACAAGCAAACCCACACCAGCCCGCCGCCTCTCCCCGTGGGCCACTCCAGAGTAGAAGAGAGTCCAACCCCTCTCAAGGAGATGGGTTCCAGAGCCCACGCTGTGCGTGGAGGCGAGCCCGACTATTTCTAGTCGATATCTCTCGACCTCCCGCACAAGCTCAGACTCCTTCCCCCCCAGCGAGGTGACATTCCACGTCCCTAGAGCCAGCCTAAGCATCCGGGGATCGGGCCGTTGAGGTCTCCACCTTCATCCGCCACCCAATCCTCTTTGCACCGGTCCCTCACGGTTCCCCCTGCAGGTGGTGGGCCCACTGGAGGATGGCCTCGCGTCTCTCGTTCGGGCTTGGCCCGGCCGGGTCCCGCGAGGAGCAACCCGGCCACCAGGCGCTCTCCGACGAGTCCCGACCCCAGGCCTGGCTCCAGGGTAGGACCCCGGCTCCGCCGTACCGGGCGACGTCACGTGCCTCGATATTGTGTTCTTCATGAGGGGTTCTTGAACCATTCTTTGTCTGACCCATCACCTAGAACCTGTTTGCCATGGGAGACCCTACCAGGGGCATTTAGGCCCCAGACAACATAGCCTCTAGGATCATTTGAGCACTCAAACCCCTCCACCACGTTAAGGTGACGGTTCAAGGAGGGGCTCTGCTGAGTCTGCTGCCCCCGCGACCCGGTCCTGGATAAGCGGAAGACGACGAACGAACTTTAATATTTTGTCAAATAATATTTCGGTCTGTTAAGGGTTGTCCTGTGAATACCAGCCCAGTAAGGCGGTGGTATCAGGACAAGATCGAAAAGGGTGAGCCTAGCTCTGACATTATTGAACAGCAAAACTCTGCACACACATGGAATGAATTCACACAATTTCTTAAAATACAAGAATTTATTAACAAAAATAAGTCAACTCAAATCAAACATATTTCAATCAACAAACTCTTTACTATGCTAAAACAATCCAACTAACTACCAAGCAGAATTAAAGAATAACAAAGACTAATTGGCTATGTACAATATAAACAAGTTGATGAGAGATGACTGAAAACATGACAAGAAAAAGTGATGCAACATTACCATGCAATGTTTATGTTTGAGAACCAAGGATTATCTTGAAGAATCTGGAAGTGAAGTTAAGTTAGTCTTGGAAGCAACTTAGGCAATAATCAGCAAATGTTTAGACAACCATTCACAATGCAAGATCAGATAAAATATTATTTTAATAAAACAATGTTTTAAGAATGATTTGCTGAATAAAACCAACCTTCTGGATGACTAATTCTCAATGGTGTCTCAATAGCTGCCTTTATTTATTAAAATAATATTCAAATAAATATTATTAAGGAAATGGTAAAATATTCAAAGAAATGTTTTGGAAAAGAGCCAAATCTTTCTGGAGAAATGGGGCTTAATGTGTTTACTTAGTTATCACGTTTAGTAAAATAATGTTTAGGGAACTATTATTTATTGGATTGAAAACTAACAACCTTTCTGGGTAAATATTCTTTAGCAGCAAGCACGTGTTCTTACCTGTTAGCAGTTAAAGCTAACAAAAGAAGCTTATAGCTTAGCACCAGAATCAAACACACACCTTTAAAATACCGTCAATAAAAGGGTTAAAATGCATAAGTGCAGACGGCGCGTTATGATCAATCTTCTGTGTTTAAAATCATCTTTTGAATAAAGTTTGTCTTAACTTTAAAAACACACAAACACAGAACACAAAACTGAGCACGTGGTGAGCAGATAGCCTGCTAGCACTAAGATAGCTGAGTTTCACACAAACAAAACCAAACTTCATAAAATGAAAAACGTTCAGATTACTTCATCCTAAATCTTTATATCACTCTGCCCAAACCTAACCTGATGAACCGTGCTGAGGAGGAGTTGTCCGGGCAACGACGAAGTTTGAAGAAACGTTCACAGTCAACAAACGGTTAGCTACAGCCAGGGGCGTTTTTAGGGTCTCAAAACATTGGGGGCTTTAGCCCAAATCCAAAATATTTAGATTTCAATAAGACAATTTATAGGTAATTTAAAATCAAAATAATATAGGACATATTGTACCAGTTCTCTGTCACAGCTGGTTTTAGACTGAATGTAAATTATTGTGAATCAAACAAAAAAGGTTTGCAATAATTTTACTTTTTATTTTTGTTAGAAGCTGAATGAAGGCCAAGGAGAAACAGAGTTTAGACCTGATGAAAAACCATTTTGCTGAAGCAAATAATGACACATTTTGAGGTATTTAGAAAAGAACTTAATCTGAATTTTTGCTGACAAAGGTTTTTCTTAAACTCATAGATGTTTACTATGGGCCAGATAAATGTGCTTCTTTTCTCATCTACATAAAATACCTTTTTAAACGTTACATTCTCATCAAAGTGTTCCACTCCTGAGGCTCAATTGTCTTTATTCTTATATTTCGAAAAAGGAAAATGGTATGAAGTTGATTTTCCTAAATCTTAGTCAACTGGTAAAATCTTAAAACACATTTATTTTATTATGCCAAGAGCTTTCGAAACATTCTTTTTTAATTGTTTCTTCTTTTATGCACCTGTTCTATTTTATCGCCATCTTTTCAGCCCTTCATTCCACTTCTGAAGAAAATTGGCCTGCCAAAAATAATAAAAGAAACATTTTACAACTGTCCAGGGTGTACCCTGCCTCTCGCCCATAGACTGCTGGACATAGGCACCAGCTCCCCAGCAACCCACTATGGAATAAGCGGTAGAAAATGACTGACTGACATTTTACAACCCAATCTTTTGTTCTGCACTGAGAATGGGACACATTGGTGCAGTTCGTACTATTAAACACTTTGAGAGGAAAGGTGTTAAGTTGTGGTGTTTAAAATATAGCATAGAGCCTCATCCTGGACCTTATCAGTACTAATATGTTGGGACCCAGCCATGGATTTCAACATTAATCTCCAGTACGAACTCTTCTGGAACTTTTCAAAATAAAGTGCATTAACCTTCTTCCGGCACAGCCAGGAAACGGGATGACTGCGGACTTCCTGTGACGCCACTAGCCAAATAAAAACACAGCTGTTGCTACATCCGGTCTCTTTCCACACGGCCTCTAGTGGTACCGGTCAGGAGAAGCCCAGAGCGCTAATGTCATTTGCTGGCAAAAAGACATAAACTCTTCAAACTGGATCCATGAGTGTCATAAGATCACACGATCATATGCACAAGTTAAGTATGAGTGAAGCACTGTTTGTGTACCCGGTGATTTCATTCATAAAGAGGGGAAATTAAGGTATAAGCATTGCTTACTTTCTCTCCGAGGCCTGCCGAAACTGTGTCGCAGAGAAATCCCCAGTAGACAAGCTGTTTCTACAAGCCGAGTCTGAAGGAAGGACAACGGCCCGCATCGCCATGGTTACGGTAATGAACAGCTGGTTGACGGACAGAACAAGCCGTCTTTCAAGCCACAACTCCAGAGGTCAGGTTAGCTGAAAGCTAACCGCTTGTTGACTGTGGATGTTTCTTCAAACTTCGCCCCTTGGACAACGTTCCCTCAACATGGTCAGAAGTTAGGTTTGGGCAGAAAAATAATAGAAAGATTTATATTGAAATGATCTAAACATTTTTCATCTTATGAAGTTTGGTTTTGTTTGTGTGAAACTCTGCTATCTTAGTGCTAGCAGGCTATCTGCAGCACACGTGCCCTGTTTGTGTTCTGTGTTTGTGTTTTTAAAGTTAAGTCAAACTTTACTTCAAGGGTGATTTTAAACACAGAAGATTGCTCATAACGCGCCGTCTGCGCTTATGCATTTTAACCCTTTTATTAACCATGGTATTTTAAAGGTATGTGTTTGTTTCTGTTGCTAAGCTATCAGCTCTTTTTGTTAGCTCAACTGCTAACCGGTAAGAACACGTGCTTGCTACTAAAGAGTATTTAACAGAAAGGTTGTTAGTTTTCAAGCTAGTGAATAATAGTCCCTAAACATTATTTTACTAAATCTGATAACTAAGTAAACACACCATTAAGCCCCATTTCTCCAGAAAGATTTGGCTCTTTTCCAAAATATCCCCTTAATAATATTTCTTCAAATATTAATAAATAAAGGCAGCTAATTAAACAGGTTGAGAAATGGTCATCCAGAAGGTTGGTTTTATTCAGCAGATCATTATTTAAAACATTATTTTATTAAAATAATATTTTATCTGATCTTGCATTGTGAATGGTTGTCTAAACATTTGCTGATTATTGCCTAAGTTGGTTCCAAGACTAACTTAACTTCACTTCCAGATTCTTCAAGATAATCCTTGGTTCTCAAACATAAACATTGCATGGTAATGTTGCATCACTCTTTTGGTCAGACCGTAATATTATTTGATAAAATATTAAAATATTATTAAATATTAAATAATATTCTCAGATTAATAATCACAACAAATATTACAGGTATTAATAACTGTATACATATGGTATGTATGTCTCACCTTCCGTAAAACTGTATCCTTGTTTAATTTGTTTATATAATATTACATGTGAAACTCAGAAAAATAAAATAGTTAACTAATTAATGGTCCACCTGTGATTAATTGCTTTGATTTATTTCTTAATTATACTGCATCTTTAAAGCCAGAGCTGTATGTTTAGAATCAGCACAGAATATATGAAAGAGAAGAGGGAGGCTTACTTTTGCTCTTTCTACTACGTCTTACTGGCACCAGGAGATATTTTTCTGTAGACTTTTTTCTGTCTACATGTAGAACTAGACTATAAGACTGGCTGCAGCAATGAGATGCAATGTGTTGATCTGAAGGACCTTTTAATGTGTTCGGCTACGTTAGGATTAAATGCATTTATTTTGACTGAAGTAAAGGACCAGATATTTTCACATTATGATGCAAATCCAGCTAGAAGAAGGTTGCTACTGTTTTCTGTCACAGATCATTTAACTTTACCTGTAGCTCATGTGAAAGTCCCTCATCATGACCCTGAAGATGCTCATTAGAGTGAACCGCCACCTCATGTCTTGCTGGGTGATTCAGTGATTAGCTGTAACTTACAATTAGCCCATTCCGAGTCAGCATTCAGGTGTTACCGCTATCTTCTCCTGGGTTATACCGCTCTGCTTCCACCTGTTCCTGAACACACACACGCACCAGCCTCCCTCTCTCCGGTTGGCTCTGCGGTTGCTCTGAAATTAACCCTGTTTGAGGCGCTCAGTGTAACTTTTCAGGTAATGAAGGAGGCAGGTCGACCTGGAATAAACTGCTGTTCTGGATTTCTCCAGAATGGAGTCTGTCTCTGGCTGTGTGCGTAGTTGCGCATTAGCGGTGCCGCGAGTGCACAAATAGCTATTTTTTGTCTTCTCCTTTGAACTCATTGTCAGGTTAGGTGGAGTGGAAAGTGATTATATAGAACACAATTGAAAACGTCTGATTGTTTTTAAATAAAAATGTGAAGTCCAATACCATTTTGTGGCTGCATCTTTTTAATACTTCTAAATTTCTTCTATCAAGAAGTCCGGGGCTGTTCAGAAAACATCCGGGGCGGAAGCCCAGGTCTAACTATGCGCTTGGCTACAGCTAACATCCTTAGCTGTGGGGAGTGGCTCGTTCTGTCGGCCACCAAACTGCACGTTACCGTAACCACGGTGATGCGGCTCCTGTTGTCCTCCTTTCAGACCGGGAAACTGCTTCACTCGGCTTCGTAGAGACAGCGTCTCTACCGGGAATTCTCTATAACACAGCTTGATTCTGTAGGCCTCAGAGAGAAAAGTCAAGCAAGGCCTATACCTTAATTATTATCTTGTTATGAATGAATCTATACAGTGATTCATTTGTACTTATCTTAGTGCATATGATTGGTGATCGTATGACACTCTCGGATCCAGTTGAAGAGTTATGTCTGTATTGCCAGCAAAGAGACATTGGCGCGCTGTGCCTCTCCTGTCCCGGTCCCGCAGAGGAGCAGTGGAAGAGAAGGATTCCTTGAAAAGGGGGTGCTTTTATACACCCAGTGGCATCATGGGAAGTCCGCTGCTACCCCCCCCCCCCCCTTCCTCAGTTGCTGGAAGTCGGTTAAATGCAATTTATTTTGAAAGTTCCAGAAAGGTTTGTACCGCATCTTTCATGTTGTATCCATGGCTGTGGGTCCCAACAGTGGGGTCTGCAGACATTTTTCCAGCTCTTTTCTTGGCCCTAGACCTGTATAAGTCCTGGAAGGAGGGAAGGTCGGCCCTGATTATTTGATGCAGTCTGGACCTGTCCTGTTTTGTGGATGAACCAAACCACACTGAGATGGATGAAGACAGGACAGACTAAATGATGGCAGTGTAGAAGATGACCAGCAGCTCCTGTGGAAGGTTGAACGTCTTGAGTTTCCTCAGGAAGTACAGTCTCTGCTGGGCCTTCTTTCGAACAGTGTCTATGTGTGAAGACCATCTCAGGTCCTCAGAGATGATGGTTCCTAAGAACCTGAAGTGGTCCACGGCCGATACAGTGTTGTTGAGGATGGTGAGGGGGGTGTATGGGGGTGGTGTTCTCTGAAAGTCCACCACCATTTCCACAGTCTTGAGTGGGTTCAGTTCAAGGTAGTTCTGACAACACCAGTGTATCAGCCGATCCACCTCCTGTCTGTATGCAGACTCATCACCGTCCTGGATCAGTCCAATGACAGTGGTGTCATCTGCAAACTTCAGGAGTTTCACGGACGAGTCCGCTGAGGTGCAGTAATTTGTATACAGGGAGAAGAGGAGTGGGGATAGAACACACCCCTGGGGGGCACCAGTACTTATTGATCTGGATAGGGAGAAGATGCTCCCCAGTCTCACCTGCTGCTGTCTGTCCGTCAGGAAGCTGTTGATCCACTGACAGGTGGAGGCTGGGACGTTGAGCTGGGTGAGCTTCTGGTGGAGGATGTCTGGTATGATGATGTTGAAGGCCGAGCTGAAGTCTACAAACAGGATCCTGGCGTACGTCCCTGGACGGTCGAGGTGTTGCAGAAGGAAGTGTAGACCTAAGTTGACAGCATCATCTGCATACCTATTTGCTCTGTAAGCAAATTGCAGGGGTCCAGCAGGGGGCCTGCAATGTCTTTCAGGTGCTTCAACACCAGCCGCTCAAAGGATTTCATGACCACAGACGTCAGGGCTACAGGCCTGTAGTCATTTAATCCTAGGATGGTGGGTATCTTGGGCACCGGGATGATGGTGGATCGTTTGAGGCAGGGGGGGACCTCACATGTCTCCAGTGACTTGTTGAAGATCCCGCTGAAGATCGGGGCGAGTTGATTTGCACAGGCTTTCAGACATAATGGGGAGACGTTATCAGGTCCTCCAGCTTTCTTTTTCATGCGCAGAAAGAGCCTATTTACATCTTCCTCAGAGATCTTTAGTGCAGGCAGAGGATCTGAAGGTAGGGGGTTGGTTGTTTTATGGGAAGAATTTGTTCCTAAATGGGATGTGGAGGAGATGGTTGGAGGATTCTGTTCAGGATGGGTGGGGGCAGCTCCTGTAGGCAGTCAGGTTTCTCAGACCAGTCCCTACAGCTGAAGCATCGCC
Source organism: Girardinichthys multiradiatus (assembly GCF_021462225.1). NCBI lineage: Eukaryota > Metazoa > Chordata > Actinopteri > Cyprinodontiformes > Goodeidae > Girardinichthys > Girardinichthys multiradiatus. The sequence goes on from NC_061796.1 coordinate 32,385,071, forward strand.
AATAGAAAGGCTGTTCTTAAGCTTTTTACTGTAACTTCTCTTGGCTGCTTTGATCTCCTTTGTTAGTTTGTTCCTGGCCTGCCTGTACCGTGCCCTTACAGATAAGCAGCTAAGCTCCAGGTTTTTTATTTTTATTTTACCCAGGAGGTGAGCGATCTCTGTGTGTTTCTTCATGTTTGACAATGACAACAGCTGGAACATGGTTTCATTTAGACACTTCATAGTTCATCGTGAGTAATCCGACAGTTGCATGCTTTTTAATTTGCTAACCTCCTCATCCAGTAATTGTGAATTAGGAGCATAAAACTGCAATTAATAGCAGAAAAAACCTCTGATAAAAAGACAGGACAACCTATCCCCTAACAGCCAGTCTTTGTTTCCTGTGAGATGCTTCTTGTAGCCATCTACCAGTCTACCAGGCTTGAAAATTGATCTGAGGAACATTTGTCCAAATTGCGGTTTCAGATGTAAGATGTTTGAGTTTCTTGCTTGTCCAGCCCATTTCAAGTCACCCCAAAGCATCTGAATGCAATCAAGATCTGAGTTTTATCCCGGCCAAGGACTTTTCGTTTCTTAGTTTGTATGCGCTTGGTGGGTTTACTGGTATGTTTAGGGGTCATTGTCATGTTGCAGGGTTGAGTTCTGATTCAGCTTTAAGTTTTAATAACAGATGGTCTCACATTTTCCTCAAGCATAGACTGGATTCATGTTAGAGTCAATGGTTGTTAGCTGGTTGTCTGTACTGGGGTCCAAATATTTCTGTTTTAGACTAAAACCAAAGAACATTATTGCAGCAATCCTCGACATGTCATTGTATGTTTTCTTTGGCAAAATTCAGTCATGACCTAATGCTTTTCTGTCATGGTTTGGTTTGGTAGAGGATCCAAGAGCAGCCAAGAACATGGGAGCAGCACAGTGAGTAAAAGGATTTAATGAAACAAAAAACAAAACGAAAGCATGGACAAAATAACAGGGAGGAAAACAGAAGAATCCATACATATTTTTTATTGTAAGAAATACTTACAATAGGTGTGACTGCTTATTTACATTACTTGGTTTATCTGTACTGTTAAAAGTGATGTCAGATATCCCTGTGTCTAAATATGTTAGAAAACACCGCAGCTTTCCACGTAAATGTATATGTTGCACAGACTGTAAGAAGTGCTGATAAAAAGTGTATGCCTCCAGCTTAAACGACATTTTAAACACATGGAGGTCATGATGGACAGTGACCTCAGGGCTGGCTAGTGGAAATGTTAACTTCAGGTGGCGTTCTTGTTTAATTTCCAACTGGAAACTTAGAAAATCTATTTTCCAACGACAAAGAGAAGTCTTAGACTTTGGGAGAGCTGGGGAGGATGGGCAAACTTGTATGTTTTGTAGTCCTGGGAAAAAAGGCTTTTTCTCATTGACCAGCTTACAGTTAGAGTGCGCATCCAGAGTACAGCATAACTACCAAATTATCAAGATTTTTAAAGTATACTATTTGTGCAATTGCAAATCTGTGTTATGTACTTTCAAAATCTTTTGGCCCTGAGGCCAGCAGGTCAACCTAAGAATTTTCAAAGTTTGCTTATGCCTCAAGCCAGCCTTACCTGGATGCTTCCCTTTACAGCTTTCCCATTCAGTTTGGACTCCAATCCTAAAACACAGCAATATTTTTGCATGTTTCTCAGAACTTACCTGTTTGCACAGACACTTAAAAGTATAAAACAAGTGTTTATTACCCATTCAATAAAGCACATTGTCTTTTAAGTTTCAATAACAGCTTTATTCCTTAGTTGACAAGCCAGTTAATAACCCTAAAAAGGCAAAGTTTGGTCTGTAAGCATGCTAACATTTAGACAGCTTGCAGTAATCGGCTCATACAGCGACTGAGACTGATGAGCTGCAGCTCTCCATCATAAACCAAAGAACAAATAGACAAAAGTGTATGCAGATCATGAAAGAAAGAGGTTTACTGGTTCATCCTCATGAATGAAATGAAATAATTAGAGCAATTATCACATTAGAACTAAAACTTTATCCCACTCTTTTCCGTGGGTGTGCTAAAACAGCAATACAATGGCTTTATTGTGGTTTGCCTTTAGTCAACAAGCTCAAGCATATGCTGAACAACCAGAAACTGTAGCCCTGGTGGGGTTTTCTACTGCATGTGTTTCACTTTATAGTAGAATATGAGCTTAACTTAGGTCCAATTATTAGTCGTTCATCAGCATGAAGCGTTAATCATCCTTGCAGACTTTGTAAAGCCATTGTAAAAAAAAATGTCCAACAAATGCAGAAAGAAATCCAAACTGCTTTTGTGACAATCTGTTTACAGCTGCATTTTAATCTCCTATCTGAAGGTTTCTATACTTTGTGGCTCTTAGGATGAATTTATCTTGATCCTTTTGCTGGATGGCGACACTTTAATAATAAATCAGAAAGTCCGGTCAGAAAGCAAATGAATTTGCTGCAGCTTCTTATAGTGGAAAAAGATATTAAAGTTACAACGCCTATGCTTTCACTTGTACAAAACAAATTTGTTAAAGTTCCAAAGTGTAGAAGAAGCATTTAGTGACTGTCAATAAAATAAACAACCTGCTTGAGTAGATATAAAAATATTCTCTGTTGCACTGACAAAAACAATACCACAGTAAGACATGTTGTGTTTTAATAAAATCACAAGTGCCATAGTTATAGGCAACAATTATAATTCTTATAAAATAAATGCACCAGAAGCATTTTAATAATTTATATTTTCCTTCTTAAAGTTGATCAGAATGTCTATGACTTTCTGCTTCCCTTGGGTATAAATTTCCCATGGACCCATTTCTGTTAGCCACCCAAGACCATAGAACATACTATTCAAGTGAGGAAGATATGTGGGGATCTCCATGAACCAGAAAATGACAAGAAAAATGCTACATGCTCAAACTTGCCCGTATCTACAGTCAGGGCATTAATTAAAAAATCAAAGCAGCTGGAAATATAACATGCAAGGCTGGTATGTATCGTACGATGGTTATGAAGGTAAAAACGTATCTCCAAAGCTTACTTTTAGAGAACTGCAGGAAAGAGGGGCATGTGGGGTCACCAAGTCGCCATAACGACACTTAATTTTACAGCTGCTGTTCACATACTTGCTGCAGGGAAGCCGGGAATTGTTGAAGGCTCAGGGCATTTGTAAATCCTTTTAACACACACACAGACCTCAGTTCTTATTAATGATTTATAAATACAGATTCTGGAATAATTTCTAACTTTACAGCAGATACACATTTTCTCATGTTACAACAGTAACCTGTGGTTTGTAATCGGGATTCTGAGTAATACATGAACACAAAGTAGTGCATAAATGTGGAGGAAGAAAAATTATTAATTGTTTTCAAAATTTGTTAATTTTTTTACACATTTTTCAAAATGTGTAAATAAAAATCTGAAATCTGCAGAGCACATTTAAAATTTTCCCTCTTTACTCTGATATCCCTATATAAAATACAGTGCAACCAACTGCTTTGGAAATAATCAGAATCAGCTTTATTGCCAAGTTCGTACATACAAACAAGGAATTTGACTCCGGTACACTTTGCTCTTTGGTTTTGTTTTTGTATTACAGAATATACATATTTACAATGTACAATATACACATATATAATAAAAAGTTGCATTTGCAACATCTGTATGCTGTTGTTCTGTACTTTATTGAATGTTCAACAGAGAAACAGCCTGGGGGAAGAAACTGTCTCTGTGGCGGCTGGTTTTAGTGAACAGTGCTCTGTAGCGGCGGCCTGAAGGTAAAGCTCTGAACAGTTTATGTGCAGGCTGTGTGGGGTCTGCAGAGATTTTAGCAGCTCTTTTCCTGACCCTTGACCTGTATAAGTCCTGAAAGTAGGGAAGGTCAGCCCTGATTATTCTCTCTGCAGTCCTGATTATTTGTTGCAGTCTGGACCTGTCCTGTTTTGTGGATGAGCCAAACCACACTGAGATGGATGAAGACAGGACAGATTGAATGATGGCAGTGTAGAAGATGACCAGCAGCTCCTGTGGAAGGTTGAACTTCTTGAGTTGCCTCAGGAAGTACAGTCTCTGCTGGGTCTTCTTTCGAACAGTGTCTATGTGTGAAGACCATCTCAGGTCCTCAGAGATGGTGGTTCCTAAGAACCTGAAGTGGTCCACGGCCGATACATTGTTGTTGAGGATGGTGAGGGGGGTGTATGGGGGTGGTGTTCTCTGAAGGTCCACCACCATTTCCACAGTCTTGAGTGGGTTGAGTTCAAGGTAGTTCTGACTGCACCAGTGTACCAGCCGAACCACCTGCTGTCTGTATGCAGACTCATCACCGTCCTGGATCAGTCCAATGACAGTGGTGTCATCTGCAAACTTCAGGAGTTTCACGGACGGGTCCGGTGAGGTGCAGTCATTTGTGTACAGAGAGAAGAAGAGTGGGGATAGAATACACCCCTGGGGGGCACCAGTACTTTTTGATCTGGATCGGGAGAAGATGCTACCCAGTCTCACCTGCTGCTGTCTGTCCATCAGGAAGCTGTTGATCCACTGACAGGTGGAGCCTGGGACGTTGAGCTGAGTGAGCTTCTGGTGGAGGATGTCTGGTATGATGGTGTTGATTTCAGGACCACAGACGTCAGGGCTACAAGCCTGTACTCATTTAATCCTAGGATGGTGGGTTTCTTGGGCACCGGGATGATGGTGGATCGTTTGAAGCAGGAGGGAACATCACATTTCTCCAGTGACTTGTTGAAGATCCTTGTGAAGATCGGAGCGAGTTGATGTACACGGGCTTTCAGACATGATGGGGAGACGTTATCAGGTCCTCCAGCTTTCTTTGTTTTTATGTGCTGAAAGAGCCTATTTACCTCTTCCTCAGAGATATTTAGTGCAGGCCCCCAAAGGTGCAGAAGGTCTTGGTCTGCATACACATGTCCTCAAAAAAACAGATGTATGATGTCACCACATCAGTTAGTTGGTTTAGGTCAGTGGCTGAAGTTTCAAAAACAGTCCAGTCTGTGCATTCAAAGCAGGCCTGTAGCATCTGTTTTGGTTCCTCAGTCCACTTCTTAACAGTGTGAACCTTGGGTTTGGAAGCTTTTTGTCTCTGTCTGTAGGGTGGGATGAGGTGGATTAGGTAATGATCCGAAAAACCCAGAGCAGCTCTGGTAACAGCATGATATGAGTCCTTTAAAGCTGTGTAACAATGGTCCAGTGTGTTTTTGTCTCTGGTGGGACACTTAATATGCTGTCTGTATTTGGAGAGTTCATTGGAGAGGTTTGCTCTGTTAAAATCTCCCAGTATTATGATGAAAGAATCCGTGTATTTTTTCTCCAGGTCTGTAATCAGCTCAGCAAGATGTTTTTCAGCGGCAGAAGTGCAGCCATGCGGTGGAAAATATGAGCCGATTATTATAAACGCGGAAAACTCTCTCGGTGAATAAAACGGTTTACAGATTATGGAAAATGTCTCCAGATCCGGGCTACATGTTTTCTCCAGCACTTTTACGTCTCTGCACCAACCTTCATTTATATAAAAGCAGATTCCGCCTCCTCGCCTCTTCCCCGATAGCTCTGAACAGCTGGAAGTCCGGCATCAGCAGTGCTTGGTCCGGGATGTTTTCACTCAGTCATGTCTCGGTGAAGCAGAGAATCGCTGATCCGCGGAGGTCCGTGTTTTTATCGGTGAGAAGAAGCAGCTCATCCACCTTGTTGTTTAGAGAGCGGACATTTGCCAGGTGGATTGAAGGCAGCGGTGTGTGAAGTCCTCTTTTGCGGAGCTTTACCAGCGCGCCAGCACGCTTTCCCTTCCGCCGCTTTCGGCGCAGTATCCCGTGTAGTGCCGCAGCTCCGCTTGCCAGGAGCTCAGTGAACCTCGGATCGATGAAAGATGGTGAAAAAATCCCAAGAGAGGACTCTCTGATGTTGAGAAGTTCCTCTCTACTGAATGAGACCACAGTACTGTGGCTCGAAAGACATAAAAACACACAAAATAGAGAGAGCGAAGCTCCGAGGCTGCCCTCGTCGGCGCCATCTTGGTTATATATATAATAAACTAACTAATAAATAATAAACTCAGTATAAATACAGGTCTTCTGTGAAGGCCTCAGATGTTTGTTAGAGAAGATTAGTAAACAAACAGCACAAATGAAGACCAAAAAAGACCACATCCAAAATGCTGTGTGTGGGTGAAAACTGCTGCTTCTCCTTACCACACCACATCAACACACCATCCACACAGTAAAACATGGTGGTGGCATTATCATGCTGTGGAGATGCTTTTTAACAGCAGGGTCAATCAGATTTGACGGGAAGCTGGATGGAGCTAAATAAAAGACATTTTGGGAAGAAAAACCATTGGAAGCTGCCTTCCAATAGAACAATTGCTCTAAACATGCAATCAGAGCTTTAATGGATATGTTAAAATCAGAATGTATCTATCTGTTTGAATGGCCCAGTCAAGGTAAAGACCTAAATCCACGTAAGAATCTGCGGTGATACTCTCTTCATTTAAATTGATTGAGTTTGAGTTTGCAAAGGAAATATTAGCAAATATTTCAGTGTCTAGATGTGCAAAGCTGGTAGAGACATATCAGAAGACTTGTGATTGTCTGATACATAGAAGTTTCTGGTTGTAACATGAAAAAGGTCTAGGGTTGGGAATACACAAGGCACGAACGAGTACACAAGGCATGAGTACACACATTTTTGGACTAATTTGAGCCTGTACTAGAATGGCTTTCAAGGAGAACCTGGGCATTTCCTGGTCCAGTGGAGTTATTGAATACCGCTACGCATGAGTACTTGATACACCTGGTTCTCCGAGATAACTGATATGACCCATTCACTACCAGTTAGCCATAAAGAAAGATGAGTCAATAACATGGGGCAAATAATACCTCACAATGTGGGCAAAGTGCAAGACAACTGCGACAGATATACAGTTAAAACCAAATATTTTCCAGTTTTAGATCAGTTTAGGTCAGCAAAATTATTTCTAATTGTTAAATGAATGAGTGAGAATTGTTCTGTAATATACATATTTCTAAAATTTCTTTTACATTAGGAACAATCCCTGGATCTATGTAAACACTTACATTTCCTTGGTAATTGGAAGAATTTCCTTTTAAACTGCATGACTTGGTCAAACATGCTGTGTACTCACAGTAGTTTGCTAGTATTTCTACTCACTCCAGGCAGATCTGGTTTTAACTGAGTCAGGTTTGTAGACCTCCTTGCACAAACACACCTTATCAGATCAGGACTTTGTCATAGCCACTCTGAAACATTGACATCTCATCCTTTAGCCACTTAGGAAGACCCATTTATACCCAAACTTTGGCTTTCTCTGTGTGTTGTTTGGAGGTGTTGCTTCAATATTTGCGCATAATTGTCTTTCCTTATGACACCCTCTATTCTGTGAAGTGCACCAGTCCCTCCAACAGCAAAAATACCCCAACAATATTAGGCTGCCACCTCTGTAATTTACAGTTCCCTCCCAGGGTAACAAAGGTCATTATGGCCAAACACTTTACGTTTAGCTTCATAAGACCACAAGATATGTCCCCAAATGTATTCTTATGGTATTTGTCCACGTGTGTAAATGTAATGTAGCTTTTTATGTTTCTTTCAGAGTAACGGCTTCTTCCTCTTTGAGAAGCCTTTGAGCCCATGTTGGTACATTGGTAAGTAGACATCTGAATTTGAAAAAAAAAAAGAAACTCCCTCTCTTATCATAATATTCAGCAAATATGTAAAATATTGGTAATCCTAACTGACTTTAAACAGGGAAAGAAAACATTGTTGTGTGTCTTTTTATTCAGTGTGTGTACACACTGTATTTGTTTTTTAAAGGTCTTCAAAAATCATTTGCAGCTTGTTTTTTTAAAATTAAAAACAATTTCTGTCGCTTTGTGTCAGCCCCTCAGGATAAGCTGCAGCGCTCAGACATTGCACACACATCACAGATCCCAGCAGAGGGCTGCCGGCAACTAATCAGCTGAGGGCTGGCATGATGTAAAACGTTATCCGTCACAACGGCACACTCAGGTCGGAAAAGAAAGAAAAAAAATGAATCAGTGCCACTGTATAACAACAGCTCCCACACTGTGAATGAGCCCACTGCAAGGCGCCTCCACAAAAGGACCTATGGTGTACCATCACAAAAACAATCCCTCTCACTCACGCACGTTCGTGGAGAAATTCGACAAAGCAGAAAGGATGATGGTGATTATGACACATAGCTATGCCACCCACAGTGGTGCCTGTGTGAGGGCAGAGCACATCAAACTGAGCAAGTGTAACACATGCTCTATGTCAGTCCTCCTCCCCTGCACTGGCATGTAATGCATGACACATAACTGAACCACCTACAGGCCTGCTGTCTCCATGCCCAGCTGATGATGGAAGGGGAGTCTGAGGGTAGCGGCCAAGGAGACGGATATTACACGATTGTCCTCTGAATGAAAGAGTGTTTACAAGCTCAGGCTGTTTCATGAGTGTGGAGAATTACTTCTTGGATTGGCTTAGATGTTTGTCTTATAACTTAAAAATATCACCAAGTGTCACTTAGAGTGTAGTGCTGATTTACTGTTAATAGTCATCTGCGGCTGCTTCTCACCCAGCAGCCCAACATGTGAAAACATGTTGCAAACGGACCTCTGGGTGTTCTGTGACTGCATCTGTCGTAAGATCAGAGCTATTCTGTGAATGTGATGAGCATATGTGTGTATTATTAATACTGAATGGGTGGGGATGGGGGGTGGGCTGTGGGGGATTTTGATGGCCTGCAGCCGCTTACTTCCAGGTGATCCAATCTGAGTGACCCTGAATTGGCCTGCTGTGAGGATGACAAATTAAAGCAGAAACTGTTACTTGATCTGACCCAGACCTCCTGCACAAATACAGTACATGCATAATTCACATCCATGCCCAAGCATAAGATCTGGTGTGTTCCCATAATTTAGTTCCGCAATTTTTTGACACATACTTATAAGTAAGAGGAGAGGTGAGAAGAATATCTGTGGCTTACTGTAGTTAAAGATGATGTACAGCTCAATCATATTTATTGCCACCCCTGGTAAAGACACGTAAATAGTCCTAAATAAAATAATCTTGTAGCATAATTTCACACCAAGCAATAAAGTTTAAGTGCCCTTCTTCTCAATGTGGGATAAAAAAAAAATCTTATATTAAGAAGTAAGTGTGTTTTTCTTCAAAATTACAATTTTGTCAGTTTTCTATGAGCCCCATTTGCCAGTAGGACAGCCCTTAGTCTCCTTCTATAACATTTCACAAGGTGGAAGAACACAAACAAAATGGATCTTTGACCATTTCCCATTTAGTATGTGTATAACATTTTTGGTAGACTGTATGGACTAGGTGGCTGTAAGCAAACTGCCCTTTATAGGAATTAATAGAGTTTTCTGGAGAACACTAGAATTTTATTGAAAATGTTTTTTTATTTCTATGATTTCTTGTAAATTCTAAGCAAGTGCTAAGGCATTTACTCAAGTAGCTTTGGTCAGGTAAGTGCTTGCTCAGGTCCATTCTGTAAGAGTGCATAAAGACAGAAAACATGAGTAACCAAGAACAAGGAAACTCAAGAAATTCTCATGAAAGATCTCAGGCTTGGCTTGCCTTGCCACCGGTAGTGGTTGACTATCTGACGTACTCTGAGGTAGATGAGCGGTTAAAAGTCAGGTGTGACTACAACAGTCTGCCATGGCAACCGCCCTCCAGGTAGCAGTCCTACAGCTCTGGAGAGAGAACACAAGCACACCCAACCCACACACTCCAAAACCATTACAAAAGTATAACTAAGCTACACTTCCTTTGAAAGGGAGTGTAGGGTGGCAATGAATATGCCATTGATTATTTTATAAAAAAGTATTATTTCTAACAAGAGAATTATTTCCCTTACTTGACCTGAATGTTTATATTATCCAGCTACAATAAAATAATAATTTACATTTAGGCTTTTTACCCAATTTTATCATGGCAGCTTATAACTGTTGCCTCCACCGTGTGTTTTGCTAAGTCTAAGAGCAGTTTATACTCGTGTAAAGGTAATTTTAATAACCTCCCCAGGTATGTGCAGCATGTCTTTATTCAGGGTTCCTACAATATTTCCTTTTTCCAGACTTAATTTTCTACATATTTTTTGGCAGGTTTTAGGACATTGTGGACATTTGAGCATAAAACATCTAGCTAGTTTTATTATCTGAATATGTTCTACAAAACTTTGATGAAGCTGCTTCCAATCTGGAAGTGTGGTAAAGGGGCATTTGGCAGCTTTTTGGCACCTGGTCAAACATAGATCAGTTCAAATCTACAGCCTTGAAAAATGTAGACCAGACTTTCCTTTGAATCATAGTTAATGATCAGTAATAGCTTCATTTCAAAAGATTAAAAAAAATTGCATTTTTAATGCTAAATTGAACCCAGTTCAGGACTCTTGGGTCCAGTTTTAAACCTAGAAGTAAAATGATCTAGAAGTAAAACTGTGAAACCAACCTTTTCATGATTTGATCAGTATTTTTATCAGTCAATCAATAAAAGTCATCATCTACATACTGATTAATGAAAAGATATTTATTTTAAGACTCATTTTTTTTATTTTTCTGTTCTTATCCAGACTTTAAATTGATCAGGTCAGATTCTCTGTCCTCCCAGACTTTTAAAGACTTTGTAGGAATCGTGTAAATTGCATGAAAACTGAAATTTTAAGATTTTATTTTAATGATTCTTCAACTTGAAAAAAAAATTGCACAACTGGGCTGTACTTTCCATTTCTAAATGAGTCACCCTATATATCAACCAGGTCTAGCATTTCAGTCATACTTACCTTGGTGTTCAGCTCCATAGGACAGTGCAGAAAATGTCTTTCTGTCTTTACATTTCTGAATTCTTGTTTCAAATCACCAGAAGCTTTCTCTAACCTTTCCTAACTGTTGAGCATAAGTTTCCTGAAGTTCTATAAACACTTTGCTTCACACATTTCTGCCGCTATTTTGTGCATTTCAGGTCCCTAGTATCTGACGGTGCAGGTTTTCATCAAGTTTGTCCGTCTAACATCTTTAAAGCTAAACAAAAAAGATCCAGCACTGTCTTCAAAAGATTAATTCATCTAGAAGTTTTGCAAGAACAAGATATAATATAATCATAATAAGCTTTATGTATCTAGAACCTTCCCAGATAAGATCCCAGTGTGCTTCACAACAAACCTTTAAATAAAAGACAGAGATAGAGCACCAGTTAAAATAGAAATAAAAGACAATAACAAGAAATGGTAAAATAAGAATAGACAGAAAAATAAAATGCTATCAACGAGCCAATCAGCCAATTCAGCTGTCTTGCACCAGATTGTAATTGATCATTCATTGTATGTCAAATTTCTTTGCCAGGACGGTAGCTCTTTGGTATAAATCTTGGTAAAGCTTGAGTAAAAAACTAAGCTGTGTCTGCATTTTTGCAAACACCACAAAAATAAACACGAAACATGTAATTGTGGTTAAAAGGTGGTAAAAAGGCCTTTGAAATTGGTTAAACTGGGGTTTTTTTGCAGGCAGAAACCCGCTTGGTCGCTACAACAGTAATTGTTTTAGCAAACAAAAGTATCCCTGTAAGACTGATGTAAAAGGAAAGTTTCAAGCAAAACACATGAGTCAGACTAAAAGGATCCACTGCCTTGTTTAGCATTATTAACAGACAAATCATAATGCCTTCGAGTACAACTTCCACATAGTTGTTGATATATCCCTCTGTGTATTTTTTTCTGCTTCTCCTGTTGCCTGTGAAAGAAGTATCTTAAAGAGAAAACACTTCTTGGCAGAGGTCGTAGCTTAACTAAGTGTTTAATTGTTGCTTTGACAATTAGCCCCTGGTTCATGCAAATGAAACGTAACTGATTTTCAACTTGTCCAGAAAGAGGAAGAAGGCGATGCGTGCACACATGCAGTTGAGTCGTTCCAGGTGATTGTACTGAGTGGGAACAGATGATAGCGAGACAGATGTGGCGCAAGAAGATAAGGCAGAGAAACAGGCGACGTGTGGAGACAGAGAAATTGCACTTTGCTCTCCTAAGAGGAAGAGGAAGCTCTACGTTGTGCCAATAGGAAGAGTTCGTTCCTCGGCGAGATACAGGAGACAGTGTCAACACACACGCTGTGCTCAATATAGCTGCTGTCACCAGGCCAGGCATACCTCCATCTCCTCTCTAGCCTGACACCTGCACCTTCCTCAACACCTCTCTTTCCTTGCTCACGTGCCTCCTGTCTCCCCCCTCATATATCCTTTCCTTTCCTCTCCACAGCCCGTGTCCATCAATGTCATGTCCTCGGAGCTAAATTAACTGATCCCTCCTTTCCCAAGCTTTCTCCCCATTTTTCTCCTACAACTCATTGTACTGTATATATATACCACAGACTTGACACTGTGCCAGACGTTGGTTTAATATAACGCGCTTTCTCTGTGCCTCCCACCCGCTCCCACATTACCCTCTCTTTCCGACTCCCACCACCCCTGCTTTCATATGGGCACCGGCTACTTGTTTTTTTTCCATACTTTCCCCTCTGCAAAAAAAGGAGCTTTTTGTTCTTGAATAGCTCCCTCATTGCCATGGTAATCCAGCAGAAAAAGAGAGTGCGGTTTCTCTGTCTAGGGCGTCTTGGATGAAAATAGTAAGTCACAATGGGTTTCTTTAAGTGGCCCTGCATTTGAGAAATCAGTCAGTGCAAATCTGGTGCTCTGCACACATTCATGCATGTGTATAAATATCACAATCATCTTCTGCATCTCTTGGTTGGACTTTTTGATCCAGTGTCAGCCCTCCTGTTGATCCCCCTCTTCTTCCTTGTCTTCCTACATCACACTCTCCTTCCCTCTCCTGCTGCACTAACGCACAACTCGCTGTGGCAATCCCATTACTCATGTGCAAATACCAGCTGGGGGGTGGGAGTGTGTGTGCACAGTTGAAAACTGTCTGGAGGCCTCACTTCAGACCTGTTTTTAAAATACTTCATTAGGAAAAGTGATAAAGACAGGTTTGCTGCAGCAGTTTTTGAACATGTTCAAAGGATTTAACTTGATTTTACATCCAGCTGTGGTCTCAAGAAAAATGTAGCAGAAATGTGGAAAATCATCTGAAAGTGTAAACAGTTGTGTTTAACTCAAGGCAGTAGACTGCAAACAGTAAAAGTCTTGCAGGAAGTTATGCTGGACTGGATAAAATGGCTGCCAGAAGAATAATGGTTTATAGACAAGCAGTACAAAAAAGGCCTATAGCTCGCCCAGTCTGTTTTCCTGTACATGTATGCTGTGGCTCAACTAGTCGTAAGCATAATAGACAACTTTGCAAATAAATAATACTAAAACAAACCTGTACGGGTGTTTTTACAACTAGTTTGTTGCAAAGACACAATTTCTTTCCATTTTTCCTGTTGAATTTACAAAAAGCAAAAACAAGGATATCACAGTTGGAGAGACACTGATTCTCATTTTTGCACCAAAAAGTGATTCTAGAGAGTCTGTTCAGCTGTTTGCTAAATTTCTGCATGCAGCAGTGGATTAAGTGAAGGATGATACATCATCTATGTCTTAATGAAAGACTTTCAGATATAAAATGGCTCACCGAAGTATCCATACCTTGAACTTTACACATTTTATCAAATTACATCTATGAATCTTAAGGTATTTTAGTGCAAAAAAAAAACACAGAAATAAAAGTCTGAAAATGTAGTTTGTATTAATATCCCGCCCCCTAAACTCTGACAACACCAAATAAAATCATTTGCCTTTCAAAGTCACCTTAGTAGTAACAGAGTTCACCTTTGTGTAATTGTATCTCAATTGCAGCTGCGAAGTGAAGGTTTCAGAGCCCCCTTTCGCCCCACTTGCAAAAATACTATATGTAGCAGAAAATTATCCACGGTGATATGTAATGAAACGGTTTTTTTTTCAGCATGGTCATTGAAACTGGTCAGAGCTGATAGATGATGCTAAATATAGGGAAATTTGAAAGAAAACCTGTTAGAGGATAGAAATGACTTAAAAATAGGGTTAAGGTTCACCTTTCCGCAGGACAAAAACCCTAAACATACAATCAAGGGTTCAGTAGAATGCTTCAGATCAAATCTTATTGATGTGTTGGAACGGTCCAGTCAAAGTCTAGACTGAAACTGAATTGAGAATCTATGGCAAAACTTAAAAACTCCTGTTTATAGATGCTCTCCATTCAGTCTGATTGTGTTTAAGCTAATTTTGACAGAAGAATGGTTTCAGCCTCTTGATGTGCAAAGCTGGTAGAGACATAGGCAAAAAAACTTACAGCAAATGGTGATTACATTACAAGTATTGACTTGGAAATACGAATGCATGCTACACTTTTGAAAACCAATAATCATTTTCCTTCCACTCCACAATTATGTAGTACAGGTCCTTCTCAAAATATTAGCATATTGTGATAAAGTTCATTATTTTCCATAATGTAATGATGAAAATTTAACATTCATATATTTTAGATTCATTGCACAATAACTGAAATATTTCAGGTCTTTTATTGTCTTAATACGGATGATTTTGGCATACAGCTCATGAAAACCCAAAATTCCTATCTCACAAAATTAGCATATCATTAAAAGGGTCTCTAAATGAGCTATGAACCTAATCATCTGAATCAACGAGTTAACTCTAAACACCTGCAAAAGATTCCTGAGGCCTTTAAAACTCCCAGCCTGGTTCATCACTCCAAACCCCAATCATGGGTAAGACTGCCGACCTGACTGCTGTCCAGAAGGCCACTATTGACACCCTCAAGCAAGAGGGTAAGACACAGAAAGAAATTTCTGAACGAATAGGCTGTTCCCAGAGTGCTGTATCAAGGCACCTCAGTGGGAAGTCTGTGGGAAGGAAAAAGTGTGGCAGAAAACGCTGCACAACGAGAAGAGGTGACCGGACCCTGAGGAAGATTGTGGAGAAGGGCCGATTCCAGACCTTGGGGGACCTGCGGAAGCAGTGGACTGAGTCTGGAGTAGAAACATCCAGAGCCACCGTGCACAGGCGTGTGCAGGAAATGGGCTACAGGTGCCGCATTCCCCAGGTCAAGCCGCTTTTGAACCAGAAACAGCGGCAGAAGCGCCTGACCTGGGCTACAGAGAAGCAGCACTGGACTGTTGCTCAGTGGTCCAAAGTACTTTTTTCAGATGAAAGCAAATTCTGCATGTCATTCGGAAATCAAGGTGCCAGAGTCTGGAGGATGACTGGGGAGAAGGAAATGCCAAAATGCCAGAAGTCCAGTGTCAAGTACCCACAGTCAGTGATGGTCTGGGGTGCCGTGTCAGCTGCTGGTGTTGGTCCACTGTGTTTTATCAAGGGCAGGGTCAATGCAGCTAGCTATCAGGAGATTTTGGAGCACTTCATGCTTCCATCTGCTGAAAAGCTTTATGGAGATGAAGATTTCATTTTTCAGCACGACCTGGCACCTGCTCACAGTGCCAAAACCACTGGTAAATGGTTTACTGACCATGGTATCACTGTGCTCAATTGGCCTGCCAACTCTCCTGACCTGAACCCCATAGAGAATCTGTGGGATATTGTGAAGAGAACGTTGAGAGACTCAAGACCCAACACTCTGGATGAGCTAAAGGCTGCTATCGAAGCATCCTGGGCCTCCATAAGACCTCAGCAGTGCCACAGGCTGATTGCCTCCATGCCACGCCGCATGGAAGCAGTCATTTCTGCAAAAGGATTCCCGACCAAGTATTGAGTGCATAACTGTACATGATTATTTGAAGGTTGACGTTTTTTGTATTAAAAACACTTTTCTTTTATTGGTCGGATGAAATATGCTAATTTTGTGAGATAGGAATTTTGGGTTTTCATGAGCTGTATGCCAAAATCATCCGTATTAAGACAATAAAAGACCTGAAATATTTCAGTTAGTGTGCAATGAATCTAAAATATATGAATGTTAAATTTTCATCATGACATTATGGAAAATTATGAACTTTATCACAATATGCTAATATTTTGAGAAGGACCTGTATTTTTGTATTGGTCAATGACATAAAATCTCAATAAAAGACCCTGAAGTTTGTGATTGTAATATAACAATGTAATATTGCAATATTGTAATAACGCTCAACAGTGCAATGAGTAAGAATCCTTTTGCAAGACTCTGCAATTTGTGTACTTCATATGTCTTTAATCCTTGTCCTCTCTTCTTTTGTCCTTCCCTTATTATTTTTGCATCTTAAGGACAAACTGCCCACCAGGATTTGCCAAACAATAAGGACCAAGGGCCAAATTTATAAAAGCTGAAAACTGTGAATGTTCAAAGAAAAACTAGAGACAAGTTTCAAATTCTGGGAACCTGCAATAAATACGTTCGGGCTCAAGAATTACGCACAGAGTTATGTATTCATCTCTCTTTGGGCATTTGCAGCAGTTTTTTTTTATTTGCACTGATGATCTTATGGGCATAAAAGATGAAGAAAAAGAAGGACACAGAGAGACAGTGAGTGATGTGTGGCCGTGTCGCCTGACTGTTGGACTTGCAAGCTTGAAAATAAACAAGTTCTGCAAGACAAAGAATCCATTGACTCCCTTGTTCCGTCTCCCTCTCCCACTCCTTATTCTCCACAGCTTCGTTCTTTTCCTGTCTCTTCCTCTCTGTCTTTTCTTGCTATTTGCCGTTTCAAAGGGATGAGGTTGCAGGGTGAGTAGGCGGGGTATTAACCGCCACCCCGCTGCACTTGTCCTGCTGACAGCTTTTTCTCTGTCTCTTCTATCTGGTCTGCTCTAACTGGCAGTGGCTTTTAGTCCGAATGCACATTTTCAGTTTGCTCCCAGTTCTATGTGTAATACAGTTGAATGAGGGCTTCTTTTGTGGTTTTTTTTGCATAAATCTATCAGAAGTTGGCTGTTTCATTTAATTATCTGGAAACAAAGTTTGAAAAAAATGTGACAAAGGAGAAAAAAAAGAGGAAGTGAGTGTGTTTTTATGCATGAATTGGTTGTCAATGCATTTACTTTCTTCCTGAGTGGTGTGCATCATCACACATGCTGTGTACATACTGTATTACTCTTCAACGCCCAGTCCAGTGATTATAATCCCTGCCTGGCCTCCACTGGTTGCAGAAATAAAATTTTGCATATGACATGCGTGCAAGTGTGTGAATGTTGAGTGTTTGTGGGCCTCCGCTGCCTGCGGTGGCTCTGGTTAGTGGGCTACCACACCCATTGTCCACGGTAATTACTCAGACTCAAGCCATCTGCGTTGTAGAGGAAACCAGTGAATGTGTTCAGTGCTGACTGCAAGGCCTGGTATGCAGTTGCACCACTGATGTCCACTGGAAAAAAAAGCATGTAGAGGTTTTAAGTTGCTTGGTAATTAAACCCTAAAATATATGTCATTTTCAAGTAGTTGGCAAAGATCTCTGTCGTGATGCCGGCTCTTGTTCGGGATGATGCATCAATTCAGTCTTCTCAGAAGAGGACCATGTGGGGGGATTGGGATGAAGGTTTGCATCTATAGGAAAAGATGTCTGGAGTTTATTCACACACACACAATCACTCCAGCGACAAAATCTGAGCTCTCCTTTCATTCTCTTCGTCTTTCTCTGCAGAGCGTCTGTCTGTCATTTTGATTAGGAACGGACAGAGTCGCATAAAGCTGTTTGCGTGTGTGTGTGTGTGTGTGGGCAGGATGGGACATAGAGGGAGTTACAGATGATGTGGAGCCGATAACACAAGGCTCCTCTGTGATGCACTGTCTATCAGACACATTACCATGTTCACTTCCCATACAGCTTCAGTTCTAACGGCTGAAAATTTGAAGTTGAATTTAAATTTAAATAAATGATACCAGAAATTGTCGCTGAGGATATGGGGGAACATCTTCCTCTTTGCCGCAAAGCCCAACTTTTCAGACATCCTTAGTTTTGTGTGAGTAATGTTTCACCTGTGCTGTGGGTGTTTTTGGTGGCTTTCAAATCAATGTGAGCCACACATTTGTATATGATACAGCTGCATAAAGCAGTGGCTACTAAAGTTGGAGTTGGGATCCCACTGGGAATCGGAAATCAGCAAGTTTAGGTTTATAGATCCTACAATAAGAACTCAAAGAATAAGACCAAATTGGTCATTACAAAAGGATATTCAAGCTACTTACAAAATATGCTGACAATAAATGGATTGCAAATGTTTTATTGTGTTGTCATTATACCTCTGAATTGACGTAATGGCAACATTTGAGTAATCCACGGATAAATGGGGTTACAATTCCCTTCCGCCATGAGTTTGTGAGTCAGATGTTGAACATTTTGCGGATTAATAATTTATTTAGCTGACAATAACTTCAGGCAATTTTCAGGCATTTTTGACACAAACCATAAAAGGTGTTACATTTATAGAGTCAGAGAAGGTTTTTGCGCCTTTCAAGATGTTTTTGCTCTCTTTTGTTTCACATTTAAATGTTTCAGATCATGCAACTGATATTGATAAAGTGAATACAAAAAGCTGCAAATATGATTTGATTTTATTTACAGAGAAAAAAAGCTTTCAAAACTCCCCTGGCCCTGTGTAAATATTCAGAGAATCAGAAAAGAGGCCCATAGTAGCTTTGGAGAAGCTGCAGAGATTCACAGCTCAGGTGGAAGAATCTACACGACTCTGACCATTGGGGAAGACTGGGTAGAAGAAAGCGATTGTTGAAAGAAAGACATCTTTCCGACGTCCCATCAGCAGTTTGATACAAGCCATGCAAGGTGTGTAATAAACATATGAAGAAGGTGCTTGGGTCAGATGAGACCAAAATTAATCTTTTAGTTGTGCTTGTAAGATGTGACTGTAGCAGAAATCTAATACCATACCCACAGTAAAACATTGTGGTGACAGCATCATGCTGTGAGGATGTTTTTCTTTAGCAGAGAAGCTGGTCTAAATTGATGGGAAGATCAATGAGGGAAAGCCTAGCAAAAAAAATCTATTAGGGGCCTTTTCCACCAAAACAGTTCCAGTGCTTAACCAGAGCTAGACCTTACTAAGCACTCGTTCTTTGGGTTTCTACCATTCACATTTTGGCCCTACCTCAGAAACAGTTTTATCCCAACACCGGTTTGCTGCCAGGTCAGAGAAAAGAACTGCTTTCGACAAGAGCTAAGAATGTGCTTATTGGAACAGCAGCCAATCAAAACATTTTGACATTTGAAATCTAAAACAAAACACAGCAAAAACATTGCTTCAGAACATCGATCCCTGAGTACACCATTATCACAGTGAAACATGGTGGGAAGTTTTGATGGGAAGTTGGATGAAGCTAAATACAAGACATTTATGAATGGCAACATTTTGGAAGCTTTCTTCCAACAGAACAATCACTCTAAACATAAACCATAAATTGTCTTAGATCAAGGCACATTCATGTGTTGGAATGGCCCAGTCAAAGTCCAGATATAGATGTAATTAAGAATCTGGAATAACCCTCAAAAATTAATGCTCACAGATAACCTCCAAGACTTAAAGGTCAATTGCAGCAAAAGGTGGATCTATAAAGTATTGACTCGGTGGAGATAAACATAAATGCCTGCCGCACTTTTCATATTTGTATTTGATAAGTAGATTTGAACAGTAGATAAATATGAAAATTATATGTAAAAGTTAAAGTTGCTTAAACATGTGCTAATTAGAATGACCTGTCTAATTAGGCACTAAATTATGAACTTATCAGGAGTGATGCACTGCAAAGGCCCTAAATCTTATAAAATAAAAGATAAAAAAGTGCTAAAGCAGCAATGTAAAAAAAAAAAAAAACATGTGAGCTCTAACTGGAGGACACTCATATTGTTTTTGGCTGTGCCTAATTACTTAGAGTATATCAAGGTCTCATTGACGTCTGATTAAGGTTAAGATCACAAGTTAGCACAATAATACTAAAAAAAAAAAATCTGAGTGAGAAGAATTATACAAAATGAATCTTGTTTCCTCAGTCCATCAGGCATGTAGGTGAAACCACTGCCTGACAAGGAGAGGAGGTAGGAGGAAAGGAGATAGAGGCACAGAGAGGTGGCAGGCAGAGGTAGGAGGACGAAAGGAAGAGGTGTGAGAGTGAAGGAAGGGTGAGTGGACACTGTGTATGACAGGTGGTGGAGGATGGCAAAGCACTGCAAACAGAGAATGGGGAGAAAAACAATCAGAGCGCACAAAGAGGAGGAAGCTGAGGAGGAGGAGAACACAGGTGGGAGAGAGGGAACGGGTTGAGCTAACCGTCGTATTTATTGGTGTTCAGAATGTACTGTGCTGTAGATTTGTCTGTAAATGTCATCTGCTGCACTTGATGTTCAATAGTGCTAGCTCACACAAGTCTGCAGCTTACACATGCGAATGAAGACCCAGAATGATAGAACAGGAGCAGTAATCTCCACACAGCACTAATTATCTCTTATGTGAGCATGTTATCAGAAAACTTGTCCTCCAGATGATTTCTTCCCCTGTATTTTCACAGACAGTGCATAATTTTGCAAAAGTGTTCTGTCAGGTCATAATTACAAACTTTAATGTGTTTTATTGAGATTGTATGTGATAACCTACACATAGTAGAGCATAATTGTCAAGTGGAAGGAAATTATTTTCAGAAATTTTGCAAATAAAACACTGAAACGTGTGATTTCGATCTAAACTTTGACTGGGCCATTCTAACATAAATCCACTAAACCAGTTGAAGGTTGAAAGTATACTTTTGGGCCATGAAAATTAGTTTTTTAAATTAAAAATCCAAAACTAGTTTTAGTGTGATTTTTTTGTTTGTTTTTTCTGGTCAGCGATTAATTAAATGTTCCCTATTTTAACTAAACTAATAAGATAGTGTTGATCTAAGGATCATAAACATTTATACAAAGACAGCTATATAATTTCTTGATCTTGGGGGTTGATTGTTTCCTATTTTCTAAGTCTATTAAACATTTTGTGTATTTTCAACAACAACAGGATGTGGGTCTTTCTTTAAAAACACGTGATGTATTCAGCCAAGGACATTTGTGGTCCTGTTTACTATACCATTAAAATCAAGCAACATACAGTAAGTGGTAAAAGTTGAATACATTGTGTTGTAACTAATTACTGCAGCTATCAATAAGCTTTACATCCAGATCGGATGTTGAATTTCAGGGTTGGTGAGAATCTGAGTTTCCCACTTGGAATTTAATATTTTATTTTGTATGGCAAGACCTTTCAAACATAATTAAGGAACAAGGAAATGATCAAAACACAAATACAAATGAAAACCTAAACCAAAACACTTAAGGATCGTATGTTTGTGTTTAGGATCCTGCCTGTTTCAGTCATTATCCTTATCACATAACCATCGGTGAGGGACAGAACATGGACAAAATCTCAGTAAATCAAGAACTTAGATTTTTTGCTAATCTCTTTCTTCACCACAAAGACTGAATCTGTGTGCAGATTACTGCAGATGAGGCCCTAATCCATGTATCCATTTCCAGCTCCATCCTGCCAACACCTGTGAACAAAACAATCAGATACCTGAAAGAGACAAAGCAGACATCCAATGGTTTTGATCCAAAGTTTCTGTGTTCATGGTATGCCACAACAAACCATAAAAGTCAAAATCTTGTCAGCATACACTTCTAAAATGTTTGTTAAGATGGTGGTACTTGGTTTGTATCGAGGGGGTACTTACTGTAACAACTTGGAGAACCACTGATCTAAACCATTTCATTGTGGTTCTGTATACATGTTTAGGGTCATCGTGTTAGCTAAAGGTGAACATCTGCCTCCTGTCTCAAGCCTTTTGTCCCCTCTAATAGGTTTTCTTTCAGAACTGCCTGTATTTACCTTCATTTATCATCCAACCAACATCCGCTCACGACAATGCTGCCTCCGTCATGTTTGGAGGAGGTGGAGTGCTCATGGTGATGTACATCATTTGTTTTCTACCACAGGCCATATAGGTCAGTTTTTGATTTCTCCTCAATAGAGCACTTTCTGCCACATTCCCTTGGTTTGTGGCAAATAGAAAATGGGACTTCTTAGGGCTTTCTTTGAACAATGACTTTCTTTTGCAACTTTCCCATAAGGGTCAGCATACTGGAGGGCATGATTCTCTTACCAGAGCAGTCGAACTAGCTTTTCCAAAGTTATCATTGACCTCTTGGTTGCTTCTCTGCCTAATGCTGTCCTGTTCTCTCATATTCACCTGCAAACCTCTGAGGCCTTCACAGATCAGCTTGATTTACTAATTAAGCAAGTTCTGAAGACAATGGGTTGCACCGGACATCATTTAAGTTTATCATACAAAAATGTAATTTCACACATATAAATTTGTAGTTTTAAAAAGTGTTGAAAGCTATAATTAATTTTCCTTCAATTTCACAGTTATGCACTACTTTGAGTTGGTCTTTCATGTAGAATTCATCCATCCATCCATTTGCTATACCCGCTTCTTCCATACTGGGTCGCAGGGGAGCTAGTGCCTATCTCCTGCAGTCTACAGGCGAGAGGCAGGGTACACCCTGGACAGGTTGCCACGCCATTGCAGGGCAACACAGAGGATGAACAACCATGCACACACACATTCACACCTAAGGGCAATTTAGAGAGACGACCTAAACTAACAGTCATGTTTTTGGACTGTGGAAGCCGGAGTACCCGGAGGGAACCCACACATGCACAGGGTTAACATGCAAACTCCATGCAGAAAGTCCCCAGGTGGGAGTTAAGCCCAGGACCTTCTTGCTGCAAGGCAACAGCTCTACCAACTGCACTACTGTGCAGCCCATGTAGAATCCCATTATATTGAATTAAAATCTATGGTTGTAACACAACCAAATGTGACTTCTGAAAATGACAAAATGATAAGGATGTTTCAGATGCATCCCAGAGGAAGCGACAGAGCATCCAGTGAAGAAAGGAGAATAGTGCAAGCTGATTGTCCTATTGTCAACTGCAGTGTGAGAACATGTCACCCAGGTCTATTTCTGTGGTTGCCCTGCCCCTGTAGAAGATAGCAGCTCCGAAACAAAAAGCTTTAGTTTCCAATTGAATGTTTTTTTTCTTATGGTTCGGTTTCTTATCTGGCAGAGCAGAGTCCGTTTCCTGTGCCTGTCAAAGAATGGGCAGCAAAAGGAGGACAAATCCTGTTTGTAAATCACCCCACCAGGACGCTGCTGCACTACTGTCAGGGGACTCTGTTTACTTTGTTTTACTACCACTGTCTTATCCTGTTGACTGGGCAGGGCAGTGATGTGTATCGTTGATGTAACAGTGGAGTCAAAAAAAACCCCCGCATGAACACATATCAGGCCTCCATCCTGTTCAGCCAGGTGCCAGTGTTCAAGAAGGCACAAAAGGAGATTCACTTCATCTCCCATGTTTGACGCCTCACGCCCTCGTTATCAGCTCAAATGGAAGCAAAAGGTCAGAGTGTTCGAGGTGACAGGAAGCAAGTCTGGGCTTAATACTGGTGCTCTCAATCGATTAGGTCATGCTGAACCTCTAATCAAAAGAAAGAGAAAGTTTACAAATTACATACATCTGAGATGGGAGGATGCTTAATATGCCCACACCTATAAATAAACGCTCTGGGTCACAGTTCAGCCGCCTGTGAAACGTGGGTGAAACACAGAATAGAGCTTGTTGACTGCATCTCTTAGGAACAGAGAGTTGGAATTGCTACACTTGATGACTCAAATTCATGTACAAACTGTTTTTGGTTTACTTTTGTTTTGCTGATGTTCCAATGATGAAAGTTTTTGTATTTGCTGTTTTTACTGCAGCAAAGGTAAAGCATTTCATTAAATCAGAGCTGTTTCCTTTGCATCATATTATTTAATTTTAAACTGTTACTTGGGTTTAGGAAGAAGTGCTACAGCAGTAACCTAAAACAAGTAATTGTTAATTGGATGATAAATATACTGTATCAAGTTAACACTTTCAGTTCAGCCCAATTAATGTAAAAATGCATATGAGCTTCATAAAAGCTTGGTATAGTTTTATTTTCACATTTCATGCTTTTAAATATTTTATATGCAGAAGCAAACAATGTAAAATTAATAGGCTTTAACAAAAAGTCAACATATATTCAATTTCCACAGAAGTTCTCTGACGACTCATCCATTGTGGGCTGAGTGCCTGAGGGGAACGAGCTAGAGTACCGGTCAGTCATTATGGACTTAGTGGACTGGTGTGAGCGCAACCACCTGTGCTTGAACACCAGTAAGACAAAGGAGATGGTGATAGACTTCAGATGAAGGACACCACCTCACTTACCAGTGAACCTCCTATGGAAGCAAATCGTTACCATATTTCAAATGAAAAAGCATTTCCAGAAATGCTTTTTCATTTTAAGAATGTGGCTGCATTATTTGACCCATAAATAAAATTAGTAATCAATCATCCTATTTGCATTTGCATTTTCTTCTTCACGACTGCACATTTTATGCCATAATCAAAAAGAAAACAAAGCAGACATTGCTTTTTCGTTTTTGTAGTATTTGCTGGGGTACATTTTGAAAAATAAATCTCAAATGTCTTTTTTTTTTTCATTTTAATTAAGTGAAAGAATTAGCAGTCTTGAAGAAGAAAATTAAAATGCAAATGGGATTATTGATAACTAATTTCATTTATGAGTCAAACAATGCAGCCACATTCTTAAAATGAAAAAGCATTTCTGAAAATGCTTTTTCATTTGAAATATGGTAACGATTTGCTTCCATAACCTCCAGGGGGAGGACATTGAGACAGTTGACAGTTTAAGTACCTGGGTGTTCACCAATAAACTGGACTGGTCCCATAACACCAACCACCTGAACAAGAAGGTCCAGAGTCTCCTCCAACCTTTTGAGGTCCTTCGGAGTGTGCAGGCCTTTCCTCAGAACTTTTTATGACTCTGTGGTAGCCTCTGCCATCCTCAAACTCCAGTTCTCGAAGGCCAGTGTCCTGCAATTTTTAGATGTGTCCCTGATCCAAGACACCTCAAACAAATGGTTGCATTTCCTCCTCAGTATGCAGTCAAGTTCTCCAGAATCCTGCTAATGACCTAATTATTTGATTCAGGTGTGTTGAAGCAGAGGAACATCTAAAAGTTGCAGGTTACCAGCCCTTGAGGGCTGGAGTTTGACACCTGTGCTCTATGCTGTCATCTGCTGGGCCCCAGGCAGCACAGAGCGGGACAGGAGTCAGTTTGTGTTTCAGCAAAAGGGAACAAAAAAAGAAACATTGTATATGTGTATGCTAAAGACCTTTTGTACCCACAATGGATGAATGGCAGCTTAACAAAAGTAACATCAGAAATGACTTCTAATACCTACATTTTCAACAACTGACTACAATACATTTTACAATACATTTGCATCAAACATTTTCTAAATGACACAATTGTCTCCTGGTTCTCCAATGGGTCAATAAATGATGCATGTTTTGATTGGCTTCAAGAACATTTTATGCCATAAACATGTCAGAGTACACTTTTGTTGTTTGCTTGTATGTTTTTTAATCCATCCATCTATCTTCCATCTATGCATGTTTATCCTTGCAGGGTCGTTGGGGGGCTGGTGCCTATCACACCCTGGATGGGTCCCCAATCCTTCTCAGGGCAACAAAGTTACACACAGGATCAACAACTATGGATGAATATGATAATTCCTAATGGCTTAATTAGAAAGCAACTGGTCTTTTTCTCTTGTTTCTTGAAGATGTATCACCTCTTATCCAAAAGGCTGAGAAGACAGCTCACCGGACAAGACTCCCAAAGTGCAAATGAGTTCATCAAAGAAACAATTCCCAATTTATTCACCATGGTCACTTTTTAAAACATACACAGACACGCTACAGAATCTAATATTTCTCTTACCTCTCTTACCTATTTACTGAACAACTTGGTAAATGCATATTTTGCCATTTTGCTGGCACAGTGGAGAAATGGAGTGACCCCAGTAAAATAATTACGGTCTCTCATGGCCAAAGTTTCTCCATATTTGTGACAACTAAAAGGTCTGACTGATTCTATGCAAATAAGATGTTGCGTAAAAAGGTAAAAAAGCCAATGAACGGCAGGATGATTTTTATATACTAATGAATGTTTTTTGGTTTTCTACCATGTATGGAACTTTAAAAGCATCCATCTAGCTGTCAGGTGCAGTATGCCCTGAGGAGGATACAGGGGTCTGTCGTTTATTATTTCACTCACTAATATGGATTAGACATTGTAAGAAGCTGCTGTGGTGACAGAAACCTGATGTTTACCTCAAAACATAATATTTTGTAGAGAATTTCTTCCTTGAACCGCCACCTTAATGTGGTGGAGGGGTTTGAGTGCTCGAATGATCCTAGAGGCTATGTTGTCTGGGGCTTAAATGCCCCTGGTAGGGTCTCCCAGGCTCTAGGTGACGGGTCAGACAAAGAGCGGTTCAAGAACCCCTCATGACGACTACAAAATCGAGACACGTGACGTCGCCCTGTACAGCGGAGCTGGGGTCCCACCCTGGAGCCAGGCATGGGGTCGGGACTCTTCGGAGAGCACCTGGTGGCTGGGTTGCTCCTCACGGGACCCGGCCTGGCCAAGCCCGAACAAGAGACGCGAGACCATCCCCCAGTGGGCCCACCACCTGCAGGGGGAACTGTGAGGGACCGGTGCAAAGAGGATTGGGCGGCGGACGAAGGTGGAGACCTCAGCGGCCCGATCCCCGGATGCTTAGGCTGGCTCTAGGGACGTGGAATGTCACTTTGCTGGGGGGGAAGGAGCCTGAGCTTGTGCGGGAGGTCGAGAGATATCGATTACAACGTAGGCTCTGGAACCCATCTCCTTGAGAGGGGCTGGACTCTCTTCTACTCTGGAGTGGCCCACGGGGAGAACCGGCGGGCTGGGGCGGGTTTGCTTGTCGCCCCCCAGCTCAGCCGTCTAGTGTTGGGGTTTACCCCAGTGGATGAGAGGGTCGCATCCCTGCGCCTTCGGGTTGGGGAGAGGTCTCTGACTATCATTTCGGCCTACGGGCCGAGTGGTAGTGCAGAGTACCCGGCCTTCTTGGCGTCCCTGTCGGGGGTTCTGGATAGTGCCCCTCCTGGGGACTCCATTATTCTGCTGGGGGACTTCAACGCCCACGTGGGAAACAATAGTGACACCTGGAGAGGCGTGATCGGGAGAAATGGCCTCCTGGAAGCAGTGCTTTGCCAACACTGTTTACAGTGGGGGTGGGGAGCTGCTGACCTCGACTGAGGACATTATCGGGCGGTGGAAGGAGTACTTCGAGGATCTCCTCAATCCTGCCATCACGCATTCCGTGGTGGAAACAAAGGCTGGGGACTCAGGATTGGACTCTTTCATCACCCGTTTATAACCTATATAAATATTCGGGACCATTTAACTCGTTTATTTTCTGCTGGAATTAAAAACTACAACCTCTATTAAAAAACCCGGAGTCCTTTTTTTTTCCTTTCAAGTCCAAGAGTTCTAAGAATAAAAAATTGGAATCAGTTCAAATTAGAAT
Source organism: Girardinichthys multiradiatus (assembly GCF_021462225.1). Taxonomy (NCBI): domain Eukaryota; kingdom Metazoa; phylum Chordata; class Actinopteri; order Cyprinodontiformes; family Goodeidae; genus Girardinichthys; species Girardinichthys multiradiatus. The sequence continues at coordinate 32,412,559 of NC_061796.1, forward strand.
CAGTAGGTCAGACCTTAAGGAGAACCGTAAATCGGTATCAGCCAAGAAAATACCAGTTGGTGCATGTTTAATTCTTACAGGCAGCATATCTGTCTGCCTTTGTTGCAAAAATATAAAATCCTTATTCAAACAAAACCCACAATTTACGTTACTTACATAATTAGAACATATTTTTTGGTTTATTGCACAACTTTATGTACACTTAATTTGTTTTTTATTAGCATGTTTTAATGTCTTTCTTGGTATGTTGTAAATGCCTTTCACTCTGTAGCTGAAGTTCCACTGATGTACAAATAAAGGATCATTCTATTCTATTCTATTCTATTCTATTCTATTCTATTGTTAGCTTAAACCTCTGAAGCCCCAACCCCTAGTACTTGGGGCAGAATTTATCTTTTGTTTTCTTCTACTTTACTGCAAGTTCCATTAGTTAAACATAAACATATGTGGTATCCACAGAAAAAGTAGAATCTTGGCTAAAAGCTGACATAAACCATTTCTACAAACATTAAAACAGATAATAGGCAGTTGAATCAGAAAATAAACAAACTCCACAAAATGACGTAACCGCAAAATTTGGTCTCAGCTGTTCACCACACGGCTTCTTCACACACATCCAGCATGTCTGCTATAAGCAGAGAGCTCACAGATTTAAAAAAAAAAAATGTTGTCACAATCCACCCTGGTTTTACTCAACCAGCAGCAAAAGAAGGCCAGAATTATCACTCCCATTTGAAAAACATAATTATTAACACAATGATTGTTTAGAGAGAGTATGTCAATTCTCAGAAAAAATTTGTTAAGATTTACGCATGTATTTTCAGTTCAAACTTTACAAAACCCTTTTGGGCTTAAGAGGTTAAGGGGTACTGTGGTGCATCTTATCAACTACTGCCCATCAGTTGTGGTCTTTAAAAAAAAAAAACACTGGACTGTGCTGCAGTGCGCCAACACAGAAGAGATTACTGTGCTTCTGGCCAGGATAGTTTTATCAGAAGCATTTACCCTCCAAAATATGCCAGCTTTTGCATTTACCCTCCAAAATACGCCAGCTTTGGTCACCAACCCTTGAAATGATGACTACCGACTAGACGCTGGTGGTGTCTGAGGAAACCAGGGCCCCAACTGAAACTCTGCTTAGAGCCTCATAAAAGCTTTGATGGCTCTGTAACCGATTGATTTATAAACGTTTTTTTATGTTGTTTAGGCTCTTGGAACTTTTGTTCCCAGAGGCAAACACAAGTGCATGAAGCTTTAACACTAGAACTCCCAATTCTAGTAGTGTTAGCATTCTGGGAGTCCTAGTGTTAATGCATAATCCACACATGTAAAGAGAAGGCCTGGCTTTAAAAACAGACATTTTAATTGAAAGGAAGTGGATTTCTAACACAGAACTTTAAAAATTGGCAGGAATGATTCTGATTTCAGTATTAATCACCACCTGACGCTGTCATGTAATTTAACAAGGGTAATTATGCTGATGTGAAAAGGTTTAATTATCTCTGACTGACGCAGGAGAACACAGCGAGCCGGGCCGCTCTTGCGCCTCTCCGCAGCATTCGGATATGATGTCAGCACGGCAGCGAGCTGCGACAGTCTCCCTGGCAACGCCGCGCGCGGCAGTGACGCCAGCGCGGGCCCCCGGCTCGTGGTGAGTGGGCGTGACTCGCGACTTTAGCCCCCTCCCTCTTGTCTCCTCGTCAGTGTGGGCGGGCCCCAGTCAGGAGAGAGCGAGCGAAACACTACACCCCCGAGGAACCGAGCGAGGTGCGGGGGGGGGAGGAGAGCAGCGCTGAGTGGTGTGAGTGGAGCTCTAAAAAGTCTGCGAAGAAACACAGGTTTGCCTTCTAACCTTCGTTTCTGACACATAAGTAGCAGAGCTTTTGAAGCCGGGACTGTGCGAAAGATGCGGCCGGGACGGAGTAAGCAGCTACCGGACAGTTAGCCAAACTACTTGAAGAAGAGGACGCGGAGTGAAAGGCTTTTCGGCTGCCTCGAATCGGGACGGTTGGTTGTTTCCCCGAAGCGAGTTGAGCAGATTCAAACGCTCCCAGTTTACTACGGGACCAGCAGCGAGGACTCACGGCGACATATTTTTGGGGCTTTTTTTTTTTGTGTGTGTTTAAAGAGCCGGAGGAAACGGACGGAGAAAGAGCGGGGCGGCTGTAGCGAAGACACAGCCGCCGAGCGGTAGCTCCCAAAAGAAAAAAAAAAAAAAAAGTTTGCAGTGTGTCTTTACCAAGTTTTTCCCAGACTGGAAACCGCAGCGGGAAGAAGAGGCTAGAGAGACTGACTTTTCCTTCCACAAAAAAAACAAACAACTTTGTGGAGTTCCTCAAGTTTAGGTTTCCAGTTCAGTTGAGGCAGAATGAAAACACCTGGAGATACTGGTGAGTTGACTTTGATTGTTGTCTACCACTGTCTTTCTTGTTTACTCACTCAACAGGGGCTGGCAGTATCTGATAACTAGCTGGTATCATCGATTTAAAACAGCATGATGAAAACCTGTTGATAAGAGCTGCTCTCACGTGTGCCACAGCGGTCTTGCTTTCGCTTGATAGGTAAAATCTGGTGCATGTTTGGTACTGTAGTCCGGTCTGAGAGGAAGTGGTAACACTACTGTACAGTTTTTTTTAAGCGACATGCTACCGTGTCGCCGTGACAACATTACTTCACCTTCCGCCAGCTCTCAGAGAAATGGTTGAAAAATCCTAGAAACACCAGATGTCTCCTGCTGCTGCGGAGGTGGACGGATTCAGGCAGGTATAGGAAGAAACTGAGCTGACTTTTTGTCAGGTTCTTGGCCTGTCAGAGTGCTGAAGTTAGGAGGGGGGATTCCCAGCAGTCAGCTGAGGTCTCTGTGTGTGTCTGTGTCTGTAATTCCCGAAATACTTGCATAAGTTTGTTCTTGTTTCTCTCTATCTTAAGACCAGTGTACATTTTCTCCAGAAAGGAGGAAGTGGAAGTACCGTCATGTGTGTCATCTATGAAATTAGCTGTTTTTGCAGTGGTGGAGATAGACTGCCAACTACGTTTAACCTCAAGAAACTGTAAAACACAACTGTTGGTCCCAAGAACCAACTTAATCTGAAAAAGCAAGGAAATAACGTTTAAAGGACAAGGAATAACAATCAAAGTTACTATGTGTCAATTCCTTACATTCTGGGAAAATTATGTGAAAAAATGTAAAAGAAAACTTTGAAAAAAATGTGATTTATGTGTTTTTAAAGGTTGGAATACAAATTAACCACTCAGTTGACTAGTAATAGTAATGCATGTTAGCAATATTTTAAGAATTCTTTTTAATACCATGATTTTAGTTTAAAATTAGGAAGATTACGCCATTTAAACATCTAAAATCCCAGGAAGATTTATGTGGAAAAACATGAAACAGAATATTCATTGCAAACATCTGCATAATTTCTAGATTTTGTGAGATATTGTTACGAAACTTTGAGTGAATGGTCTTTAATGAATATTCAGGTTTTTTTCAGTGACTACATGCCTTACATGGCTTCTAAAAGTTAGGTGTGTTAGCCAAACTTCAAAAGAGTTGTGTGACAAAACAAACCATTTAATCTAAAATAAATGTAAAGTGATGCCCAGATCATGTATGTAAGTTGAAATAAAAAAAGTTGCAGCACTTTTATAACAAACATCCTGGGGTAATTCATGCAAAGAATGCAAAAAGTTGTGAAGCAAGGCCAAATATTCATGAAAAAATGGACATTGTTTCTACATTTTGTTTTAAATATGGTTATGAGGATTACAACAAATATTGTTTGATGAATGCTCTACCCTTTTTTGGATGTTGGAATAAATATTAATCACTCAGTCGCCTTCATTATTTGTCCAAATTATCATATTTGTTACTGTAGAAAGGGTACTTTTAGCATTAAAAACATCAACACAGAGCATTCTGGCATGAAACAAGAAAGGGCTCTGCTTTAATTGCTTTTCAAGGTAAACCTTAAATTACATTCTGAAATAAAAAATATTTGTTTTTATATTTACCCAAACCCTATCACTTTAGGAACAATGTGAGATAATGGTTTGAAAAAGTAACTTCATGGTATGCCAGTAACCACCCATGTATAATTTATATTTATTCCTCAATCACTTTTTCTGTAGAAAGATCAGGATGTTTCTTTAAGTACTTCCTAGGAAGCATTTGGCACAGGATCATCTGTGTCTTTGACCGACAATCCATGCAGGACCCTTTCCTCCTGGGACAGCCCCCCTTCCTTTCCCCCTGCTCGGCCTCCTCTTGACTCCCTCTGCACCCTAGCCTAAGCCCTTCAGCCCCTCCGCATTCCAGCGTGCATACACCCACACTCTTCAGTGGCCCCAAGGAGACTGCCCTGACATCCCACCACCACTAGCTGCTTTACAACAATAAACTCAGTGTTTTGTGTGGCAGCATATAGCTGAAGGCTCTGAAACATGTTTGTTTTTAGGGTGTGAGGTATGTTGTTGATTCTTTTTATTCAGTAAAGAGACTTTACTCTTGGTAGTTTTGCCTTCCAGGACGTTATTTAACATTTAACCTGACATGTATGAGCTTTATTTCTTTTTCTTTTAGGCCTATCTATATTTGTTTACATATGGCTCAGTTTATTTTTAGAGCGCCAATTCACCACAAAATGTCATCTCAAGGCAATTTACAAGTAAAACCGTTCCAATCAGGACAGTTAAATTCAGCGATAGTCCAATTAGTAAAGAGGCAGCCTACTCTATCGCATTGAGTCACTGATTTTCATCTGTCCTTGTTTAGGCCAAGCATATGGCAACAGCGGTCACTTAATTACATTCAGTACATCCACTGTCACATTGTTTCCTATCTTGCCTTGTTTGTTGGTGTATAGAAGTATGTTACGGAGTTTAAACGTGAGCAAATGAGGCAGATCTTGTGAAACATCAGGTCCTGTCACGTCTTTGAAGTATATGAGTTGCTTTTTATGTGCTCTGGGTTTAGTTGTGTATGTTTCCTAGGATTGAGACTGTGGATTACAGGGTGCCAACTGCTTCAGGGCAGGATACGTTACCTCTGTTCAACAGAGTAGACTGAAATTAAATAGTGATTTCATTTTTAAAATAGTCTAGTTGATGCACATTCAAAATCATAGGAGCATGTCTATGCAGTGGTGGTCACAGCTAACCAAAAAATTAGCTACGCTAACTCTTATTCCGCTAACTAAAATATTAGCTTCGCTAACCCTAAACACATAGAAAAGTTACGGATGCTAACAAACTGTAATAAACATATTCTACCTTGTTAGATACTCTTCCAGCTGTTTATGGCTGGCCATCCTGCCCATGGTGTGTTGGAACATCAACGTCTTGCTGGGGTTCGGTGTCATAATCAGGCCGATAAAGGTTGGTCAGTCCACTATATGCAGTGGTAGCATGTTGTTAGCAAGTGTTTGCACATGGCTGCAACAACTGGCTATTGGTGCTGCTGCTAGAAGATCACCAGTGTTTCCCACGGGAAGAGCCGGCCTTGATCCTCTCCTCAAACTGGCTGTCATGCGCTGGGTGTTTCCTCTTGACATTTATGACCATAATAATATTCTTAAAAAGGTCTTAAATTTAAAATACTTGCAGAAACCCTCAAATATAATTTAACATGTATAAAAAAAACTGCATATCAGCATATAAGCCCAAATACCATAGTATCATATTTTATTTTCAACACTATTTGATGAACATAGAAAGTCTGGGTGAAAATCTGACCCCAGCAGCACCTTTTAAACAGTAGTATTATTAAAGTTGTTAATCTGCAGGATTGTGTCTGATCCCCTGCTGTTTCCACATATGCAATCCAAGCGCTGTCTGGAACCTGCAAGGGTTTTTGCACCATTAAGATTAAACACAGTTGTAGGATGTGGATGAATAGTCTGCGAGATAAAAAATGTAATCATTCTTTCCTCTGTAGGGATGTTGATGTGGGATTATGTCTCGTATAATAATCTGCTCGCTCTGTTGAGTTAACTTCCTTACTGTTAAATGGTAGTCTTCCCTTTTGCGTCTATATTTTACCGATATTGTATTAGCCTGAATAGATAATTGGATTTCTGGTTAGAAAGTGAGCAGATGTGATGAAAACAGACACAACAAGGTTTTATCTACATCTGCATGCGCTGGCAGATGGGTGCTGGTTTTGCAATAGTGGAAAGGATCCAATTTGATTCAGGGTTACTATCTAATCACTGCCGTATACCTGGCCTTTGTTAGTGATTGACAGAGTTTGAGAGGTGGGATGTATTTCATCTGCACTCACACAGTCATATGTCCACCTATGCATGTGCCTGAAAGCCTGTGCTAATGATTGATTAAACGCTGGTGATAACGGTTTGGAGAAACACAATTAAAACTCTTATCAGCAACCCACAACAAACACAGCACAGTTTTACAACTCAGTTTTTCTCCATCAGACTTGAAGGGTTACTGTTCTTTCTTTTTGCCGCCCCCATCAATCCCGTTTTTCCCTCGTCTCTGACGGGATGAGGACTAGTCCGTGTCTTTGTGCGACGGAATTGCACGGTGGGACCCCTGGCTCTAGAGTTGGCCATTGTGTGGGTGTGTGTGGAGTGTGGGACAATGGTGGGAGTGGGGCAGGGCCTGGGACTGATTGTGTGTGGATCTGTGGGGCCAGGGACCTCTCATTGTGGTAATAATGGTGCAGAGTAGCTCATAGTTTGATGGTGCTTTTGACACATAAAGAGACCCCACTTATGCATGTGTGTTAAATGAGAGAGTGGGTGTGAGAGAGAGGCAGCGAGTGTGGAAAAAAGTGGAGCAATTCTGAACATCCAAGCGTACTTTTCAACAAGTGTTGAAGAAAAAAAAACCTGCTTTTAATGATTTTTGTTTTTCACTTCTCCCTGCTTCCTGAGAGTGATTGATGTACCTCGGAGATGTTGCCATTTATTTTTAGGTGCACACACAGAAAGTGCAGGAGACAAAAGTAAAATATCACGTTTTCCTCGCGTGGTTTCCATATGTGATTGCAGGCATACGGGTTTCAATCTCAACAACTGCTGTGATGATAAGCGCAGTGATTAGCTTTATCTAGGAAAACTCCCTTGCAGTGCTGACCACAGCAAAACCCTGCATTTCTTCCTGTCCCAGTTCAGTTTTACAACCAGGCTTGTGTTACAGGCTTAAATGTCCTGCTGCGATCAAGCTCAGCCAAAACGCCTAAAACCCTGAAACTGATAGTGTACCACAGCAGAACTGGTTGTCCTCCAAAGTCTGCTTGATTGCTTGTTTGACCGAGCCAGCTGTTGGGCCAGTTCTGCTGAGAAGTATGTGGATGAATCCTAAGAAGCCCCTTGTGTTGTTTCTGTGCTCACTAAGAAGAGTTGTGAAGATATTCATCTTCTATTTAGTTTGAGTTTATTTATTTGGGTCCTCTAGAGAAGAGTGCTCTGCACCAGATTTAGCCACTGGCAAACTTCCATCCTTAGTCCTTGATGTAAAACTGAATCTTTTTTGTAATAGCCAGAAGTAGAATATTTAATGTAAGCATGGACCATTTATCAGTAAAGTATGGCAAGATAGTTTCAAAACCACCAGAATTTTCCATCTTATCATTCCTATGGCTGAAAGTTCTCAAGATGCAATAAAAAGTCTTGGAGTGACCAGAGATTTCTTGGACTGTATGAAGAAGGTCAAGGCTGGTCACAGGTCCCCAAGCAGAAAGCCTCATTATTTCACCAGTTAATATCACCATTTTCTATTTGATACACTGTAAAGAGCAGGATGAAAGATTATTCAGCACAAAAAGAACTGAAAAACTACAGCTTAATGTAGCCATTCTATATTTTTGCCTCGGTGTATGTATCCATAAATAAATGCTGATAATGTTATTGTAGCTGTGAAAATCAGTTTATTATTAGAGATGGACTAGTCCATCGGCCAGAGATCGAAACCGAACAATTTTCCCTTGATCTGATTGATAATTGGCTGGTTAAATAGTTGGAAAATCTGCGTTAGTTTTCAGAAAAACTAAGAGCTTTCACTTTTTATGCTTTATAGTCCTCAAATATATAAATAACAATCGGCCAAAATCGGAATCTGCTTGTCAGACCTCAATCAAAACCAGAAATCATTACCGGCCTGTTTAAAAAGCTATATAAAGTTATTGTTGCTTGTCTGTTTTAAATAAAATCAAATAGATCACACTATCCTTTACTGTTTTAAAGGTTTGTGTAAATACCATGTTATTTGTTTGTTTTTTTTGCTCAAGAATATAATGAGAATCTTATACCAGCCCATGTCTACTCAGGTGCTTTTCCGGTTACAAAAATCCATCATGAGAGTTTTGATGTGGGCCTCAATGATGCTAAGTTGACAAATGACTTCTGGTTGGAAGGGAGCCTCAATTGTGGAAATGTCTGCATTTAGCGAGGAATGTGACCAAAGGGAACAATGTGCCCAGCCAGTCGTCACTAATGGACCTCTGCACCATTAGTCCAGCGTCGCCCTTGACCAGAGCGACCACAACCAGCAAGGCCCGGATGCTTGTGACCGCTCGACCCACTCTTCCCCTGTGGAGCTTTGTTTTAACCTCTTCAAACTAAACTTTCTTAGTGTTGATTAGCCACACAATTATGAAGGTTGATGCTGCATAACTTCAATGTTTTCCAACAGTAAGCCAGCTGCAGAAGTTGTGTGTGTGTGTGTGTATGTCTCCGGTAATTCCAGTTGTGCTGCAATAACATTAGTTGTAGGCAGCGTGACCCACATCGATCTTTAATGGGTATTGTTCAGAGTTGGCGATGGGCTGGGTCTGCATGTGGGAACTGGATGGAGTGTTGACTGATGACTGTAGCTCTCTTGAAGAACATATTTGTGGCTACACACACAGAAAACACGTACACACTCGTGCACAGGCTGCAGCTTTTTTTATTTGAATTCTTGGACCTCCCACATTCCTGCTTAGAAGGTTAATAGTTGCCGGCTGTGTTGCATTACACATGAGGGAGAAAACACAACAGTTACTATCTCTTGAACACTTTCCTATTCCTTCGTGAAGGATGCATTCTTGCATCATAAGGACAAATCTGATTATATGGTGAAACTTGTAGGATCATAATGCACATTACTTCACCATGCGCACACACATGGCTCTCTTTTCAGATGAGTATCAGAATTCATGTTGAGAATGCACGGTTTGACCCGCTCTGTTCGGCAGCTGTCTGCGCATGCATGTGTGTTTGTAACGTAATGAGGGGACTTTACACAACTCCACTGTTCATTCTTCACCAGAGGTGACTGAAAGGCATGCAGTCACGAAACAATATGTAGAGTGTATGTTTCTACGTGGGCAGCTCTTTAAAGGTAACAGAGTTTTGTATGTCCATGCTTGTGGGTGTATGTAACAGCCTCTCGGTGATGGCGGCGCCAGTGAAACTGATCCTAGTCCGATGACATGCACGCACACACACACTTCCACGCTTGACGATCAGGTAACTCTATGCTTCTGATCCCTTTAGATGAGAGGTTTTATTTTGGATCGGAACAAAGCAATGTCCTTTAGGTTAGAGCACGGACTGTCACCTTGCTACTGGTTAGAATATAATCAGGGTGTAATCTGTCAAGACTGTGACAGCACTCAGGCACTTAGGGTTTGTCATTCAAGTGTGAATCCAGTCCAATAAACCCCAATCGATGGGCTATAAATAAAAACAGAGACTAATTTATTTTATACTTCTATTGATGGTGCTATACTTTGAATTTATTTATGTTGTAGACTCAGACACCACAAACCTTCTTCTAACAGGCTTGTCTTTCAGGATTGCTATGTATTTATCTCCATCTATCCATCACTGACCAGTTTCCCTGTTCCTGTTAAAGAAAGGTATCTCCACAGCATGATGCTGCCAACACCATGTTTTACCATAGTGGCAATGTGTTCATGGGGATGTGCAGTGTGAGTTTTTTTGCCAAGCATAGTGTTGTCGTATGCAGTTTCCTCCGAGCAGAGCTTCCTCTTCCACACTTTTGCTGCGTCAGGGGACACGACAAACATTAAATTTCTTCCAACCACTCTTTCATAAAGACTAGATTTGTGCAGTGCAAGACCAATCGTAGTCCTGTCCATAGATTCACCACCTGAGATGGGGATCTCCGTGGCTTCTCCAGAGTTACCATGGATCTCTTGGGGGCTCTTTAGAGCAATGCCATCTTGCCAACTTCTTATTATTTTCTAACCTAACTGCTTTAAACTTGTCAGCAACTTCATATCTGACCTGTCTGATATGTTCCTTGTTCTTCATGATGCTGTTTGTTCTCTAATAAACCTCTGCGGCCTTCTCAGAACACCTGCATCTATACTGAGATTAAACCACTCGCAGGTAGACTTTTTACCAGTCAGGCAGCTTCTGAAGGAAACTGCACTGGAATTTATTTAGTGCTACTGGAGTTAAAATAGGCTAAATACTAATGTTCATGATACTTTTTATATTGTATTCATGAAGAAGTGCTCCTTTGCTTTTGTCTGTCACATAAAACCCTAATAAAATCCATTAAAGTTGGTGGATAACACACAAGTAATACCTGAACAGGTATGAATACTTTCATAAGGCATTGTATGTTGTAATACTTGTAATCTGCTTGGATTAACCCTAATGCTTCTGGTCAGACTGTGGGCATCTTTAGAGATCTGTTAATTTGGTTTCCTAACATGCAAAATTATCTAAATATATATATGGGTTTTCCATGTCTGTGAAGTTGCAGAGGATTTATTTTTATTCAGCCTGTGGGATGATGGACATTTGCTTGCTCAGACTATGATGGAAGCTGTCCTTTCTCACCATGTCCCAGGCTGTCTGATTTGGTGAGTGGCGCTCCTAACCCCGCTCTAACCCCTCATGTCCAGTGCAGGCGGCGGACGCTCCCTAGAAAAAGGCAGCAGTGTTCGAATAGTTCCTCTGGCTATTTTTATCTGGGAATCTGCCTCTGTATTGGACCCGGAGAGTAAGGGTGGAGGGCAAATATCTAATCTAATTCTGGATGATGGGAAGTCACCAAAAGGACTTCTGTGCCACTCGCAGTGTCGATATTTGGTGTGTGTGTGTCTGTGGTTGGCTGCCGGGTCTTGAAATGCTGTCTGGCGCCAAGTTAAACTTTCTCCCTTGTCACCCCCCCCCCCCATACTCTCTCCCTCCTCCTCCCTTTTCCCCCTCTCTCCCTTGTCCTCGCTCTCCCCTTCCCTCCACCCCATGTAAGGAATGTAAGATCACGTTTAGAGTTTTGGTTTCAACCAGGCATTGATCTTCCTTTGTCTCTTTGTCTTTCCCAGCGATCGTCTCTGTTTTTACCTTTTTTCTCTTCATCAGTGATCGCATCAGTGATCAAAGCTGCTTTCTCTTTGTTTTATTTGATATAAAACTGGTTCAACAAATTTTATGTCACTGAGAAAGGCATGTTTGAGGTTAAATGTTTCGTTGCGGAAACAAACTGTCCTCAACTGGTTTTAACGCTGTAATCTTGTTAGGTGTTTAAACCGTTATTCATGAATGGACATCAGTTTAATGAAAATGATGCTCTTTCTTTTTCTAGTTTAGCTCAAAATAGTTAGAATATAAAGGGATAGTGTGGCTTTTCTGTTGTTGGTTCTCTAGAGTTATTATCAGTAATAGGTCCCTCACCTGTAGTAGATAAGTTAGATTAAAATGGTTTTCTGGAAAACTGAAGAGGTTGTTAGGACAATTGGAGGCTTACAGCTGGTCAGGGAGAGGCGTTTTAGCACTTTAGGACACCTCAAACTGAAAACGTTCATATCTTTGAGATACAGTGGTATATTAAATGCTCTAGAGGAACTTAATAAATATGCCATCAATCAGAATATTTTCAAGAATTTATCTTTAATAGATATAATATAAGAAGAGAATTTAAACTATTGTTTTTCTTGCCTTTCTGTCACAAGTGATTAATAACTATTAGGAGAAGCAGAGGTGAGGTTAAACAGTTGCGGGAGGGAGCGTTTTATTTCACGTCTTGGCTCTTCAAAGAGATCCCGCAATGCACTCTAACATGGTTAGAGATGAACATCCCCACACCATCACAGATCCACCACTGTACTTAAGAAAAGACAAAACCTTGACACATATTGGATTTTGCTATTTTATAACAAACAGAAGGATTATGGGACTGACATGACATTGGTTTGGTGTTTTCCATTGGCAGCTAGCGTTGCTAGCATTACTAAAACAGCAGTCTGTGGGCGCGGTCCACAGGAAATGTAAATCGTTCAAAAGGGTGAAAACATTTAAAAGCATAGTGTGTTCTTTGACAGAGGCAGACAATTAAAAAAGATAAAACTTTAACACTGCTGAGAGTTAACAGCAAACTCCAGTCCTCGAGGCCCGGTGTCCTGCAGCTTTTAGGTGTGTCGCTGCTCCAACACACCTGAATCAAATGGCTAAATTCCTCCTCGGCGTGCGTGATGTTCTCCTGCTAATTACCTAAATATTTAATTCTGGTGTGTTGAAGCAGAGACGCATTGAAACATTGCAGGACAGGGATTGAAAACCGCTAACTTTTAGTCCTCTTCCTTCAGGAACAGCTTCCACACCAAAGATTGTTGTTATCAATTTGATCTGGTACTGCTTAGTGTGGTGCTTTTCTTGACCATAAAATGATGGGATTTTTAAGTTTCTAGTCCACTGGTCTTTAGTCAGTGTTGACCAAATAAATATTGACTTTGTCACTGTTTCCTCAGCCAAACCGTATCTGTGTTGCTTGATGAAAGTATTCACTTTGGGACTTTGACTCATCAGTCCACTCAGTCTGCCAAGAGTTGACTAAACCTTTGCAAAAGGGTGTCTTTTGGGCAAAGCCACTGAAGATGGTATCTTCATGCACTTTTCCAGGTCTCATAGTTCTTTGGAAATTATGTCAGCAGCCTTTGCTGATGTTGCCGGCAGCTTTCACAAAAGTAATTTCACAAGGCAACATGTACGTCGTTCTTCCCAGCAAGCATTAACAAGTCTCTTGCAGACGTGTAGACATTTCACATCCGCTAATATAGCTTCAGTTTGACTTGTATTAAATGGCTAAAGCCAGCTACAATGGGGGCTCTCATCTGACTAGATTTCATCACCTACCCCTAAACTCATAGCAATATGACGTTTTATTGCTACAGGTGAGGGAACTATTACTGATAATTTCATAGAACATCACTTTAAAAAATATCCAAACTATCTTTTTTAATAGCTGTGCTGTTAGCAGGTGTTTACATAGAGAAGCCACATAATTGCTAACATCATGACTCTCTGTCCAGCTGCTGCGGCAAGTTTAGAGTGAGGGCATAACTAGAGTTAACCAGAAAGAGGACATCTTCTGTTATTTATCCGCCATGATTGCTTAATCTAATTTGAGCTTTCTGGACAAGTCTATATGCAGGCACTGTCTGCAAGATTTAGAAGCACGAACCCACTGTCTCAGACGAAATTAGACCAATCATGGCTAATCTGTCTCTTGCAGCAATCAAAGGCCTGTTGCTGAATGCTGCTCTTTAGCAAGACTTGTGACTCTTCAGCCATATGGGGCCGTTCTGCAAAGCGTGTGGGGTGTGTGTGTGTGTGTGTGTCTAACTCTTATGTTTGTCTGCTTGCAGATGCACACGTCCCTGTAGGGTAGAGAAACCTTTTTATGTATCAGTTGACCCTCCTGTCCCACCATCCTCTCCTCCCTCTTGCCATCATTTCTGTGACACCAATCTATGAGCGAATACCCCAGTGGCAGCTCCTCTTCCAGTAGCCTGCTCCTCCTCTTCCCCTCATTCCTGTTTTATGCCTCACTTACTTTCTTTACTATCCAGAACAACTCAGCACGTAAATGGTTTATGGTCATTGAAACAGTCATCATTGTCAGATTGCCTTGATTATCTTGATTTAGTTTTCAAGGATATAATTATTCAGAAAACAAACTTTACACTCCATTATATCCCTCTTCTTGATCTTTAGACTTCCAACTTTTCTGACTTTGATATTTTCTTGGTCATCCAGTGTTTTCTTCTGTGGTCATATCTTCGCCTGGGTATCTTTTGTAGATGATGGCTTAAAAGAAACTGAATAATACATTGGATCATTGGAAAGGTATTTATAGGAAAGCACAGTGATTAAATTTTAATAGGTAAGATGGCCATCAGTGCAGCACATCATATAGCAAATTTTCCTCCGCATACATACACACTTAATCATCTAGTATTTCCCAGAAAGTTTGTTTCTAAGTGAGTATGTTTGCCAGTTTTGGATGTTTTCACCAGTTTGAGCTCTTTTAGTGCCTTGACGTAAACATGAGCTGTTTTTAGGTAGCTGTGTTGTTGGTGATTTGATGGTTGGTTAAATAATTCATGCCAGAAAAGTGTTACACTCACTCAAGGACAGTGACTTGGAGGACATGCCAGTTGTACTTACGCAGTAAAATGTTGCGTTCTCTATCTTTTTTTGCAACAGGATTCTTTGCAAAAAGGGAACATTTGTATTCCAATAAACTAGAGATTGGTTTATAAACAGTATTGATCAGTGAATTTGCTGGTAAAGATGTTTAAAACAATCTTTTTGCAGCAGTTCATCTCATCCTGTAAAAGTAATTTAAATACATTTATTTAGTACAGGAAAAACAGGCGTACAGCATGAACTATCCTCCACCGTGCTTATCTGAGGGCATAGGTTGTCCTTTGTTTTACACCAAACCAACCTGGAGTGTTTGTTGCCAAAAAGCACACTCGTTCCATCTAGCTTCCCAGTGGGTTTTAGCAACTTATTAAATATACATTTGAGATGTTTGCACAGATCAGTCCTTTTGCTGCTTAAATGTACCCAAATTAACAGTTGGATTTTTCTATTTTTTCTTACTAAAGACATTCTTCCTTCTGTTTTAGCAGATTTTATTTTAAGGCTTTTTACACATTTTTACCAAGTGTGCATTTAAATGTGGCCGGCACTGTATAGTAATTGACTGCTTTATCTTGCTAAGACTGCCTTTTGTGTCCTTTCGAAAAATATAGCTCCTATGGTAAAAGCCCCATTTTCTTCAAGGAAATAGTTTTTTATATTTTTGTACTGGTAAAACATTTTGAAGGCTCATCCATAACTCGGGTTCAATTAATGAAATAGCAAAAAGAAATAAAAAAGAAATCGCATTTTCAGCTGATGGTTAAGCTGCTTGACCAGCTCCTGCTGTCTGCTTGTGAATGTGTGCATGGTGCCCTTGTGCAGTACAGTAGTTCTAGCTTCGGTCACAATAGTTTTATCCATGTCCATTTTTAGCAGCAGCCCTGGCCCAATGAAATTACGTAACAGCCAGGCAGCTGAATCCGGGTGGGTGCACGCACGTATAACCCTGACGTACAAATGCACGCAGTCATTGTTGTTTTAGGAGATTAAAGCTTTTGAGAACAGGGAGCTAGATCCCCTGACCAGTCACAGGGTGAGGGGGGGGGAAATGAATGTATTGGGTGGAGGAGAGGGGGTTTTAAAGCCCAGAGGCAAGGAGGGTGAGGCAACAAGTTAAACTGGGGAAACCACAAGTTTGATGGAGGAAGAGAAATGGACACAGTGCGGTTGGTCTTAGGTCTGGTTGAGACACTGATGAGGAGGGGTCTGGCTGTAATAAACAGGTGTGCTTTAACAGAGAGATTAAAACTTTAATCTCTAGCAGCACGTTACATGTTGTGGTTGCCGGAAAGCAGATTTTATTTGCATATTTTCTTTAACATGTACCATCTGGTTTTCAACTGCCAGCATCTGCACTTGTAGTAAACAGTAATAATTTGTATACATGTTTCCTTGGAAACAAGGCCTTTAGACCCTGCCAATAGATACCAGTCAAAATATCACACCCTTACCTCCAGACCACAGACAGGGAGTAGGAAGAGCTGTAACCTTTTATTTCGTAAAATGCTTTTGCTCATACACACCTAGTATACACAGAGTCTTTCTAATCATTCGCATGTTATTTAGCCGGCCCTCAGTCGGTTACCATCCTACCTCTGTGTTTGTGTGGGTGTTGTTAGTTGTATTAATGTATTTGTCTGGCCAAACAATTAGCCAGGTTCTGGCACCTTGGTTAGTTCTGAAAACAGGCATGTTTGATTACTGCTTCTTAATAACAACACAGATTGGAGGCAAACTTCAGTACCTTGCCCAGGGCACATGGACATGTGGGAGGGGGAATCTGGAATCAAACCCACAACTTTCAAATT